>NC_142885.1:22589583-22895000 GCF_051225735.1 Oryctolagus cuniculus | reverse complement strand
CAGAGGAAGTTCAAAGCACATATTAGAAAATATCTTTGAGAAAATGGCAGGGCAAAGTTACTACTAATCAATAGTCACATTGAACGTTAATGGCCTCAACTCTAGAGTTAAAAGACACAGATTGGCTGAATGGGTTAAGGAACAAAACCCATCTATTTGCTGCTTACAAGAAACACATCTTTCCAACAAAGATGCATGCAGACGAAGGGAAAGGCTGGAAAAAGATATACCATGCCAACAGAGATGAAAAAGAGTGGGTGTAGCCATCCTAATATCAGACAACATAAACTTTACCACAAAAACTGTGAAGAGAGACAAAGAGGGACACTATATAATGATTAAGGGATCAATTCAACAGGAAGATATAACGATTATCAATGTATATGCACCTAACTACAGGGCACTGGTTTATTTAAAAGATATGTTAAGGGACTTAAGGGGAGAGTTAGATTCCAATACAATAGTACAGGGGGACTTCAATACTCCATCTCAGAAATAGATCAACAGGACAGAAGATCAACAAGGATACAGTAGATTTAAACAACACTATAGCCCAAACAGATCTAACAGATATATACGGAACTTTTCATTCTACATTTAAATAATTTACATTCTTCTCAGCAGTACATGGAACCTTCTCTAGGATTGACCACATACTAGGCCATAAAGCAAGTCTCAGCAAATTCAAAAGAACTAGAATCATACCATGCAGCTTCTCAGACCATAAAGGAATGAAGTTGGAAATTAGCAACTCAGGAATCCCTAGAGCATACACAAACACATGGAGATTGAACAACATGCTCCTGAATGAACAATGGGTCACAGAAGAAACCAAAAGAGAAATCAAAAACTTTCTGGAAGTAAATGAGGATAAGAGCACAACATACCAAAACTTATGGGACACAGCAAAAGCAGTGTTAAGAGGCAAGTTTATAGCAATAGGTGCCTACATCAAGAAATTGGAAAGGCACCAAATAAATGAGCTTTCAATGTATCTCAAGGATATAGAAAAACTGCAGCAAACCAGACCCAAATCTAGTAGGAGAAGAGAAATAAATAAAATCAGAGAAGAAATCAATAGGATTGAATCCAAAACAACATTACAAAAAAAATCAGCCAAATGAGGAGCTGGTTGTTTTTTTTTTTATTATTATTACTCAGCATCTTTATTCTTAAGGCAATGATTTCCAATAATTAAAAATTGTGAAGACAGTACAAATGCCTATAGGTAGATCACTTGGTTTGGGGGGATAGTAAGACTCCACATGACTTAACTCTCCTTCAGGAGCTAGATTTTATTTTTAACTTTTATTTAATGAATATAAATTTCCAAAGTACGGCTTATGGATTACAATGGCCTCCCCCCCATAACGTCCCTCCCACCCGGAACCCTCCCCTTTCCCATTCCCTCTCCCCTTCCACTCACATGAGGATTCATTTTCAATTCTCTTTATATACAGAAGATCAGTTTAGCATACATTAAGTAAAGATTTCAAGTTTGCTCCCATACAGAATAATAAAGTGAAAAATAATAGATGATTTTTTTAAATGATGATGAAATCAGATCAGACCTATTGTCATGTTTAATCCCAGTGAGAGTCAAGTTGGGAATTAATAATTTCTTCAACAGAAGATCAGTTTAGTATGCATTAAGTAAAGATTTCAACAGTTTGCACCCCCATAGAAACACAAAGTGAAATATACTGTTTGAGTACTCGTTATAGCATTAAGTCTCAATGTACAGCACATTAAGGACAGAGATCCTACATGAGGAGTAAGTGCACAGTGACTCCTGTTGTTGACTTTACAAATTGACACTCCTGTTTATGGCATCAGTAATCTCCCTATGCACCAGTCATGAGTTTCCAAGGCTATGGAAGCCCCTTGAGTTCTCCGACTCTTATCTTGTTTAGACACAGTCATAGTCAAAGTGGAGGTTCTCTCCTCCCTTCAGAGAAAGGTACCTCCTTCTTTGAAGACCTGTTCTTTCCACTGGGATCTCACTCACAGAGATCTTTCATTTAGGTTTCTTTGTTTTTTTTTTGTTTTTTTTTTTTTTTTTGCCATTGTGTCTTGGCTTTCCATGCCTGAAATACTCTCATGGGCTTTTCAGCCAGATCCGAATGCCTTTAGGGCTGATTCTGAGGCCAGAGTGCTGTTTAGGACATCCGCCATTCTATGAGTCTTCTGAGTATCTCGCTTCCCATGTTGGATCACTCTCCCCTTTATTTATTCTATCGGTTAGTATTAGCAGGTACTAGACGTGTTTATGTGCTCCCTTTGACTCTTAGTCCTTTCATTATGACAATTGTGAACTGAAATTGATCACTTGGAATAGTGAGATGGCACTGGTACATGCCACCTTGATGGGATTAAATTGGAGTCCCCTGGTATGTTTCTAACTCTACCATTTGGGGCAAGTCAGCTTGAGCATGTCCCAAATTGTACATCTCTTCCCTCTCTTATCCCCACTCTTATGTTTAACAGGGATCACATTTCAGTTAAATTTCAACACTTAAGAATAACTGTGTATTAATTACAGAATAAAACCAGTCATATTAAGTAGAACAGACCAAAAAAAAAAGAACTACTAAGAGGGATAATGAATTAAGTACTTCATTAACAGTCAGGGCTATGCTGATCAGGTCACCGTTTCTCATAGTGTCCATTTCACTTCAACAGGTTTCCTTTTTGGTGTTCAGTCAGTTGTCACCGATCAGGGAGAACATATGGTATTTGTCCCTTTGGGACTGGCTTATTTCACTCAGCATGATGTGTTCCAGATTCCTCCATTTTGTTGCAAATGACTGGATTTCGTTGTTTCTTACTGCGGTATAGTATTCTAAAGAGTACATACCCCATAATTTCTTTATCCGGTCTACCGTTGATGGGCATTTAGGTTGGTTCCAGGTCTTGGCTATTGTGAATTGTGCTGCAATAAACATTAGGGTGCAGACCGCTTTTTTGTTTGCCAATTTAAATTCCTTTGGGTAAATCCCAAGGAGTGGGATGGCTGGGTCGAACGGTAGGGTTATATTCAGGTTTCTGAGGAATCTCCAGACTGACTTCCATAGTGGCTTGACCAGTTTGCATTCCCACCAACAGTGGGTTAGTGTCCTTTTTTTTTTTAATTTTTGACAGGCAGAGTGGACAGTGAGAGAGAGAGACAGAGAGAGAAAGGTCTTCCTTTGCCGTTGGTTCACCCTCCAATGGCCGCCGCTGCAGCCGGCGCACCGCGCTGATCCGATGGCAGGAGCCAGGATCCAGATGCTTTTCCTGGTCTCCCATGGGGTGCAGGGCCCAAGCACCTGGGCCATCCTCCACTGCACTCCCTGGCCATAGCAGAGAGCTGGCCTGGAAGAGGGGCAACCGGGACAGAATCCGGCGCCCCAAACGGGACTAGAACCCGGTGTGCCGGCGCCGCAAGGTGGAGGATTAGCCTATTGAGCCACGGCGCCGGCTAGTTAGTGTCCCTTTTTCCCCACATCCTCGCCAGCATCTGTTGTTGGTAGATTTCTGTATGTGAGCCATTCTAACCGGGGTGAGGTGAAACCTCATTGTGGTTTTGATTTGCATTTCCCTGATTGCTAGTGACCTTGAACATTTTTACATGTGCCTGTTGGCCATTTGGATTTCCTCTTTTGAAAAATGTCTATTGAGGTCCTTGGCCCATCTCTTAAGTGGGTTGTTTGTTTTGTTTTTGTGGAGTTTCTTGATCTCTTTGTAGATTCTGGTTATTAACCCTTTATCTGTTGCATAGTTTGCAAATATTTTTTCCCATTCTGTCGGTTGTCTCTTCACTCTCCTGACTGTTTCTTTTGCAGTACAGAAACTTCTCAATTTGATGCAATCCCAATAGTTGATTTTGGCTTTGACTGCCTGTGCTTCCCGGGTCTTTTCCAGAAATTCTTTGCCTGTGCCAATATCTTGAAGGGTTTCTCCAATGTTCTCTAATAACTTGATGGTGTCAGGTCGTAGATTTAGGTCTTTAATCCACGTTGAGTGGATTTTTGTGTAAGGTGTAAGGTAGGGGTCTTGCTTCATGCTTCTGCATGTGGAGATCCAGTTTTCCCAGCACCATTTATTGAATAGACTGTCCTTGCTCCAGGAATTGGTTTTAGATCCTTGATCAAATATAAGTTGGCTGTAGATGTTTGGGTTGATTTCTGGTGTTTCAATTCTGTTCCATTGGTCTATCCATCTGTTTCTGTACCAGTACCATGCTGTTTTGATAACAACTGCCCTGTAGTATGTCCTGAAATCTGGTATTGTGTTGCTTCCGACTTTGTTTTTGTTGTACAAGATTGCTTTAGCTATTCAAGGTCTCCTGAGTCTTCATATGAATTTCAGCACGATTTTTTCCAGATCTGAGAAGGTCTTCGGTATCTTGATTGGTATTGCATTGAATCTATAAATTACTTTTGGGAGAATGGACATTTTGATGATATTGATGCTTCCCATCCATGGGCATGGAAGATTTTTCCATTTCTTGGTATCCTCTTCTATTTCTTTCTTTAAGGTTTTGTAATTTTCATCGTAGAGATCTTTAATGTCCTTGGTTAAGTTTATTCCAAGGTATTTGATTGTTTTTGTAGCTATTGTGAATGGGATTGATCTTAGAAGTTCTTCCTCAGCCATGGCATTGTCTGTGTATACAAAGGCTGTTGATTTTTGTGCATTGATTTTATACCCTGCTACTTTGCCAAACTCTTCTATGAGTTCCAATAGTCTCTTAGTAGAGTTCTTTGGGTCCCCTAAATAAAGAATCATATCATCTGCAAAGAGGGATAGTTTGATTTCTTCCTTCCCAATTTGTATCCCTTTAATTTCTTTTTCTTACCCAATAGCTCTGGCTAGAACTTCCAGAACTATGTTGAATAGCAGTGGTGAGAGTGGGCATCCCTGTCTGTTACCGGATCTCAGTGGAAATGCTTCCAACTTTTCCCCATTCAATAGGATGTTGGCTGTGGGTTTTTCATAGATTGCTTTGATTGTATTGAGGAATGTTCCTTCCAAACCCAGTTTGCTTAGAGTTTTCATCATGAAAGGGTGTTCTATTATATCAAATGCTTTCTCTGCATCTATTGAGATAATCATGTGGTTTTTCTTCTTCCGTCTGTTAATGTGGTGTATCACATTGATTGTTTTGCGCACATTAAACCATCCCTGCATACCAGGGATAAATCCCACTTGGTCTGGGCGGATGATCTTTCTGATGTGTTGTTGCATTCTATTGGCGAGAATTTTATTGAGGATTTTTGCATCTATGTTCATCAGGGATATTGGTCTGTAATTTTCTTTCAATGCTGCATCTTTTTCCGGCTTAGGAATTCAGGTGATGCTGGTTTCATAGAAAGAATTTGGGGGACTCCCTCTTTTTCGATTGTTCTGAATAGTTTGAGTAGAATTGGAGTCAGTTCTTCTTTAAATGTCTGGTAGAATTCAGCAGTGAATCCATCTGGTCCTGGGCTTTTCTTTGTTGGAAGGGCCTTTATTACGGTTTCAATTTCTGTTTCAGTTATGGGTCTATTTAGGTTTTCAATGTCTTCCTGGTTCAATTTAGGTAGGTTGCATGTGTCCAGGAATCTATCCATTTCTGATAGATTTGTTTCCCTGTTTCCTGGCATACAAGTCCTTGTAGTAATTTCTGATGATTCTTTTTATTTCTGTGGTGTCTGTTGTTACGTTTCCTTTTTCATCTCTGATTTTATTGATTTGGGTCTTTCTCTTCTTTTTTTTTTAGTTAGTTGGGCCAATGGGGCGTCAATTTTGTTTATTTTTTCAAAAAAACAGCCCCTCGTTTGGCTGATTTTTTGTAATGTTTTTTTTTGGATTCAATCCTGTTGTGATTTCTTCTCTGATTTTAATTATTTCTCTTCTGCTACTAGATTTGGGTCTGGTTTGCTGTAGGTTTTCTAGATCCTTGAGGTGAATTGAAAGCTCATCTATTTGGTGCCTTTCCAATTTCTTGATGTAGGCACCTATTGCTATAAACTTGCCTCTTAACACTGCTTTTGCTGTGTCCCATAAGTTTTGGTATGTTGTGCTCTTATCCTCATTTACATCCAGAAAATTTTTGATTTCTCTTTTAATTTCTTCTATGACCCACTGTTCATTCAGGAGCATGTTGTTCAATCTCCATGTGTTTGTGTATGCTCTAGGGATTCCTGAGTTGCTAATTTCCAACTTCATTCCTTTATGGTCTGAGAAGCTGCATGGTATGATTCTAGTTCTTTTGAATTTGCTGAGACTTGCTTTATGGCCTAGTATGTGGTCAATCCTAGAGAAGGTTCCATGTACTGCTGAGAAGAATGTAAAATCTTTAGCTGTAGGATTGAAAGTTCTGTATAGATCTGTTAGATCCATTTGGGCTATAGTGTCATTTAAATCTACTGTATCCTTGTTGATTTTCTGTCCTGTTGATCTGTCTATTTCTGAGATGGAGTACTGAAGTCCCCCAGTACTATTGTATTGGGGTCTAAGTCTCCCTTTAAGTCCGTTAAAATCTTTTAGATAAACTGGTGCCCTGTAGTTAGATACATATACCTTGATAATTGTTATATCTTCTTGTTGTATTGATCCCTTAATCATTATATAGTGTCCCTCTTTGTCTCTCTTAACAGTTTTTGTGGTAAAGTTTATGTTGTCCGATATTAAGATGGCTACGCCCGCTCTTTTTTCATTTCTGTTGGCATGGTATATCTTTTTCCATCCTTTCACTTTCAGTCTGTATGGATCTTTGTTGGAAAGATGTGTTTCTTGTAAGCAGCAAATAGATGGGTTTTGTTCCTTAACCCATTCAGCCATTCGGTGTCTTTTAACTGAACTTGTATCTCAAGGATCTAGAAAAACTGCAGAAAACCAGACCCAAATCTAGTAGGAGAAGAGAAATAATTTAAATCAGAGAAGAAATCAATAGGATTGAATCCAAAACAACATTACAAAAAATCAGCCAAACGAGGAGCTGGTTTTTTGAAAAAATAAACAAAATTGATGCCCCACTGTCCCAACTAACTAAAAAAAGATGACCCAAATCAATACAATCAGAGATGAAAAAGGAAATGTAACAGAGACACCGCAGAAATAAAAAGAATCATCAGAAATTACTACAAGGACCTGCATGCCAGCGAACAGGGAAGTCTATCAGAAACACATAGATTCCTGGACACATGCAACCTACCTAAATTGAACCAGGAAGACATACAAAACCTAAAAATCCAATAACTGAGACAGAAATTGGAACAATAATAAAGGCCCTCCCAACAAGAAAAGCCCAGGACCAGATGGATTCAATGCTGAATACTCCCAGACATTTAAAGAAGAACTGACTCCAATTCTACTCAAACTATTCAGAACAATCGAAAAAGAGGGAATCCTCCCAAATTCTTTCTATGAAACCAACATCACCTGAATTCCTAAGCCGGAAAAAGATGCAGCATTGAAAGAAAATTACAGACCAATATCCCTGATGAACATAGATGCAAAAATCCTCAATAAAATTCTCGCCAATAGAATGCAACAACACATCAGAAAGATCATCCGCCCAGACCAAGTGGGATTTATCCCTGGTATGCAGGGATGGTTTAATGTGTGCAAAATAATCAATGTGATACACCACATTAACACACTGCAAAAGAAAAACCATATGATTATCTCAATAGATACCGAGAAAGCATTTGATAAAATACAACACCCTTTCATGATGAAAACTCTAAGCAAACTGGGTATAGAAGGAACATTCATCAATACAATCAAAGCAATTTACGAAAAACCCACAGCCAGCATCCTATTGAATGGGGAAAAGTTGGAAGCACTTCCACTGAGATCCGGTAACAGACAGGGATGCCCACTCTCACCACTGCTATTCAACATAGTTCTGGAAGTTCTAGCCAGAGCTATTGGGTAAGAAAAGAAATTAAAGGGATACAAATTGGGAAGGAAGAAATCAAACTATCCCTCTTTGCAGATGATATGATTCTTTATCTAGGGGATCCAAAGAACTCCACTAAGAGACTATTGGTTCTCATAGAAGAATTTGGCCATGTAGCAGGATATAAAATCAATCCACAAAAACCAACAGCCTTTGTATGCACAGGCAATGCCACAGCTGAGAAAGAACTTCTAAGATCAATCCCGTTCACAATAGCTACAATAACAATCAAATACCTTGGAATAAACTTAACCAAGGATGTTAAAGATCTCTACGATGAAAATTACAAAACCTTAAAGAAAGAAATAGAAGAGGATACCAAGAAATGGAAAAATCTTCCATGCCCATGGATGGGAAGCATCAATATCATCAAAATGTCCATTCTCCCAAAAGTAATTTATAGATTCAATGCAATACCAATCAAGATACCGAAGACCTTCTTCTCAGATCTGGAAAAAATCATGCTGAAATTCATATGAAGACTCAGGAGACCTTGAATAGCTAAAGCAATCTTGTACAACAAAAACAAAGTCGGAAGCAACACAATACCAGATTTCAGGACATACTACAGGGCAGTTGTTATCAAAACAGCATGGTACTGGTACAGAAACAGATGGATAGACCAATGGAACAGAATTGAAACACCAGAAATCAACCCAAACATCTACAGCCAACTTATATTTGATCAAGGATCTAAAACCAATTCCTGGAGCAAGGACAGTCTATTCAATAAATGGTGCTGGGAAAACTGGATCTCCACATGCAGAAGCATGAAGCAAGACCCCTACCTTACACCTTACACAAAAATCCACTCAACGTGGATTAAAGACCTAAATCTACGACCTGACACCATCAAGTTATTAGAGAACATTGGAGAAACCCTTCAAGATATTGGCACAGGCAAAGAATTTCTGGAAAAGACCCGGGAAGCACAGGCAGTTGAAGCCAAAATTACCATTCGGGATTGCATCAAATTGAGAAGTATCTGTACTGCAAAAGAAACAGTAAGGAAAGTGAAGAGGCAATGGACAGAATGGGAAAATATTTGCAAACTATTCAACAGATAAAGGGTTGATAACCAGAATCTACAAAGAAATCAAGAAACTCCACAACATCAAAACAAACAACCCACTTAAGAGATGGGACAAGGACCTCAATAGACATTTTTCAAAAGAGGAAATCCAAATGGCCAACAGACACATGAAAAAATATTCAAGATCACAAGCTGTTTCACCTCACCCCAATTAGAATGGCTCACATTCAGAAATCTACCAACAACAGATGCTGGCGAGGATGTGGGGAAAAGGGACACTAACCCACTGTTGGTGGGAATGCAGACTGTTAAAGCCACTATGGAAGTCAGTCTGGAGATTCAGCAGAAACCTGAACATAACCCTACCATTCAACCCAGCCACCCCACTCCTTGGAATTTACCCAAAGGAAATTAAATTGGCAAACAAAAAAGCGGTCTGCACATTAATGTTTATTGCAGCTCAATTCACAATAGCTAAGACCTGGAATCACCGAAATGCCCATCAATAGTAGACTGGATAAAGACATTATGGGAAATGCACTCTATAGAATACTATACAGCAATCAAAAATAATGAAATCAGGTCATTTGCAACAAAATGGAGGAATCTGGAATACACCATGCTGACTGAATTAATCCAGTCCGAAAGGGAAAATATCATATGTTTTCCCTGATCAGTGACAACGAACTGAGCACCAAAGGGGAAACTTGTTGAAGTGAAATGGACACAATGAAAAACAGTGACTTGATCAGCCCTTGTCATCACTGTTGCTGTACAATTTAATACTTTATCCCTTTTAGTACATTTTGTTCTAGTACTATTGGGTTGAACTCTGTAATTAACACACAATTATTCTTAGGTGTTTAAATTTTAACTGAAAAGTGATCCCTGTTAAATATAAGAGTGGGAATAAGAGAGGGAGGAGATGTACATTTTGAAACATGCTCATTTGAACTTGCCCCAAATGGTGGAGTTAGAAACCTGCCAGAGGATTCCAATTCAATCCCATCAAGATTGCATGTACCAATGCCATCTCACTAGTCCAAGTGATCAATTTCAGTTCACAACTGATCACACTGATAGGTCCAAGAATCACAGGGATCACAAAAACAAGATTAGTGTCTGCTAATACTAACTGACAGAATCAAAAAGGGAGAGAACAATCCAACATGGGAAGCGGGATACACAGCAGACTCATAAAATGGCAGATGTCCTAAATGGCACTCTGGCCTCAGAATCAGCCCTTAAGGCAGTCAGAAATGGCTGAAGACCCCATGAGAGTATTTTACGCATGGAAAGCCAAGACACTCTGGGGTAAGAAAAAAAAAGAAGACCTAAGTGGAAGATCTCTGCGAGTGAGATCCCAGTGGAAGGAACGGGGCCATCAAAGAAGGACGTACCTTTCTCTGAAGGGAGGAGAGAACTTCCACTTTGACTATGACCCTGTGGGAATAAGATCGAAGTTGGCGAACTCAAAAGGCTTCCATAGCCTCAGTAACTCATGACTAGAGCCTAGGCAGATTATTGATGCCATAAACAAGAGTGCCAAATTGTTAAGTCAAGAACAGGAGTCACTGTGTCCTTACTCCTCATGTGGGATCTGTCCTTAAGGTGTTGTCCTACGTGAAGTAATGCTATAACTAGTACTGAAACAGTATTTTACACTTTGTGTTTCTGTGCAGGTGCAAACTGATGAAATATTTACTCAATATATACTAAATTGATCTTCTGTATATAAAGATAATTGAAAATGAATCTTGATGTGAATGGAATGGGAGAGGGAGCTGGAGATGGGAGAGGTGCGAGTGGGAGGGAAGTTATGGGGGGAAGCCATTGTAATCCATAAACTGTACTTTGGAAATTTATATTTACTAAATAAAAGTTTAAAAAAATAGAAAGAAAGAAAAGAATATATTTGCAACTTAAAAAAAAAAAAACAGCAAAAAAACCACCAATCAGGTTATGAAATTGCCAAAGGAACGCAACAGACAGTTCCCCATAGATACACAGATGGCCAACAAATATAGGAAAAAATGCTCAACATCACAAGCTATCAGGGAAATGCAAGTCCAAACCACAATGGGATATCAGCTCACACGTATATACTGGCTAAAACCGAAAGGACAGAGAGTCACAATGAGGAGGAGGATGTGGGAAAAGTGGAACACTTACATACTGGTGGTAAAAATTTAAATTAGTGCAACTACTGTGGAAAACGATATAAAGATTTCTTAAGAAAATAAAAACAGACTTGTCATATGATGGAACAATTCCTCTACTGATATAACCCAAAATACATGAACGTATTGTATCAGAGATACGTTCACCACAATATTTATTGCAGTATGCTTCATGGCAGGGAAAACAAGAAATTGTCAAGGACTTCAAACATCATCAGTTGAATGGATAAGAATAATTCTCTATCTCTCTGTACACAGACACACACACACACACACACACACACAATGAAACAAACTTACAAATTCCTCTTTCCACAGACTTTTTCATTGACCCTCATGATGCTCTCTGCAATATCTTAAATAACTAGAACAAATGTGGGCACATAGCAGACACTCCTTTGAAAGCCAAGAAAAATATATTTACCAAGAGAAACTCCTCTGCCCATATTCTGACTTCCACAAGCCACAAACTTCATTCATAGGCTAAAACAGGTTCTCCCTGTTCCCAAGACCCCTATCAACCCAGTTTTCTTTCAGATAACATCTTCTCTATCTCTTGGTAGTCTGCACACTTTGGTCAAATTTCCTGATTAACTCAGCACCCATTCCCCAGTCCCTCCTGAAAGTTCCCTCTGCCCGCCTCCTGATATCCCTTCCCTCACTTTTCGTAAGGTTTCTCCCCAGGGCCTATCCTGGACCTCACACTCTGATACTCCACTAGTTCTTACAAGCAGACCTATTACAGCTCTTCCCTATTACAACTCTCCTCAAAGTTGCCTGCCTTCCTCCCCACAATCCTTCCATTTTCCTTTTTCTATCATAGGATGGTGACATACAGACACAAACTGTTTTCAGCTCCCAAAACCTTGCACGCCCCAGGTTCTTCCATGGCATCTAACCCTCCACTCCCACTGCATGAAGTACTTGCAATCCCATCGTCCTTAGCCTGAAAATCTAAAACCCAAACAACTATTACCACATCTCTCCAAACCAGACTCTTATGTTTTTCCTCTGATTAAACATTTGACAGTTTTCCTCCCAGATTCCCCTCCCACTGCCTGGACAACCATTCTTCCCTTCTTAGCATGTTCTTTGCCCCACAATTCTCGGCAAAGCCCCAGGGAAATCATTCCCCAATATCTTATTCAACTCTGTCTCTGTGGTTCCTCTATTCTAGGAACACTAGACCCCCACATTTCTGTCTCCACATGTATATAGGGCTCCCACCACTTGACCTTCCTTCACAAAGTCTGGAAGTCCACTTTGCTGTCAGCCTGGCAGCCCAACCCCAGGGCACAGGGTTCCCTTCCCTTCCCTTCTCTCCTCCTTGGGCCCAAGGGCTGCCATCAACAGGACACAGCCACATGTACTACTAACCAGTTGCTCCTGTCCAGGGTGAAGGCACAGCTGGGTTTTACAAGAAAGCAGAGCAGTCCCCAGAAATGGAAGATTACCCAGCAGCTGAACTTCTCTGTCAACTCTGTGTCCAATTTCATATCCATGAAAATGTCTACAATAAAGTTACAAAACATTAAGAAATGGAAGACGACACACAAAAATGGAAAAATCTTCCACGTTGACTCATTGGCAAAATCAACATAATGCAAATATCCATTCTACCATAAGCAATTTACAGACACAATGGGATCCCAAGCAAAGGTCAAATAGCATTTTGCCCAGATGGAGAGAAAACAATGCTAAAATTCATATGAAAACACAGAACATCTGAATAGAGAAGGCAACCTTAAACAACATTGACAAAACTTGAAGCATCACAATAACAGATTGCAAGACACGGCACAGGACAGTTACAATCAAAACAGCATGCTATAGGCAAAAAAAAAAAATGACAACAATGGAACAGAAAAGAAACACCTGAAATAACGCACACATCTACAACTAATCTATCTTTCAAGAAGGAGCTAAAGATCAATCCCAGGTTCAAAGGACCGTTTCTTTATAAAAAGGTCCTGAGAAAACTGGACCTCTACATGCAGAAGTATGAAAGAAGACCCATACTTTCCACCTTATACAAAAAGCAACTAAAACACGTCAAGGAACAAAATCTAAACCTCAATATCATCATATTATTAGAGAACATTGGGGAATACTGGAAAACATTGGCTTAAAGAAATATTTCTGGGAAAAAATGCCAGTAGCACAATAAAAGCTGAAACAAACAAATGTGATTCCATCAAGCTGAGAAGCTTCTGCACTACAAAAGGAACACTCAGAAAAGTAAAGAGGCAACCAAAAGGATGGGAGAAACTATTTGCTAACTATGAAACTGATAAAAGATTAATATCCAGGCCAGCGCTGCCGCTCAATAGGCTAATCCTCCACCTGCAGCGCTAGCACTCTGGGTTCTAGTCCCGGTCAGGGCGCCAGATTCTGTCCCTCTTGCTCCTCTTCCAGTTCAGCCCTCTGCTGTGGCCAGGAGTGCAATGGAGGATGGCCCAGGTGCTTGAGCCCTGCACCCAAATGGGAGACCAGGAGAAGCACCTGGCTCCTGGCTTTGGAGCAGCGTGGTGTGCTAGCCGCAGCAGCCAATTGGGGGTGAACCAATGGAAAAAGGAAGACCTTTCTCTCTGTTTCCCTCTCTCTCACTGTCTAACTCTGCCTGTCAAAAAATAAAGATTAATATCCAGAATCTAAAAAGAGCAAAGTCAAGAGGCTTTGAATAAGAGAAAATAATCTGCCAACTATAAAACTTATAAAAGATTAATAGCCACAATCTACAAAGAGTTCAAGGAACTCAACAACAACAAAACAAAAATTCCATTTAAAAATAGGCAAAGGACTTGAACAGGCATGTTTCAAGAGAGGAACTTCATATGGCCAACAGACACATGAAAAAAGGCTCAGGATCGCTAGCCATCAGGTTTCACCACACCACAGTCAGAATGGCTCTCATACTAAAATCAACAAATGATAAATGCTGCTGAGGATCTGGCACTATGCTACCCTAATACACTGTTGGTAGAAATGTAACCTGGGGAAGACACTGCCTAAGACAGTATGGAGATACCTCAGAAAGCTGAAAATAAATCTTCCATATGACTCAGCAATCCTTCTCCTGGTGATTTACCCCTAGGAAATGAAATCAGCAGATTTTAAAGGGTTATCTGTACCTCCAGGTTTACTGCAGCTCAGTTCACAATAGCTGAGATATGGAATAAAACCTGATGTCCATGAACTGATGACAGGAAGTCGAGAGTCTCCAGAAGAACAAGATTGCCTGGCAGCTGAGGTTAAGTGTCCACTCTGCATTAGTTTCACATCTGAGTCCTTCTTAGGGGGGGAGGTGAGGCAGACAGCTGCATCATGGCTTCCTCACACCTGAGCCCCTGCCCAACCCCCGCTGCCTCTGAACCAGTGGATTTGCAGGGAAAACACTGCTGGGAAGCACCGGGATCCCCCATCCTTTGAGGCAGGCCCTGGGCATCTCTCTGTCCAAAAACTTAAACACAACAAGTCCATCCTGCACTCTACAAGCCTACTGAACCGCTACTGCCAATGCCAGCCAACAACGACACTGCCTTGGATATAGCCTACTTCTCCCCTAGGCCTACTGCGTAAGTACCACTCAACTAACACCCATCCCTTCCTCCGAGAAACACAGCGTCAGCAGAACAGGCCGCACTGCCTTGAAGAACCAGGGGCTGCAGCCTGAGCCCCAGCCTGACATGCCTTTCCTGTGCTCACCATGATCAGGAGCACTCCAAGGGCATCGTTGCTCCCAATCCAGCCCACCAGAAGCTCAGGGCAGTGTGGAGCTCTCTACACCTCCCGGGCTAACACCCAGCCTCTCCCACATGGCGCACAGCTCTGCCAAACTGCCCATGGCCAGGGCTACTGAACGGCAGATACCTGCCCAGCATCCTTGGCCTGGTCAGTGCCAGGGTTGCTGCCCGGAGTCAGACAAACAAGTGCACAATGTGTTATGCCCCTGACAGGGAGGTAGGGTAGGGACTATCACTGTGTACCTAAATTGCATTTATGAAATGCATGGAATTTGGATCTCTTAACTAAAAAACAGTATCTTACAAGAACACCTGAACTGTCTTCTCTTGGTCGTTTCCTAGCCCCTCCCCTATGTCAAAATTGTAGGTGACACAGTTGCTCATCACTTTGTCCCTGAGAACAGGCTGCCTTGTTTGAAATACTAACTCAGAACATTTCATCCCACAACTTGCAGAATACATATTCTTCTCATCAGTCCCTGGAACTTTCTCTAGGACACAACATATGATAGGATATAAAGCAAGCCTAGAAAACTCAATAACTGAAATCAGTTCATGCATCTTCTATGATCAAAATGAAAGGAAACAGGAAATCAACAACTTAGGAAACTCCAGAATATATGCAAACACGTGGAGTCCGAGCAACATGCTCCTGAATGAATGGTTGGTCTTAGGAGAAATCAAAATGAAAATCCAGAAATTTCTGGAAATGATTAAAGATAACAGTACAACATAGCAAAACGTATGGGACACAGCAAATGCAATGTTAACAGGAAACTTTATAACAACTTGTGCCTACAACAAGATATTGGAAAGGAATCAAATAAATGAGCTTTTCAATGCATCACAAAATCTAGAAAAACAACGTATCAAACTCCAAATTAGTAGGATGACAGAAATCATGGAAATTTGAGAAGAAATGAACAAAGCTGAAGAAAAACATTATAAAAGATCATTGAGGCCAGCGCCATGTCTCAATAGGCTAATCCTCCACTTGCGGCGCTGCCACACCGGATTCTAGTTCTGGTCGGGGTGCCAGATTCTGTCCCGGTTGCACCTCTTCCTGTCCAGCTCTTTCCTGTGGCCCGGGAGTGCAGTGTAGGATGGCCCAAGTGCTTGGGCCCTACATCCGCGTGGGTGATCTGGAGGAAGCACCTGGCTCCTGGCTTCAGATCGGCGCAGTGCACCAGCCAGAGCGGCCATTTAGAGAATGAAGCAACGAAAAGGAAGACCTTTCTGTCTCTCTCTCTGTCTAAATCTGCCTGTCTAAAAAAAAATAAAAAGATCACTGATATGAAAATCTGGTTAAAAAATATTTTTTAGAAAATTGCTGAAAATCTCCAAAACAACAACAACAACAAAACAGGAATAAGACCCCAATCAGTAAAATCAGAAATGAAAAACAAACTGTAATAATAGAAACCCAATAATAAAAACAACTATCTGGAATTCCTACAATGTACTGTTTGCCAATGAATTGGAAATTCTTGGAAAATCTCCCTCACTCCATAAATCTGACTTTCAATTAAATAAATATTTAAAAAACATAATTATTTCAATAGATGAAAACAGCTGGAAAATATGCAAAAACCTTTCAGAAAGAAAACCTCAGGGAATCTGACAACAGAAAGAACATTCCTCTACACAATCAAGGCAATTTATGTCAAACCGACTGATAGCATCTTATGAATGGGGACAAGTTGGAAGCATTCCCAACTACGATCTGGAAACAGACAAGGATGCACTCTCATTATTGCTATTCAATATAGATCTGGAAGTTTTAGAGCCATTAGGCAAGAAAAAGAAATCAAATGGATACAAATTGGGAAGGAGGAAGTCAAGCTATCCCTCCTTCAAAAGGACATGATTTTATAAATGGGGGAACCAAGAAACTCCACCACGAGACCATTAAAACTCATAACAGAGTTTGGAAAAGTGGCAGGATATAAAATCAACACACAAAAATCAATAGAATTTGTATACACACAATATCAGGGCTGAGAAACCACTTCGAAGATCCATTCCATTCACAATAGCTACTAAAATTTAAATACCTTTGAATAAAGGTATCCAAGGAGCTTGAAGCTTTAAAAAGCAACTCCAATACTTTTACAACTATTTCAAAATAATAAACTGGAAGCAGTAGGATTCAACTCTAACAAACACTTTTTGAGAGGCCGGCATTACCTTAACCACAAAAGATAACAAAACATGAAATACAAAGAAAACTGAAGGCCTATATGCATAATGAAAAAGATGCAAAGATTCTTAACAAAATTCTAGCCTAACAAAACCAAAACCACATGCTGAAGCTCACATAAAACCTTCAATTGGAATTTATATCAGAAATGCCATGATGTTCCACATTTGCAAATTAATACGCATGATGAATTTTATCAAAAAAATGGAAGAATAAAACCACATTGTCTGGGCTGGCGCTGTGTTACAGAGGGTTAAATCCAAAACACATAATGCCGGCATCTCATATGGGTGCCATTTAGCATCCAGGCTGCTCCACTTTCAATCCTGCTCCCTCCTAACATGCCTGGGAAAATGTCGGAGGATGTCCCAATTAGTTGGGGCCACGCAGCCACATGGGAGACTTGGAAGAAGGTTCTGGATCCTGATGGCTCAGTTTGGCCATCAAGGTCTTTTGGGGAATGAACTAGCAAACAGAAGACCTCTCTCCCTCCCTCCTTCTCTTTTGCTCTTGCTCTACTTATATCTCTCTGTATAAATCTTGCAAACAAATGAAATAAATCTTTTGAAAACCACATCATCTAATTAGATACAGATATCAGTAGAATAAAAAATGATTAAAAACTACACAAAATATACACAGAAGGAATACATATCAATATCATAATGGCTATGTATGACAAACCAACAGCCAATGTCATGCTGGATGGGGAGAATGTGAAATCATTTTGTCAAACATATAACAACACAAAGATGTCCCTTTTACCACTCTTACTGAATGCAGTCTCCATATGGGAGACCTGGAAGAAACTCCTGACTCCTAGCTTTGGATCAGCCCAGCAATGGGCCCTGTGGCCATTTCGGGAGCAAAGCAGCAGATGGAAGACCTCTATCTCTGTGTTTCCCTATCTCTGGATCTCTGCCACTTAAGAATATATATTTTTTTGAAAAAAGATCACTACGCAGCTCACGTGGAACTTGCCCACCCTACCTTTAACTGATGAAGAATTAAGAGTGGGAACAAGAGAAGGAGGAAGAAGAAGGCTGGGAGTGCAGGCTTGAGAGATGCTAGCATGGGAAGTAGTATCAGTATGTTTGAATCTGTATATAAGAAATACATGAAATTTACATACCTGATATAAAATTTTAAAAAGTACATAATCTTCTAACCAGACTAACAAAAATGATAAAAACTCCAGTAAATAAAATTACAGAAAAAAAGCAGAGATTATAATCTACATCACTGAAACACAAGGTTTCAGAGAAATTGCTATTCAGTACTATATGCTAATAAACTGGAAAACTAGAAGAAACAGAGGAATCCCTGGATAACAAATACACGTGACCTACTAAGATTAAATCCAGAAGATATAGACAACCTAAAAAGACTCATAAAAATCAATGAAAACTAAAACACTCACCAAAAACACTGCTAGAACTGACTAAATAAATAAGTTAGAGGTTACAAATAAACATACCTTGTAACCCGCAGTCCTGTCCTCCAGCGCAAGCCCAGCTACCCGCTTCTCCGCTTCCCACAGCTGAGCTGCCGCCTGCCCCCACGGCCGCCAGCCTGCGGACATGAGTGTCTACACTGCTCCGAGGAGCCATGACCCCCCCCCCCGCCCGCGACGAGGTCCCAGGCCTCTCATTGTTTCATAAGAAAAACTCACCTTCACTCCCGCACTCTCTGGGCCAGTACAGCTGCCGAAAACGCCGCCATCAGCCGAGAATTCCGGCAGCCGACGACATGCCGCCACCAGCAGATAATACCGTCTTGCTCTCCACCAGGCCGACTGCACAAGCGCCAGCCATCTAGGACCCGCCTCTTCCTCCCAGTAAGCACAGCAGCACCGGAAGCTGCCAGGCAGCGTCAAAAACGTGGGTGACAGCAGTCTTGGCTCCGGGCTAAGACTGTGTTGATCTCCGATGTGCTCCAGGTAAGAAACGTTTTCTGGTAAAAAAAAAAAAAAAAAAAAAGAAAAGAAAAAAGAAAAACCTGTCATTTGCAAAAAGAAAAAAAATGGATGCAACTGTAAAACCTTACACTTTAAAATAACCCTTTCCAAAAAAAGACAAACACTGTATATTCTCCCTGATCTGTGGTAACAGAGTACCTAAAAGGTGAGCTATATTAGTGATATTGATACTTTGACGTACAATGATTTAGACAACTCTTGTCTTGCAGATAGAATGATTTTAAACAAACCATGTCTTGCCTCTTCAGGAACAGATTTTTTTTAATTCTTTCAAACTGTTGAATTCTTTACATAGTGCAGGCTTTATATTATGAGTATAAAATAATTGAAAATAGATTTTTGTATAAAATAAGAATGGGAATCGTGGATAGAGGATGAAGAGGGATGGGAAATAGGACCGGTGCTGTGGCCAAGCAGATTAACACCCTGGCCTGGAGCACCAGCATTAAATATGGGCGCCAGTTTGAGACTGGCTTCTGCACTTGCAATCCAGCTCTCTGCTATGGCCTGGGAAAGCAGTGGAGGATGGCCCAGGTCCTTGGGCCCCTGACCCATTGGGAGACGCAGAAGAAGCTCCTGGCTCCTGGCTTCAGATCAGCACAGCTCTGACCATTGTAGCCAATTGAGGAGTGAACCATCGGATGGAAGACCTCTCTATGCCTTCCCTCTCTCTGTGTAACTCTGACTTTCAAATAAATAAATAAATCTTTAAAAAAATGAAGAGGGATGGGAGCATGTTCGGGTCGGTGGGTAGGAGTGAGCGAGGGTAGAGTGGGAATAATTAATGTTTCTAAATTTGTATATATGAAATACATCAAGTTTGAATACTTTAAATCAAGTTTCCAGGTAAAAAAGGGAGGTAAAATTTTGAATGATTCATTATGAGAGAGAGAGCTAGAGATAGCTCTCATCTACTGAGTCACTCCCCAAATGCCCTCAAGATGGGACTAAAGCTGAGAAGTAGGATCTTCATCCACGTCTCCCACATGGTTGGCAGGAACTAAGGCCTTGAGCCACCCTCCAGGATACACAATAAGGTAGGCCATAAGTCTCAGCTAATTCAACAAATATCAAAATCATACCATGCATCTTCCACAACTACATGGAATGAAGGGGCAAATGACCACACCAAGAACCTCAAGAACATATACAACCACATGGAGACTGAACATGCTCCTGAATGAACTGTGAGTCAGAAAAAATTAAAAAAAGATGAAAATGAATACAGATGACAGTATAACATATCAAAACTTATCAGATACTGGAAAGTTTAGAGAAATTGGTGCCTATACCAAGAAATTGGAAAAGAATCAAATAAGTGAGCCACCAATGTAGCACCCTTGAAAAAAAATGAAATCAAATGCAAAATTATCAAGAGGAAAGAGATATATAAATTAGAGGAGAAATAAACAAAATTGAAAGCAAAAAAGAATATAAATATCAGTGAAATGAAGAACTTGCTTAAAAAATTTATACACTCTTGGTCCAACTATCCTTAAAAAAAAAAGACCCCAATCAGTAAAATCAGAGATGAAAAATGAAAGGTAACAACAGATACCACAGATGATTAAAAGACTTACCCATCAGGAGCTAATACAAAGGACTGTATGCCAACCAATTAAAAAGTCTGTCTCTCCTACTCCGTCTATAATTCTGCCTCACAAATAAATAAATAAAACTTTCAAATAAACCATAGGCTTATTTCAATAGATGCAGAGAAAGCATTTGACAAAATACAACATCCTTTCATAGTGAAAACCTTAAGGAAACTGAGTGTAGTAAGAACATTGCTCAACATAATCAAGGCAATTTATGACAAACCTATAGACAGCATCTTATGAATGGGGAAATGTTGGAAGCATTCCCTGAAGAGCTGGAATCAGACAAGGATGACAACTTGTGCCCTTGCTATTCAATATAGACCTGGAAGTTTTAGCCAGACCTATTAGGCAAGAAAAAGAAATCCAAGGATACAAACTGGGAAGGAGGGAGTCAAATTACCCCTACTTGCAGGTGACAGGATTCTATATATAGGGGAAATAAGTCTCCACTAAGAGATTACTGGAATTCATAAAAAGAGTCTGGGGGAGTGCCAGGATACAAAATTAACACAAAAATCAATAGTCTATGTATAAAATGCCATGGCTGGGAAAGAACTTCTAAGATCAATCCCATTCACAATTGCTACAAAAAAATTAAACACCATGGGATAAAATTAATCAAGGATGCCAAAGTATCTAATATGAAAATTAGCAAACATTAGTGAAAGAAACAGAAGACACAGAAAATGGAAAAATCTTTAATATTCAAGGACTAAAATAATCAATATAATCAAAATGTCAGTAGTACCAAAAGCAATTTACAAATTCATGTGATCCCAATTAAAATGCCAATTACATTCTTTTCAGATCTAGGGGAAAAAGATGTTAAAATTCAAATGGAAACACAAGAGACCCAGAATAGCTCATGGAATCTTATATGTGAACAACAAAGCCAGAAGCATCACAATACCAGAATTCAAGACATACTTCAGGACAGTTACAAACAAAACAGCCTGATACTGGCAAAGAATAGACATGTGGACCAATGGAGCACAATAGAAACTCCAAAAACTCAATCCACACATCTACAAATAATTTATCTTTGACAAAGGATCTAAAATCCAACCATGTGACAAGGTCAGTCTCTTCAAAAAATGGTGCATAAAAGGTGGATCTCCCATGCAGAAGTATGAAAATAAAAACCTACCTCATTCTTACAAAAAAACAAACTCAAAAAAGGATCAAAGACCTAAATGTACAACCTAATACCATCAAATTCTTAGAGAACATTGTGGAAATGATGCAAGACATTGCCAGATGCAGACTTCTTGGAACACAGACGTACAGGCAATAAAAGCAAAAACACACAAATGGGATTACATCAAGCTGAGAAGCTTTTGCACTGTAAATGAAAACTCAGCAAAGTGAAGGGCAACTGACAGAATGAGAGAAAATATATGCAAACTATGACCTGATAAATTGTTAATATCCAGAATGTATAAAGTGCTCAAGAAACTCAACAACAAAACAAACAATGCAGTTAAGAATGGGCAACAGGCCGGCGCCGCGGCTCACTAGGCTAATCCTCCGCCTAGCGGCGCCGGCACACCGGGTTCTAGTCCCGGGCGGGGCGCCGGATTCTGTCCTGGTTGCCCCTCTTCCAGGCCAGCCCTCTGCTGTGGCCAGGGAGTGCAGTGGAGGATGGCCCAGGTGCTTGGGCCCTGCACCCCATGGGAGACCAGGAAAAGCACCTGGATCCTGGCTCCTGCCATCGGATCAGCACGGTGCGCCGGCCGCAGCGTGCCGGCCGCAGCGTGCCGACCGCGGCGGCCATTGGAGGGTGAACCAACGGCAAAGGAAGACCTTTCTCTCTGTCTCTCTCTCTCACTGTCCACTCTGCCTGTCAAAAAAAAAAAAAAAAGAATGGGCAACAGACTTGAACAGACATTCCTCAAGGAAGGAAATGCAAATGACCAACAGACACATGAAAAAATGCTCAGGATCACTAGCCATTAGCGAAATGCAAAATGAAACCACAATGAAGTTTCACCTCACCACAGTCAGAATGGTTTGCATACAGAAATCAACAAACAACAAATGCTGGAAAGGATGTGGCAAAACAGTACACAAGTAGCCAGTGCCGTGGTGCACGAGGTGAATCCTCCTCCTGCGGTGCTGGCATCCCATATGGGCACTGGGTTCTAAACCCAGCTTCCCCTCTTCCAGTCCAGCTCTCTGCTGTGGCCTGGAAAAGCAATGAAGGATGGCCCAAGTGCTTGGGCCTCTGCACCCTTATGGGAGACCAGGAAGAGGCACCTGGCTCCTGGATTTGGATCGGTGCAGCTCTGGCAATTGTGGCCATTTGGGGGGTGAACCATTGGATGAACACTTTTCTCTCTGTCTCTCACTCTCACTGTCTGTAACTCTTCCTGTCAATTATTAATATAATTATAATGATATATTAATATTATTAATATAAATAACATAATAATAATAATGCAGTACCTTAATCCACTGGGAATGTCATCTGGTGAAGCCATTGTGGAAGACAGTATGGAGACACCTCAAAAGGCTGAAAATAGATGAATCATATGAACCAGCAATGCCACTCATGGGAATTTACCTAAACAAATTGAAATCAGCAGATGAAAGAGTTATCTGTACCCACGTTTATGGCTGCTCAATTCACAACAGCTAAGATATGGAATCAATCCAGATGTCTATCAAATGATGATTAGATAAAGAAATTATGGAGGCCAGCACAAAGTGGGTTAAGCCTCCTACTTGCTGCACCAGCATCCCATAGGTGTTCCTGTTCGAAGCCTGGATCCTCCCTGATGAAGGCCTAGGAAAACAGTGGAAGATGGCCCAAGTCCTTGGGTCCTTGCACCTGCGTGGGAGACCCAAAAGAAGCTCCTGGCTCCTGGCTTTGCATCAGCCCAGTTCTAGCCATTGCATCCATTTAGAGAGTGAACCAGAAGGAAGACCTCTCATTCTCAGATGGAAGATCTCTCGTTCTCTGTCTCTCCCTCTCTCAACTCTGCCTCTCAGAAAAATGAATCTTGAAAAAAGTAACTATGGTATATATACACTATGGAATACTATTCAGCAGGAAAAATGCAATGAAGTCTTTTGCAACAAAATGGATATAACTAGAAAACATTATACTTAGTGAAATAAGCTAGTCCCCAAAAGACAAATACCACATGTTGTCCCTGATCTGCGGTGACTAATAGAGTATTTAACAGGTAATAATGTGTAGGAATAAAATGAGTATTTTGAGATATGATGCTTTTTTTTACAAGCCTTGTCTCACTTTGAGAAACAATTTATTTTCTTCATACTATTTGTTGAACTTTTTACTTAGTGAATAGTGACTATTTTGAGTATAAAGTTACCTGAAAATATTTTTCTATTAAAATTAACAGTGGATCAGCTTAGTATACCTTAAGTAAGGATTTCAACAGTTTGCTCCCACACAGAAACATAAAGTGAAAAATAATAGATGATTTTTTTAAATGATGATGAAATCAGATCAGACCTATTGTCATGTTTAATCCCAGTGAGAGTCAAGTTGGGAATTGATAATTTCTTTTTCTTTTTTTTTTTTTTTACAGAAGATCAGTTTAGTGTACATTAAGTAAAGATTTCAATCGTTTGCACCCCCATAGAAACACAAAGTGAAATATACTGTTTGAGTACTCGTTATAGCATTAAGCCTCAGTGTACAGCACATTAAGGACAGAGATCCTACATGAGGAGTAAGTGCACAGTGACTCCTGTTGTTGACTTTACAAATTGACACTCCTGTTTATGGCATCAGTAATCTCCCTATGCACCAGTCATGAGTTTCCAAGGCTATGGAAGCCCCTTGAGTTCTCCGACTCTTATCTTGTTTAGACACAGTCATAGTCAAAGTGGAGGTTCTCTCCTCCCTTCAGAGAAAGGCACCTCCCTCTTTGAAGACCTGTTCTTTCCACTGGGATCTCACTCACAGAGATCTTTTTGCCAGAGTGTCTTGGCTTTCCATGCCTGAAATACTCTCATGGGCTTTTCAGCCAGATCCGAGTGCCTTTAGGGCTGATCTTCTGTATATTAAGATAATCGAAAATGAATCTTGATGTGAATGGAAGGGGAGAGGGTGTGGGAAAGGGGAGGGTTGTGGGTGGGAGGGACGGTATGGGGGGGGAAGCCATTGTAACCCATGAGTCGTACTTTGGAAATTTATATTCATTAAATAAAAGATAAAAAAAATTAACAGTGGAAACAGGAGAGGGAAGAGGAAGAAGTATGGAAGCATGGGTTAGAGGAAGCGTTGGGTGTGAAGAATCAATACGTTCCTGAATATGTATATGGCAAGTACATGAAATTTGTTTACCTCACATAAAATTTTTAAAAACTAAATAAGCCTCTAACAAGACTGACAAAGAAAAAAAGAGAAAAAAACCTCAAAACCTCAAATAAGTAAGATTAGATGAAAAATCAGACAGTATAATCAACACTACTGAAATACAAGGCTTCAAAAGAAACTGCCATTCAATACTATATGCTAATAAACTGGAAAAAGCAGAAAAATGGAGAAGTTTTTTCAATACAAATAACTTACCAAATTTAATCCAGAAGATACGGATAATCTAGCAGACTCATAAAAAGTAATGGCATTGTAGCAGTAAGCAAAATTCTTCCATCAATAAAAAGCCCATGACTTGATGGCTTTACTATCCAATTCTACAAAACATTTAAAGACAAACTCCAACAATCTTCAGACTATTTGAAAACACTGAACAGGATGGAACACTGTCAAACACTTTTTAGGAGGCCAACATCCCTTTGATGCCAAAAACAAACAAAGACACAAAATGGAAAGAATACTACAGGCCTATGTCCTTGAAGAACACAGATAAAAAGATTCTCAACAGAGTACAAAATAAACAATTGAAAACATCAAAAAGCTGATACATAACTATCAATTGGAATTGATCCTAGAAATGCAAGGGTGGTTCCATATTTGCAAAACGATAAATATCATAAATTAATCAACATAATGAAAGAATAGAAACCATACTCTCATTAGATCCAGAGAAAGCATTTGATATGATGCATTGTGTTTCATGGCACAAAAAAAAACCTCCACAAATTAGGCATAGAAGGAACATGCCTCAAAAACATAAATGTGATATTTGACAAAGAATCAGCCAATATTATACTGAATGAGGAGAAGATGAACGCATTTTGTCAAAATCTGTAACAACACAAGGACATCCACTCTCACCACTCTAACTGAATACAGTACTATACATTTTCACAAGAGCAATTACAGAGGAGAACAAAATAACAGGCACTAAAACTGGAAAAGAACAAGTCAAATAATTAATGTTTGCAGATGACATGATGTTGCTCCTGGAAGAACACAAACATTCCAGCAAATTGCTGCTTCAACTGATAATCCAATTCAGAAAACTTTAGAAGTACAAGTAAACATTTGAAAAAGCTGCTTTTTACATATTAATGATGGCCTCACTGACAAAGAAAGCAATAAAAATCCAATTTACAATAACCACAAAAATTAGACTATTGAGGAATAAATGTAATAAAATAAGTGAAAGATCTCTATAATGAAAATCATCAAACGCTGACCAAAGAAACCATCAAGGACACAAAACTGGAAAGGTATTCCTTTTTTTGTGGATTGGAAGAATTTGTATCATTAAAATGTCTATCTCATGGAAAGAAATCTACAGAATACCAATGACATTCTCTACAGAATTTAAAAAAACAACCCTCAAATTCATACAGAACCACAGAAGATCCAGAACCGCTAAGGTGAACCTGAGGAAATAAAAATCAAGCTGGAGACATCACAATACCTGACTTCAAAGCATACTAAAAAACTGTATTAACATCACATCACACTGATACTTAAAAAAAAAAAAAAAAACTGAGACATAGACCGATGGAGTGAAACAGAGAATCCCAAAGTTAATGTAAATACATATAGCCACCTGATTTTTGACAAAAGGGGTCAGACCATTCATTGATGTAAGGATAATCTCTTCAACAAACGGTGCTGGCAAAGCTTGATGTATTCGTGTAGAAGAATGGAATTAGATCCATATCTCTCATCATTTATAAAAATCAACTGAGATGGGGCAGCCGTGCACTTCTCAGAAGACTGTTCTTACAAGTATGGTCAAAAACAGTGAAGCCAGGTGCCAGTGCTGTGGTGTAGTGGGTAGGGCCACCAGCAGCGCAGGCATCCATTGATCGGACCATTGCCTGCCCTGGCTGCTCCACTTCTGATCCAGCTCCCTTTTAGAGGCCTGAGGAATGGCTGTTTGAGGGTGGGTCGATTGTTTCGGCCTCTGTCACCCTTATGGGGAGACAAGGTGGGGTGAACCAACAGTAAAAGGATGACCTTTCTCTCTGCCTCTATCTCTCACTGTCCACTCTGCCTGTCAAAAAAAAATAATTATTAAAAAAAAGGACAATTATACTGCTCTTGTGGAATTGTGGTCTTCCTACTTTTCCTTGTTGAATACTATGGTTAGTGGTGAATTAAGATTATGAATAATAAAGTGAATTAAAATTATATCTTGCAAAAAATAATGAAAAGAAGAGAGACAAGGGAGGGAGAGGAAGAGCAAAAGAGGAATGTGGTTGTCTTCCTGGAACAGCACCTATGAAATTCATGAAAAATTATTTCAAACATAATTTAAAAATAATGAAGAACATTACACTAGCATAGTTTTAATGATCTGTGATTACATTAAAATTTATGCTATTGGGTAAAATGGTCATTTTCCGTTCAGCTGTTTATGCCTGTTTGCTTATTTCCCACTAAATTAGGGTTTCTCTTTTTTTTTTTCTTTTTTACTTTTTTTTTTTTTTGTTGACAGGCAGAATGGACAGTGAGAGAGAGAGAGACAGAAAGGTCTTCCTTTTTTGCCGTTGGTTCACCCTCCAATGGCCGCTGCAGCCGGAGTGCTGCACCCAGGGCACCGCGCTGACCCGATGGCAGGAGCCAGGTACTTATCCTGGTCTCCCATGGGGTGCAGGGCCCAAGGACTTAGGCCATCCTCCACTGCATTCCCGGGCCACAGCAGAGAGCTGGCCTGGAAGAGGGGCAACTGGGACAGAATCTGGCACCCTGACCAGGACTAGAACCCGGTGTGCCGGCGCCGCAAGGCGGAGGATTAGCCTATTGAGCTGTGGCGCCAGCCTTTTACTTTTTTTTTTTTTTAAAGATTTACTTTATTTTCTTGGAAGGCACAGTTACTTACAGAGAGAAGGAGAGAGAGAGGAAAAGAGATTTTCCATCTACTCACTTCACTCCACAAATGGCCACAACAGCCAGGGTTCATCCACAATGAAACCAGGAGCCAAGAGCTTATTCTAGGTCACCCACAAGGGTGCAGAGGCCCAAGCACTTGGGCTATCCTCTGCTACTATCCTAGAGGCATTAGCAGGGAGCTGTATCAGAGGTAGAACAGCCAGGATTTGAACCAGAGCTCATATGTGATACCACAGTGCCAGACCCATGTTCTTAAACTTCTTACTTGATGAAGCATTTACCAAAGTCATGTCATCAATGTTTTTCATAAGGCTTATGTATTCATTTGCCAGGCAGAGTGACAGAGACACAAAGAGAGATCTTCTACCTGCTGACTTACTCCTCAAATGCCCCCAACAGCCAGGATTGGGCCAGGAAGAAGCCAGGAGCCAGGAATTACATCTCAGTCTCCAATGTAGGTGGCAGGAACTACGCACTTGGGCCATTGTTTGTTGCCTCCCAGGGGAATTACCATGAACTTGAATTGGACATGGGGGAGCTAGGACTCACAACACGCAGCTTATGCAGGATGCTGACAACCCAAATGTCACATTAACCTGCTATGCATCATGCCCACCCATTTCTAAACTTTTCTGATTAGTTACTACATCTTAGTCTATTTGGGTTACTGTAAGTAAACACATTACACTCGGAAATTTATAAACAGCAGGAATATATTACTCTCTTTTGGAGGGTGGCAAGTCCAAGATCACAGTGTTAGGGGCTCAGTGTCTAGTGAAGCTTTGCTGGCTAATGTCTGTGTGCCTTCATGTGGCAGAATAGCAAAGGGGTAAACAAGCTGCTCCATCAAGCCATTCTTAAAAGGGTGCTGTGGCATAGTGGGTAAAGCCGCCTTCAGGCCTGGCATCCTACATTGGCACGGGTTTGAGTACCAGAGGCTCCACTTCTGATCCAGCTCTCTGCAGCAGCATGGGAAACCAGTGCCAGTGGAAGATGGCCCAAGCCCTTGGACCCCTGTTTCCATGTGGGAGACCTGGAATACACTGGTTCCTGGTTTCTGATTGGCTCAGCTCTGGCCATTGTGGCCAACTGGGGAGTGAACCAGAAGACGGAAGTCTTTTCTCTCTGGCCCTTCCTCTCTCTGTCTGTAACTCTGCTTCTCAAATAAGTAAATAAAACTTTTTAAAAAAAAAAATAAAGGCAGTGATAGCATTCTCAGAAGATCTGCCCTCATGATCCAGTCACCTCCCAGCACCCCTGCTCTTAAATAACAACACATTGAGTATTACGTTTCAACACATGCGTATTGGGGGTCACATCAGTTAGCAACAGCTACCCCAAATCATTTATTATGAACCCCCAATGCATATTTAATTATAAAAACTCATTATAAAGCTTGTAAAATATGCATTAAAATACTACAGATGATATGATTCTGTAAAGGTAACTTCTATTACTAATATATTTTTACCTGGCAACCCCAAAAAGAATCTGAAACTACATAGATACTAATGGGAGAATTCTAAGATTGGCCATATGCACTGTGCAATAAGACCACTGTTTTAGTCCTGTTCACTGGTCATGTGAATGATTTTGGTGAAAATTTACCAGTGGTTGCATGGTTGATATTTTTTCAGTTCACAAATTATTGTCAAGAATCAGTTTAGGGGCCAGCGCTGTGGAATAGTGGATGAAGCCACCACCTGCAGTGCCGGCATGTATATGGGGCACAGGTTCGAGTCCCGGCTGCTCCACTTTCAATCCAGCTCTCTGCTACGGACTGGGAAAGCAGAAGATGGTCCAAGTCCTTGGGCCCCTGAACCCAAAAAAGGTGGAAGACCTCTCTCTCTCTCTCTCTGCACCCCCACTTCTGCATCTGCCTCTGTCTCTCTGTAACTCAGCCTTTCAAATAAATAAATAAATCTTTTAAAAAAGGATCAGTTTAAACCAAGGGTACATTTTTCAAGGTCTTTAATATAGAAATTAGATATCATCAATGAAGCATATCATAGTATGCTTTCTATAGAAATTTGTAAAAAGAGATAAAATTGACATTGTATTCTGATAAAACTTTTGATTCCAAAAGAAGACATAACAATCATAAATATTTATGTACTGAATACAAGACCACCGGTTATATACAGAAAATACTATTAGACCTAAAGAAAGAGAGACACTCCTAGACAATAAAAGTGGGTGACTTCAACAATGCACTCTCATCAATGGACAGATCATCTAGATAGAAAATAAGTAAAGACACATCAGAGTTGAAACATAACATCAAACAAATGACCTAACGGACCAAAAGCTACATTCTATTCACCACATTGAACATTTTTTCAGGGTATACCAAAAATTAGGCCACAAATCCACTCTCATTTAATTTGAAAAGACTGAAATCCTATTAAGTAACTAGAAATGAACAAGAACAACAACAGAACACTCAAAAATATATGGAAATTAAACAAGATGCTCCTGAATGAACAATGGGACACTGAAGAAATTTAAAAGGAAATAAAATCTTTCTTGAAATAAATGAAAATGAAAACACAACATATTAACTCCTGTGAGTTACAGCAAAAGCATTATTAAGAGGTAAGATTATAGCATATAGTGATTATATTAAAAAAGAGAAATGTTTCAAATTAAAGATCTAATGATGCATCTCAAAAACTTAGAAAAATAAGATCACAACCTTTAAGCAGAAGGAGGTGAGAAATAATCTATGTCACAGCATGAATAAATGAAATTAAAAAAAGATCAAGAAATCAAAAATTCATTTTGAGAAGGTAAACAAAATAAATAGTCCTCAGAGGGGATTACAACATGGAGGAATAGGGAAATGGAGGACTGCTATAGGCTAGGATAAAATAGAAAAAAAGGCAAGAAAGTGCATTCTCAGGGGACACTGGAGATTCTGTAAGAGGAGGAGAGATGCTGTGGATCTGTGTGGAAGCTGCAGATGCCCAGCAACAGGCACTGATACAACACAAGTCCCAGCAGACAAGAGCTGGAAAAAGTGCCGGCTCTGAAGACCAAGGTGAGATCATACTGCAGTGGCCCATGCCACTGCTGAAATAGCTGCAGAGAGAGCCTAGCAGAATACACTGTCTTGGGGTGTGACTTGGACCCTGAGGGTAATGGGTATCCCCTAACCCAGCAGAAAAGAGAGACAATTTCTCCCCATCCTCTCACAACAGCCCCCGACAACCAGCTCAGAGAGGGCAGGCACCATTTTGGATATGCTAGTAGCTGCAGCAGTTTTAATGCAGACTCCCAGCAACAGTCAGAGAAAAGGCGCCATCTTGTCTCAAGTAGCAACAGCCCAGGTGTTGCCCAGCAACAGGCAGGGAGAAGGAGCCATTCTGATATCATCACTAGCTCCAGAGACTCTTCTAAGTGTCCATAAACTGGCGGGGAGAAGCATGATTCTGAAACAAGCAGTGCTGTGGCCAGCAGCTTTTGTGGACATGTATGACCAGGGATTTCACCACAGGGAAAAGTCTGTGTTCCCCACCGACTTTCAGTCTGGGTGGAAAGACTGACAGGGGGCTGCAAATGCACCTATGACTATCATGAGCCCTTAGCCTCTCAACATAACGCAGGCTCTGGAGCTCAAACTGCCTAAGTGGAGCATACATAGGCAGCTGGCTCTCAGAAGTTCTCAGCCTCTCCAAGGACAGAACAGGTTAGTGCGGTGGAGTGGGTCTTCTGCACCCTGTGTCTGTGGGAGCCCTGGTACTGAGACTGTGGGAACCCAGGCATGCAGGAGAGGGTGCACGGTGTAGCTGGTTTCTGGGAAAATACTTGGGTAGCTCCACAAGCTCAGCACTCTGGCTGCCTGGGGTGGGTCACTGCAGCAGGATCTGTGCTCACACTGAACACTGCCAGACCCTTTGTGGCAATCATGCAGAGCCACAGAACCACAGATGAGAACAGCACCCACTGAGGGTTAACAACAGATTTCATGAGGCAGATCTCTGGAAAATTAACAGTCAAACAAAAAAATGAAGAAGAACAAATTAGAAAAGTGAAAAATAGGGTTGGAGATGTATGGGATACTACCAAATGACACAATATAGGGTCTTAGGGGTTACTGAAGGCATGGAAAGAGAGAATGGATTAGAAGGCCTTTTAGTGAAATAATTACAGAAAACTTCCCGAATTTGGAGAAAGTAAGTATGTCCAAGTACTAGAAACACACAGCACTCTTAATATACATGACCAGAAAAGACCATCACCATGACATATTGTAGTCAAATGCTCCACAGTAAAACATAGAGAAAAGATTCAAAGATATGCATAAAGGGAAATGTCAGATTACTTTCAGAGTATCTTCAATTAGACTTACAGCTGACTTCTCATCAGGAATTACTACAAAGAGCTGTAGCCCAACACATCAGGAAACCTAGAAGAAAAACATTCCTGGACACACACAACCCACCAAAATTGACCCAAGACACAGAAAAACCTAACAGATCAATAAACAAGACACAAATTGATTCAGTAATAAAGACACTCCCAACAAAGAAAAACCTAGGATTGGACAGTTTTACTGCTGAATTCTATCAGACATTTAAAGAAGAACTAACTCCAATCTCAAGCTATTCAAAACAACTGAAAGAGAGGGAAGCCTTCCAAACTCCTTCCATGATGACAGCATCACCTTAATTCCTAAATCAGAAAAAGATACAACAGAGAAAGTACACACAAATGTCCCTGATAAGCACACATAAAAATCATCATCAAAATACTAGCCAATTGAATCCAACGACATATAAGAAATGATCATTCATCCGGACAAAGTGGGTATTATCCCTGGTACACAGCAATTATTAGCATTCACCAATCAATGTGATACACTACATTAACAAAGTGAAGAACAAAAATGATATGATTATCTCATTAATAGCAGGAAAAGCATTTCATAGAATACAACACCCTTTCATGATGAAAACCTGAAGTAAAAACCGTATATAAAGGATCCAAAAGACTCTACTCAGAGATTATTAGAACTCGTAGGAGGTCCAAATATGGCAGAGTAGGGAGTGAGCTTAACTCTTCGCTTCTAGCCCAGGAGATGATAGTTTAAAAATGTGGAGAGAGTGTAATCTAAGGATAGAATTAGTGAGTCAATGGCAGAGGAAACTCTACCGAAATTAGAGAGACAGGGTGGACCTACGTGGCAGGCATGGATGCACATCGCTCAGGACTCTAGCCTACCCAGCCAACAGCCTATGGACCAGCACTGGAAAGTGAAGTGAGACAAGACCACAGCAGACCAAGAAGAGGCAAAAAAGCTGCAGAAAGAGTCTAGAGCGAACCAGGCTTGGAGCCCCATGGGAGACACTGTACTAGCCAAACTAGATGATAAAAAGAAAAAGAATGGGGTGGACACGTTTCTCTCTCCCAAATCAGTTTACAACAGCGTCCTGTAACATGCCAGTAGAAGGGTGCCATTTCAGAGATACATCACAGGTGCACCAGCTCGTATCTCTGCCCAGCAACCAGCCAAGTGGAGACTCCTGATTCTGGTGGGGAGAACTAACAGGGGGCCGATAGCTTGTGACTGTGTGAAGTGTCTGTATTTGGACACGGGAAAAAACTGAGGGTGTGTGGGAAGACTCACAGTGTGGCTAGGACTTTGAGCAGTTACAGTGGGAGACTCCATATGCTCAGGGTTTCCTGGTTACCTGGTGAGAGATACTGCTAGGGAAACTGAACTTACACTGAGGAATGCACAGATCCTTTGTGTGGACCTTGGGACAGAGCGGATAAATATAATACAAACTTGGGCTAGCACTCTAGCCTGGGTCTCCATTGAGGAGAGGAGCTCAGCTGCACAGAATAAATTCCCTTTTGATGAGAGAGAGAGAGAGAGAGAGGGAGAGAGAGAGAGATTTGCCACAACAAACCTGGGTGTGTCACCTGGGGCATTCCCTTATCCCTGGAGAACTGAACACAGCTCTCTGGCCACCCCCACTACAAGCCTCTAGATATTCACTAAGAAAACCTTCCACTTATCTACACAGTCATAGTCCAAAGATAAAAGTTGCCACAGCAAAATAAAAAAAAAAAAAGAGAGAGAGAGAGAGAGAGAGAGAGAAAACCAACAATTATCTCCACAAATGCCAAACAATAAATACACCAATTCAAGAAACAAGAATAGAAAGACAATATGATGCTCCCAAAAGAACAAGACACTTTGGAGCCAGAACTGTGGCACAGTTGGTAAAGCTGCCATGTGCCGTGCCAACATACCATATGGGTACTACTTCAAGTTCTGGCTGAACGATTTCCAATCCAGCGCTCTGCTCTGGCCTGGAAAAGCAGTGTAATACGGTCAAAGTCCTTGGACCTCAGCACCCACATGGGAGATCTCCATAAGCTCCTGGCTCCTGGCTGCAGATTGGTATACAACGGCCATTGTGGCCAACTGGGTAGTGGCAAGCTGATGGAAGACTTCTCTCTATCTCTCTCTCTCTTTCTCTGCCTCTTCTTCTCTCTCTGTGTAGTGCTTTCAAATAAATAATAAATAAATCTTAAAAAAACAATGAAACTTCAATACTAGATTGTGAAGATGATGAGATAGAAGAATTGAAGAAATGGAATTCAAAAAATTGATCGTAAAATACATAGAAGTAATCAGAAGCAAATGCATGAACTACTGAAATCCATATTGGACATGAAAGAAAATTTGTCCCATGAAATTGAGATCTTAAAGAGAAATCTCAATGAAATGAAAAATGCAACAGAACAAACAAAAATGCAGTGGAGACCGTTAACAATAGAATTGATGAAGCATAAGAAGATATCGGCATAGAAGACCAAGCACCAGAAACTATATCATCAAACAAAAGAAAAAAGAGGAATTTAGGAAACAAAAACAATTCCTTATTAGAATGCGAACATGAAGAGATTGATGCAATGCTGGTTAGGGAATTCGAAAAACTGATTGTAGGTTACTTAGAAATCATCAGAAGTAAATCCACGAATTAAAGAAATCCAAAGATGACATGAATGAAAAATTTTCCCATGAAATTGAAATTTTAAATAGAAATGAAATTAAATGTTAGAAATCAAGAACTCAATAGCTCAAATAAAGTACGTGGTGGAATATCTTAGAAACAAACTCAGTGAGTCAGAAGAAAGAGTATCTAACTTAGAAGACAATTTTCTGGAAATTTTACAGTCAAACCAAAAAAAAATGAAGAAGAAGAAATCAGAAAACTTAAAAACAGTCTTGGAGATTTATGGGAAAATATCAAATGACCAAACATACAGGTCTTAGGCGTTTCTGAGAAAGACAGAATGGATGAGAAGGCCTTTTTAGTGAAGTAATTACACTAAACTTCCTTAATTTGGAGAATGAAAGGGACATCCAAGTACAGGAAGCACACAGGTCTCCTAATAGACATGAGCAGAAAAGATCCTCACTACAGCACATTGTAGTCAAAATCTCCACTGTGAAACAAAGATTCTAAAATGTGCATAAGAGAAATGCCAGATAACTCTCAGAGGATCTCCAATTAGACTCACAGCTGACTTCTCATCAGAAACCCCACAGGCTAGTAGAGAATGGCACAATATATCCCAAGTCTTAAGAGAAAAAAAAAAAGGTCAACCCAGAATACTGTACCCCACAAAGCACTCATTTATCAATGAAGTGGAAATGAAAACCTTCCACAACAAAGAAATTGAAAGAATTTGACATCATTCATCCAGCCTTACAAAAGGAAGTGCTTACTTAAGGAAGCACTACACATACGAATATACAAACATGGTCAGCACTATGAAAGAAGGTGAAGGCAATTCCCCAATAAAACAACAAAGGAAATCCACAGGAAAAACAGGAATATTTATGGGAAAATGGTAGGGTCAAGTCACTATCAACAGTCACCTGGAATATAAATGGTCTCAACTCTCCAGTTAACACACAGACTAGCTTAATGGGTTGAAAACAAGACCCATCTATTTGTGCCTACAACAAACAAATGTCACCTACAAGGATTTGCACAGACTGAAAGTGAAATGATGGAAAAAATTATTCCACACTAACAGAAACCAAAAAAATAAAAAGCTGGTGTAACCAACCTAATATCAGAAAAAATAGACTTTAACACACAAACTGTTAAAAGAGACAAAGAAGGACGCTGTATAACAACTGAGGGATTAATTCAACAGATGTGACTATAGTCAAGATATATGCACCCAATAATTACAGGGCATCTGACTACCTAAAATAAATGGTAATGGACCTAAAGGGAGTAATGCACTCCAACATAATACAAATGGGAACGTTCAATACCCCATGTTCAGCAATGGACAGACCAACCAGATGGAAAATTAGCAAAGAAACAACAGAGTTCATTGACATATAGACCAGATGCGCCTAATAGATATCTACAGAAATTTTCATTCTACAGTTGCAGAATACACATTCTTCTTACCAGGGCATGGAGCTTTCTCTAGAATAGGGCACAGAATAGGCCATAAAGCATGTCTCAGGAAATTCAGAAAAATCAAAATCATACCATGCATCTTCTCTGACCACAATGGGGTGAAACTGGAAATCAAAAACTCAGGAATCTCCAGAACACATATTAACATGTGGAGACTGAACAAAATGCTCTGAGTGAATAGTGGATCATAAAAGAAATCAAAAGATAAATCAAAAAATTTCTGTAAAACGAATGAAATGACAATAGAAAATATCAAAGTTTATGGGATAAAGTAAAAGAAGTGTTAGGAGGAAAGTTTATACCAATTGGTGCCTAGATCAAGGTATTGGAAAGGCACCAAATAAGTGAGCTATCAACAGCTCTCAAGGATCTAGAAAAATACAGGAAATGAACCAAAAATTAGTAGGACAACAGAAATAATTAAAATTAGTGAAGATATTAACAAAATTGAAATACAAAACACAATACAAAAGATCAGTAAAAAAAGCTGCTTTTTTGGAAAAAAATAATATACCATCAGGCCAACTAAACAAAAAGGGAGAATACCCAATTCAATAAAATTAGAGATGAAAAAGGTAGCAAAACAACATATACCATAGAAATAAAAGGAATCATCAGAAATGATGACAAGAAACTGTATGCCAACAAATTGGAAGACCTAGAAGAAATGGATAAATTCCTGGATACATGCAACTTACCTAAATTGAGCCATGATGAAACAGAAAACCTAAACAGACCATTAACCAAGAAGGAAAGTGAATCAGTAAGACCTTCCCAATAAATAAAAGCCAAGGACTGGATGACTTCACTGCTCAATTCTATCAGACATTTAAAGGAGAACTAACTCCACAATTCTTCTCAAGCTATTCAAAACAAATTCATTGGTGGGAATCCTCCAAAACTCCTTCTATGAATCCAGCATGATTCAATTCCTAAATCAGAAAAACATACAACAGAGAAAGAGAATTACAGAACAATTTCACTGTTGAATATACACACAAAAATCCTCAGCAAATGCTACCTAATCAAAAACAACAATAGATCAGAAAGATCCTTCACCCAGACCAAGAAGGATTTATCCCTCGAATGCAGGGATGGTTCACTTTCACAAATCAAACAATGTGATACACCACATTAACAAACTGCAGAATAAAAACTATATGATTATCTCACTCAGTGCAGAGAAACCATTTAACAAAATACAACACCGTTTCATGATGAAAATTCTAAGCAAACTGGGTACAGACGGAACATTCCTCACCACAATCAAGGCAATTTATGACAAACCCGGACAAGCATCCTACTGTATGGAAAAGTTAGATGCACTCCCACTAAGATGCAGAACCAGACAAGGATGCACACTTTCATCATTGCTAATCAATACAGTCCTGCGAGTTTTACCAGAGCCAACAGAAAAGAAAAATAAATTCAAAGGATAAAATTAGGAAGGAGGAAGTCAAATTATCTCTACTAGCAGATGACATGATTCTGTATTTAGTGCATCCAAAAGACTCCAATAAGAAACTACTGGAACTCATAAGAGAGTTTGGTAAAGTAACAAAATATTTAAAAAACCGGAAATTAATAGCCTCTGTATACCCAGACAATGCCAAGGCTGAGAAAGAACTTCTAAGCTCAATCCCATTCACAACAGCTACAGAAAAATTAAATACCTTGGAATAAATTTAACCAAGGACAGCAACTAAATCTAACATGAGGATTACAAAACAATAAAGGAAGAAATAAAGAAACAAAAATGGACAAATCGTCCATGTTGGTAGACTGGAAGAATCATTATCATCAAAATGCCCACACTACCAAAAGCAATTAATAGGTTCAATGTGATATCAATCAGAATACAGATCTAGAAAAGAGATGCTTAAATTTATTTGGAAACACAGGAGACCCCAAAATGCTAAAGCAATATGAACAACAAAAACAAAGCCAGAGGCATCACAATATCTGATTTCAAGGCATATTATAGGAGAGTTGTACAGCCTGGTACTGGCACAAACAGATGGATAGACCAATGGAGCAGAACAGAAACTCCAAATATCAACCCATGCTTCTACAACCACCCTGTCTTTGACAAAGGAGCTAAAATCAATGCCCAGAGCAAGGAAAGTCTCTTTAACAAATAGTGCTGGGTAAACTGGATCTCCACATGCAGAAGTATGAAGCAAGACCTCTACCTTACAGCTTACACACAAATCCACTCAACATGGATTAAAGATTTAAATCGACAACCCAATACCATCAATTTCTTACAGGACATTCAGGAAAACCGGCAAGACACTATCATAGGCAAAAACTTCTTGGAAAAAACACCAGAGCACTGGCAATCAAAGACAGCATTTACAAATAGGATTACATAAAATTGAGAAGATTCTGCACTGTAAAAAACACTCAACAAAGTGAACAGCCAACCAACAGAATGGAAGAAATTGTTTGCAAACTATGCAATTAATAAAGGATTAATACTAGATATATAAAGAGCTCAAGAAACTCAACAACAAAACAATCTAGTTAAGAAATAAGTGAAGGAGAGAAACAGACATTTTTCCAAAGAGGAAATCCAACAGACACATGCAAAAATGCTCAGGATCACTAACCTCAGGGAAACGCCACCCAAAACCACGGTAAGTTCTCACCTCACCTCCATTAGAATGGTTTTCATATAGATATCAACAAACAACTAATTGCTGGTGAGGATGTGTAGAAAAAGGTACCCTAATCCACTGTTGGTGGGAATGTAAACGGATACAGCCACTGTGGAAGATGGTATGGACATTCTTCAGAAACCTGAATATAGATTTACAATATGACCCAGCCATCTCATTATGGGGAATTTACCCAAGGGTAATGAAATCAGCCTATGAAAGACTGATATGTACCCCCATGTTTACTACAGGTGAATTCACAATGGCTAAGATGTGGAATCAACCCAGATGTGCTTTAACTGAAAAAAGATAATGAAATTTTGCAATATGTACACCACAGAATACTACACAGTCCTAAAGAAGAAAAAGAAATCCTGTCATTTGAAGCAACGTGGTTATAACAGGAAAACACTATACTTAGCAAAATAAGCCAGTCTCAAAAGGACAAATACAATATGTTCTCCGCAAATTTCTGTTAATAATTAATAGTGTATCTATAATGTAATCCACAGAAGTTAAACTGCCAATTTCCAATGTGATTACTTTGAACAGCCATTATCTCAACTGCTGAGGAACAGGTTTTCTTTTTTCATACTATGCCTTGAACTCTTTACTTACTATAGAGGTAATCATATGTGCATAAAGTTAATTGAAAATAGATCTGATGGGCCGGTGCCATGGCATAGCAGGTAAAGCTGCCACCTGCAGTGCCATCATCCCATACTGGGGCCGGTTCAAGTCCTGGCTGTTCCTCTTCTAATCCAGCTCTCTGCTATGGCCTGGGAAAGTTGTAGAAGATGGCCTGAGTCCTTGGGTGCCTGCACCTGTTGAGAGACCCAGAACAAGCTCCTGGTCCTGGCTCCAGATTGGCACAGCTCCAGCAGTTGCAGCAAACTGGAGAGTGAACCAGCGGAGGAAAGACTCTCTACCTCTCCTTCTCTCTCTGCGTAACCCTTTCATATAGACAAATACATAAATATTTAAAAAGAAAAGAAAATAGATCTTCACAAAAAATGAGAATGCGAATAGGAGAGGGAGGAGGAAGAAAGGTGGGAGTACTGATAGGGTAGAAAATAATCACTATGTTCATAAATTTATATTAATGAAATTTATGAAGTTTGGGGCCAGCACCGTGGCTCACTTGGTTAATCCTCTGCCTGGGACACCAGCATCCAATAGGAGCGCCAGGTTCTAATCCTGGTTGCACCTCTTCCAGTTCAGCTCTATGCTGTGGCCCGAGAAGGCAATGGAGGATGGCCCAAGTGCTTGGGCTCCAGCACGCACATGGGAGACCAGGAAGGACCACCTGGCTCCTGGCTTCGGATCAGCGCAGCACCTGTCAGTGCGGCCATTTGGGGAGTGAACCAATGGAAGGAAGACCTTTCTCTCTGTTTCTCTCTCTCTCTCTCTCTCTCTCTCTCTCTCTCTCTCACTGTCTATAGCTCTACCTTTCAAATAAAAAAATTTTTAAAAAAGAAATTTATGAAGTTTGTGTACCTTAGATAAAATGTTTTGAGCAAAATATTTATAATAACAGTAAAAAATGGTAATCTATAAAAATAAAAATGACATTGAAATGCTATGGTTTGAACAGCCTTTGTCTCAACTGTTGAGAAGCAGTTTTATTTATTTCATACCATTTGCTGAGCTCTAATAAGTATATGCTTAATCTTATGCATTTAAAGTTAACTAAAAATAAATCTTACTAAACAAATAAGAAAGGGAATAGAGATAGAGGAGGAAGAAGGGTTAGAGTGCGGCTGGGAAAAAATACTATCTCTTTAAATTTGCATTTATGAAATGCACGAAATTTATATAACTTAAATTTTTAAAAAAGTGGAAAAAATCTCAAGAATAAAAGTTTGAACTAAATACAAAAGGCCCCACTATATAATATCTATAAGAAATTCACTTCACAAGAACACACATAGACTGAAAGTGGAGGGCTAGGAAAAGATATTCCACACAAACAGAAAATAAAAACGAGGAGAATTGGCTATCTTGATAACAAATAAAAAACTTGAAATCAAAAATTATAAAAAGAGACAAAAAGGACATTGCATTGATTAAATTTTATTCAGCAGAAGATATAACAATCATTAATATATAAGCAACCAACACAAGACCACCAAGATATACACAGAAAATAGCATTAGACCGAAAGGGAGAGACATTCCTATACAACAATAGGGAGTAAGTTGAACAATGCACTCTCATCAATGGACAGATCATCCAAATACAATATAAATAATGACATGTGTCAAAGCTAAAATCTTACATCAAGTCAATGACTTGACAGAAATTTATAGGACATTTAACCTAAAAGCTACATTCAGCACACTCAACTTTTTTTTGGATATATTATATATGGGTCCACGAATCAATCCTCAGCAAATCTGAAAAGACTGAAATCCTATCAGGTAACTAGAAATAAACTATAAGAATAAAAATTGAACACTCATAAATATTTGGAAATTTAACTAGATGCTACTGAATGATGAGTGATCACTGAAGAAATTAAAAAGCAAATAAAACCTATCTTGAAATAAATGAAAACTAAAACAAAACATGTGAAACACTGTTGATTACAGCAAAAACATTAAGAGGGAAGTTTATAGCATACAGTAGTCATATTTAAAATGAGAAATGCCTAAAATTCAAAATCAAGTGATACATCTCAAAAATTTAGATAAACAAGAAAAAACAAAACCCCAAACAAGCATGAGATGAGAAATAAAATGGATCAGAACATAAATAAATTAAATAAAAAATATACTAGATCAGCAAACCAAAACTTACCTTTTTAAGATGATAAAATAGATAATCTTCAGAGAGGATTCCATTTTAACAGAAGAGGAACATGAGGCTTGGAAACTCATCCTTCCACGAACATCTCCCCCAGCTACCAAACTCTCAACCACCGGGAAATGTGGTGTGTTCCTCAGTTTCATGCCACAAGTTCAAGGACAGAAACAATCAAGAAAGAAAAGCAATGTAAGTGCCCCGAGGTGGAAGAGAACTTGGCACCGTCACGGAACTGAGAGGCCAGCATGGATGAGGCAGAGGAGGAAGCTGCATAAGGTCAGATTTAGAGAGGTCTCATGAGGACACTCCTGCTGGTGCCTTGGGACTCATTCTGCCCCACCAGTCTCACTTATCTGCTCACAAGGACTCACTCCCTGATTATGCAACACAGGCAGCATCATGCTGTGTCACCAGGGGCAAGTCACTCAGCCTCTCTGAGCCCCAACTTCTGCATGTGAAAATGAGAATAACGTGTACGGAGCAAAAGCCCCACTGTGAAAAAGTGACTACCTGTGACATTCACCAAGGGGGAACCCAGAGAGGTAGACCTGCCCTTCATTTCCAAAATGAATTCCAAGACGACCATATCATGGAGAGGTGGGAGGGTTCACAAAGACAAATGACAAATCAGAGATAACAGTGGCTGTAACTCAGTGAGAGAAAGCAGTGAAGTAACATGGTGATGAACAAAGCACTTCTGCCTCCAGGTGCTGTGTGGGTTGGCCCAGGACTCCTCACTCACCCAGCACAGCCGTGACCCCCTGGCTGGTTAGTTAGCAGTCACTATTTTCTCCTGTGCATGGTTCCAACTGTTCCCGCAGGGGCATGCCATCATGAGAAATGTCACCTCCCTGGGGTCTGTAAAGAACCCACTTTCCTAATCATCATAACTGCCACAAGATCAAGTGCGGCAGAGAAGCACCTGTGCCAGCCAGCATAGCCCAGGTGCCTATTGCACCTGCCCGCGTGCTGCACCGACACATGGGGCACTCAGCCTGTATCTCTGCTACTTTTTGCTCAGAGAAGGAACTGCAGGAACTGGCAAGAGTTGCCACATTCCTGCCCTCAGAGTCCCAACTCCAGATGGCCCAGTGGTGTTAGTGCCCAAGCAGAAAACCGGGCAACCCTGAAAGGTGAGGCTTGGGCCTGACAGAGCCACACCTGCCCAGGTGCTCCAGGACCCTCCCCGTGCCCAGCACGCACTCACCGCTCATGTTCACCCACACTGTGTACCCCAGGAGTGGGAGTCTCTGCAGTTGCCATGGGGCCTGGGGGTCAAGTGCTACGGGGGAACCTCACGCCCAGCTCAGGCCAGTGGACACCTCCTCTCCAGCAGCCACAGCGATGTGCCTGGAGCTTGAAGAAAGTTTCAAAGAATCAGGAATGGGGTAGAGGAGCCGTGTCCCAGCCTGGCCGCACACATGCAAAGGTTCCCATGGGAGCACACACACACACACACACACACACACACACACACACCCAAGCCAAGCTGCAGCTCTCTCACAGACACGCTCCCGTGTGGGTTTGTCTCCAAAAAAGTGGCCAACCAAGGACTGTGGGCACTTACAGGCCGGACAGCCAGGAGCTGTAGTCTCTTGGTCCCTCCCTCCTCACCTGGGGGCCACTGGGACTTGCACCCTTAGCTCACCACCTGTGGGAGGCCGGCTCCTTGACAGGCCTGGCCCCCATGTCCAATGACTGGAACCCTCCTGAGCTTCCCCAGGATGTCTGCATAGATCCCACCTGGGACCCAGCCCTATCCTTTCTGGAGCAATAGTAGACAAAACATGTCAGTTTCTTGAAAGAGGATGCTTGGCCTCTCCAGGTGAACAGTCCTGGCAACACTGTTTTGCAAAGCTGAAATACAAGTCTTACAAAATCCACTTTGGTAAAGAAACAAGTAAAGCAAGGGCCATGAAGGCTTTGTTCTACAAGACTCTGCAAAGCAAAAGCAAGGCTGCAGAAGCACTCAGAGTTGAGTTTCCCTGGTGAGCTCCCAAGCAGGATATAAGGAGAGGCAAAAAGCCCTTCTCACTCATGCTGCAAAGCCCTGGGAAACAGCAAATTCCATGTGCCTGTCTTCCTAACCCTTTGCCATTCATTCATTCATTCATTCATCCTTTTGTTGGGTATTCAACATTGATATGGGGGGGGTCATTTGGCCCAGAAGTAAGATTTGTCTGGGGATGCTCCCAACCTAATGGGGGGTTCTTTGGTTGCAGTCCCAGCTCCCTTGTGGATTCCAGCAGCTTGCTTATGTGCACCCTGGGAGGCAGCAGTGCTTGGGTTCCTGCCATCACATGGGAAACTCTGAGTTCTGGCCTGCTGGGCCTGGTCCTGCTCCTGCTGTTGTGGACATTTTGGCAGTGAATATACAGAGAGTATTCTCTCTCTCTCTCTCTCTCTGTGTGTGTGTGTGTGTGTGTGCATGCGCGTCTGTGGATGCCTTTCAAATAAAATACAATTAAGGCAGTTTTTCAAATACACACATAGCAATGAGTATTTTGGCTCAGCAGGTTCAGCAGCTGCTTGGGATATGCATATCCCATAGTGGAGTGCCTAGTTGAGTCCTGGCCACTCCACTTCTGATCCAGGGTTTGTGCTAATATACCTGAGAGATGATATATGATGGCTCCAGTACTTGAGGACCAAGGTTCCTAGCTCCAGGCTTCTGGCTTCAGCCTGGCCCATCCGCAGCTGTTGCTGGCCTTTGGGGAGTGAATCAGCAGATGGAGGATCTGAAAGTATCTCTTTTTCACCCCCACTCCTCATTTTAAACAAATAAATGTTACAAAACATAGCAACCACACACACTGATCATCAACTCCTATAAAGCCAGTAGGAATTTGATGGACAAAGGTGTGCAGAGTAAACTTACTCGGGTCACAGGTGGCCTCCTCAGAGCCAGCCCTTGAGCTGAGACCTGGAGGATGGGGAGGAGTCACCACAATAGCAATCCCAAGCGAAATGAAGCCGGAGGAATGACTCTTCAAGGTCAACACTAGTTACTGCTGACCAGTAGGAACAGAGACTTAATTCACCACATTCTGTAAGAACCAAAGCACAAAGCACAATACCTAAATATTTTGAAAGTTTTTGTGTTGTGAAACAGAGGGACAAAGAGGGACTGCATTTTGTCAACCCAAGTTTTAGAACCAATTATATGGCCACCTTTCTGCATACTGTGCAGAAACAACAGTCCCTGCCCACTCAGAACTAAAAACGCTCTAAGAATGTCATAGTTAAAATAATTCCAGCATTTCAACATCTAATCTGGAAGTAAAAATAACCTGTACTGAGGTATCCAGGACCTTAGTTTCCTAAGTGCAACAAATATCCTCAGCAATTGATGCTTACTTCTTAAAATTCTAGAGCCATTCTCTGATCTAGTTGCCTCTGTTGAGCCCCACAGTCCCAATTAATCTAATAATATGACTGGGATACATACATTTTTACATTATGTGTTTCCTCATATAATTGCATTCATAAAGATAATATAACAGAATACATTCCTCAGGAATTTTCACAAAATTAGGGAAACACTGGGTATCACAGAGGAGAATCAGAGTTCAGTGGGCGATGACACACATACAACTGTCTACTTGGGTTTCCCAGTCAATGCTATCACTGCTGTGCTGGAGAACCTTCAAGGCACACTGAGATAAACCATCTTAGCAAATCAGGAAAAACAGGAGTCAAAGCCTGTGAGCAGAAACTTCCTTTCTGGATGACCAGATCCATTTCTCAGTTCCTATCCACTAAGTAGAACTCTAAATCCAGAAAAGAATAGCAAGAAAACCTGGAAATTAACACAGTGGCTGGGCGTCTTCATCGCCCACCTGGTGGTTCACCCATCCTGGCATCAGCATTCAGCCAGGTAGGCTCATTCCTTCTGGAACTATATGTGATACCTCTGAGCACATATACATTTTAAAGTATACTTATAACAACATACAATTTATGATATGTAACAAAAATAATTTATAATATAAAATACACTATTTAATTTGTAGCATACAATGTAATACACAATTTATTCTTCCTTCCATCTGGCTCCTGAAGGCCTGAGTGTCCCTGACCCATGTTCGGGGCCATCACACGATATGCACAAAGAGTTCAAAAAGACTCACCAGGCGAGGATGGATGAACCTGAGTCAGAGGCCCAGTGAATCCACTACCACTCCTCAGACACCAGCGGCCCAGCCTTCCTGCAGGTGTTGCTCATCATGGAGCTCACCTCCTTGTTCCAAGTCCAGCGCCGGGGCTCTACACAGCATCCGAGGAAGAATGCTGCAATGCTGGACACCAAGAAGCTAAAGGGAAATAGTAGGACTGAGCAACACTTTTCTAAAATTGGTATTCAATGGCAAACTTCAGTTCTGATGGGAATACTTTCTGGTGCCAACCAATAAGAAAACAAAGACCCAGATTGTGTAGGATGGCACAGGGAGCATGGCTTCAGGCAGCTCCTGATCTGGAGCTGTCAAAAGTAGGCAGCAAAGTGAGGCGAGCTCAGGGTAGTGGGGCCACAGGTCTTTCATTTGTTTCACTTTGTTCTTTGAAATTATACTGCGATTCATTTTAAAATTTGACAGAGCATTTTTCATTAGGCACCTCTCTAATAAATAAAAAGAAATAACATTATATTTATGTACATATAGTATATGTTTTTTTTAACATTTGGAAATTGCCAGGAACCACATGAGATACCAAAACACAATGGTGACCAAGACACAAATTTGCCAAGTTCTCTGTCTGTTGTGTGGGGAGCAACTGGGAGTAACTCGGACTAGACTAAGTTACTGGAATTAAGACTTATTCTGTGCATCTGCTCTCCCACAATATGGCGCTGGGAGAGGAGAAAACAGCTTCTACACAGCTGCCTCCAGTTCAACCAATAAACTGTAGGACCTGCTCCTGATTGGAGGAGAGCAGCGTACTCGGCGTGTGGGTAGCAGAGTTGGGATTGGTGGAAGAGGACTATAAAGGAGGAGAGAGACAACATGCATCAGGAATATCTAAGGGGAACATCTATCTGAAGGAACACCTGTGCAGCTCCCAAGAGAGCCGGCCGGCAGTGTGCCGCTCCCCCGCGGAAGTGGGGAAAAGTGGCAGGGGGAACCGCCCTTCCACGGAGGTGGAAGGGACAGTAGCCAACCCGGGAAGAACTAGCAGCAAACCCGCGGAGGGCCGAGCACACAAAAGAACAGCGCAGGGTCCTGTGTCATTCCTCCACGAAGAGGGGGAGCGACATAATGGTGCCGTGACTCAGATATGAAGCCTAGGCAGGGTTTAGCGTCGTTCCTCCATGAAGAGGGGGAGCGACATGTTGTACTCTATTTTACTCTATCCATCCCCAAACCCTTAAGGAGAAAGAGTCTCCAGTTGATATTTAAAAAATCAGATGAAATTAAACATCAGGAGAAGCCCGCAAATGAGAATACAAAGTGCTGGGGAAAGTATGGTTGAGAGGCCGAGACCACCCTCCTTCAGGAAGCTGTGGAGCAACCTGCAGCACCTTACTCTGTAACAGAGCGCTGGGGCTCAAGGTGCATAAGTGCCCTCTGCTAGACACCTGGCCAGTACACAAGTACAAGTATGCCATATTCTATGAGATGACCCAATCAGAGCATGGGAGAAGTGTGTATATCCCTGCCTCCCTCTCAGTAACTCTGCCTTTCAAATTAAAAAAAAAATACTATGTATTGGGTATGTGGCTGCACATGAGGGTACTTCAAAAGGTTCATGAGAAATGGAATTAAAATAGCTTGCAGGAGCAGGCATTTGTTTTGGCAGTTAAGATGCCAGTTGGGAAGCACATGTCCCACACCAAAGTGTCTGGGTTCAGCTCCCAGTTCCATCTTCTCAATCCAGCTTCCTGCTATTGTGCACACTATGGTGCAGTGGGTTTTATATCTCCCTCTCTCTCAAATAAACAAAATATTTAAAAATGCTTCAAGATCCTGCACAATCTCCACAAACTTGTTAGAGATCTGCACATGCTGAAACTTTAAGTACAAAACATGTCCATTAATCTGCATGAACAGCAAATGCCTCCCAGTGTGTTCCCTCCAGGGACCAGGGGAGGAAGCTGGGACTGGGGTCTGAGCAGGACTTCTACATTATCATTAATGTTTTACTGCCTTTAAAATGTTGAAACCAATGTGGCATGTCAGTCTTCCTTCTCCACGGTGAGTGCTGGGGTGGGCATTTTATCAGATTCTGCACTCCTGGTTTGTTTTTTTTTTTTTTTGCTCAATATTGAGCAGAAGAATTCTTGTTACTTGACTGTGTCCCTAGACATGCTTCCCCCATCTTCATGTCAGTGTATGGTCTCCAAGGACTGAAGTTATTCCCTAACTCATCTGAACATGCCAGGGACATGCATCAGGACTGCGCATGCAAGGAGGGATGGTGGAGGGTGGAAACCCAGAGACATCTACAAGCTTTGTTCTTGATGGGCTTCTTTGGGCTTGCTCTAGCTATGGCCAACGGCACGTGGCCCACACCCTCCTGGGGTGAGTGTGGGAACATTGGGCTTGTTGGGGTTGAGGGGTTTAACAAAGATTCCAGTGCCCTTTCCCAACCTTACACCCTGTGTGAGTACCCTGGATCCTCCATGGTGCAGAGATGCCTGGCTAAACTCCAGGAAGTGGATGACAACTTAAATTGCCCTTGATGTGTGTTTCTCTGGGGACTGAAATCACCGTTACAAACTTGCTGCATTTAAAGGCTTACCTTCTGGAAATGGCACAACAGAATTTTACAACGTCAGGATTTTCAAGAATGGAATCCAGGGTGGCCACTGGAAAGGGAACAGAATATTTGCCAATTCTCCCACCCAAATTTCTTCTCCTGTATATATTTCAACTGCCCTACAATTGAGTTACATTTCCATCAAGATTTCACATTTCTGAGTATTCCACCTGCAGGGCACCCCTCATAAAAGGAAGAACGAATTCATTAGCCCAGCTCTTGTCTCTGCGCTGGCAGCAATCACACTCTCTAAGAGGATCGCGTGTCTCACATGGATTTACCTGAGGTTTTTCCTGGCATTTGGACAATTACTTAAAATGCTAAAAAGGGTGATGCAGAAACAGGATTATTGAGGTGAAGAAGAGAGGAAGGGAAGTTGTCACAGGACCATGACTTCCCAATTGAATAGTTCCTTTCTCAGGTCTGTGTTAATTGTAAAGAAGTATACTGCCTACCACACACACACACACACACACACCGCTCAAGCCCCAGGACAGAGAGGAACTTGACCTCTATGCTAGAGGTTGATATTTTAGAGCGACCCTGTACTCTCCTGCCATAAACTCACATGATCTGCTGACTGTCATTAACGATGGCCAGAAACTTCATGGATTGCTCAAAAGTTATTACCTAATTACCGAGGGCAACACAAGCATGGTGCTAAGCAGCATTGTTCATGTGTCACCTCAATTAATACTCACAATAGCTTCTCAAAACAAAATCCCCAGGAAGCAAGGTCAGCATCACCCAGGAAAATGCTAGAATCACAAATGCTTGTACTGTTGCTACTTGAGACATGCCAACATGCGGAGCCCAGTCTCTGATGTAACAAGCTCTCCCCAAAATAATGATGTGTGCCAAAGTTGGGGAATGATCACTGAGAGAGTGGGGGCTGTTATAATTTCACAATGAACACCTCAGGCACAGAAAGGTAAATTGATCATTCAAGGCACAGAGAAAGCAGAAGACACCATATTTGAAACCAGACAGGCTAACTCCAGAGCCCAGTCCCTCAATCACAGTGCTACAATGCTCGTTATCCGAGGAATGAAGTATGGATTGAATCAGTGAGCATCAGACAAAAATATGCCAAATGAGTCTGCAGTGATAACTCTAAATCTCAACAGCTGAGCCAGTGATGGGCCACAAGAACAATGAGACTTCTCAGAAACATCAAATTGACTCTACATCCACCAAGTTGGTAGCAGTCAAATAAATTAGGAGCTGTCCATTTGATGGAATACAATTCAGCTCTAAGTGTGATGGTTGCCAAGACGGCCCATGGCCCATAAAAATACTTAGTGTATAAGGAGGCAGGAAATACTAAGTCTGAGACCAGAAGCACCAGTATGGGCCAGAAGCACCAGTATGGGCAGTTTTTCCCCAACAGTCGCAAGTGGCTGAGGACTTGGGAAACTGGGGGATTTAACAACCTGTGGGTGTGAATGCAAATTGGCAGTTATTCTGCACCAAAACTGGGTCATAGATATTTAAATTTTAAAACTTGCATGACTTACGACCCCAAACCCCCACTTCTTTTTTTTTTTTTTTTTTTTTTGACAGGCAGAGTGGACAGTGAGAGAGAGAGACAGAGAGAGAAAGGTCTTCCTTTGCCGTTGGTTCACCCTCCAATGGCCGCCGCTGCAGCCGGCGCACCGCGCTGATCCTGGCAGGAGCCAGGAGCCAGGTGCTTTTCCTGGTCTCCCATGGGGTGCAGGGCCCAAGCACCTGGGCCATCCTCCACTGCACTCCCTGGCCATAGCAGAGAGCTGGCCTGGAAGAGGGGCAACCGGGACAGAATCCGGCGCCCCGACCGGGACTAGAACCCGGTGTGCCGGCGCCGCAAGGTGGAGGATTAGCCTATTGAGCCACGGCGCCGGCTGTCCCCCACTTCTTAGAAGGAATCACATGTGCATAGTCAAGCTGGATCATTATCACTGCAGATCAACACATCTAAGGGGGAAAATCTCACAAAACGAAACTGCAATCATTACGTGGATTGGATAAATAAATCAGATTTCTTCTATATTGAAGAATGTGATCTGTACATTATAAGGAACCTAGATATCCCTGAGATACAGAAAGAGAGAGAGAGAAAGAGAGGGAGGGAGGGAGGGAGGGAGGGAGAGAGGGAGAGAGGGAGAGAGGGAGAGAGAGAGAGAGAGAGAGAGAGAGAGAGAGACTCTCTATACCATTTGTAAGTTTCTTGAATACACGTTAGGAATAAAGCATAAAATTAATTATCTTAAAAGCAAAAGGATTTGAGATAAAGGGAGAGGAAAGCAGAGTGAAATTAAATACAACAGAAATCCCAAATGCACACACATCACATTATCTATTTTCAGTGCATATTTTCATCAACAAACATCTAAACAAGCGACCACTAAACTGCAATCTCACTTTAGGAGATAAGCAAAGAGCTCTCTCTTACTGGCAAAGAGTATGCAGTGGGGCCTCTGGCTTCTCGGTCTGCCCGTAGCAGCTAACCTTGTCCTCGAGGATGTAGGAGAACTTCTCCAACATGGAAGACATGGCAGTGGTTAGGATGCTGAGACTGCCCCTCACTCTCACCTCCAGGCTGTAGTCTCAATCACTGGAGGAGACTCAAATGAGTCATGAGGGAAACTCTTTGGAAGTGTGAACTTTATGCTTATAGCAAATTGCAGCATGGTCCAGCCACACCTCTAGTGCTCAGTGGCCACATCTTATACAGTACAGGTCTCTACAGTCAAGATGATCTCTCAGCAGCTAGGTCCAATCAGTCTTTTTGGGATTTATAGTTCTGAAGCATTTATCCTGCTGAGTGTCACCTTCCTTATCCTGGCCATACTTGCTTCCATCACTTTCCAAAACATCTCTGTTTCTTGCCCTTCTCTTACATCCCTGATGACTTCTTATGGAAGCCTCTTCCTTCACTCACCTCCCACTCCATTAGCACTCCTCCCGGGTTCTGTGTTACAGCCACGGTTTCTCTCTCTGTTTATCATTTTCTTGGATATTTTAGCCATTTTTAGAGTTAAACTAGAGATGATGATGGCTCCCAAATCCTATATCTAGCCCTAATCATTCCCATATCAAAATAACTGGACATTCATTGTACCTCACCAACCAATTCAACTCAACAAACTCTAAAACTGACCTTACCATTTACCAACTCAAAACTCAGTGCATGATACTTGTCTACCAGCCAGCCAGAATCTACAGGAATGGGTCCCACCAAGCAGAGGCTGGAGAATTTACCTGTCACAACTTGGGGGTGAGGTACAACCAAAACTTAGTGTATAAACACCAGAGAGGATGCTAAAGTCTTTAATGCATAAAACTACTCCCCACGGCTATGAATTACCCAAATGTCAAGAGACCCACTGCTGAAAATCAGCTTTTTTTTTTCGTCCTTTCTATTTATTTACTTTTAATATAAATTTTATAAATAAAACCTTAGGAATACAGTGAATCTTCCCACCATACCCATCCTCCCACCTACACTCCCACACCGCTTCTTCCTCCCTCTCCCCTTCCCAGTCCCATTCTCCATTAAAATTCATTTTCAATTAACATTATACACAGAAGACAAATTATATATTAAGTAAAGATTTCAGCAAGTTGCACACACACGTGCTCACACACACATACACACACACACAGTTTGAGAACTAGTTTTTCGGCCGGCGCCGTGGCTCACTAGGCTAATCCTCCGCCTTGCGGCACTGGCACACCAGGTTCTAGTCCCGGTCGGGGCACCGGATTCTGTCCAGGTTGCCCCTTTTCCAGGCCAGCTGTCTGCTGTGGTCAGGGAGTGCAGTGGAGGATGGCCCAAGTCCTTGGGCCCTGCACCCCATGGGAGACCAGGATAAGTACCTGGATCCTGCCTTCGGATCAGCACGGTGCGCCGGCCGCAGCACGCTGGTTGCAGTGGCCATTGGAGGGTGAACCAACGGCAAAGGAAGACCTTTCTCTCTGTCTCTCTCACTGTCCACTCTGCCTGTCAAAAAAATAAAAATAAAAAAAAGAGAACTAGTTTTACAGTTAACTCTCATAATGCAACTCATTGAGGACAGAGATCCTGCATAGGGAGTTAGAACACAGTGACTCCTGTTGTTAATTTAACAATCTCACATATGAGGTCAGTGAAACAGCTTTAAAGCCATAGCTGTACCTGTATGGTGTGGAGCCCAGTGGCTATGCTTATTCCTGTCCCTTTCACAGACTCTGGAGTGGGGCCCAGAGTCAGCGCTTTAACAAGCCCCCCAGTTGACTTTTAAGTGCACTAAATGGTTAAGAGTCACTGCTATGAGGTAGAGCCAACCTCAATGTCAAAGAGATTCATGCATTCTTCTTCAATGACAAGCACTGGATCACTTGATACACAATAAAAAGCTGAAATTCAAAGTCTGAGTAATCCCCTAACTTCAGCCTTTAGGATCAACACCCTCAGCTTTCATGGGAGTTACTTTATTAGCACAATCCCAGAGAAACTGACCCATAAACTTCACAGTACAAAGTAAAGAGTGTTCACTGCACAATTCGCTTCTTCAGTCCTAAAGCTCACAACTTGTTTCTTGCCAAGTTGAAACTTGGAAATACAGAGCCATGTTTGGTGCTCTGCCCACTGGAGAGGCTGCAGCAAAGGCCGCTGCAGGAAAATCTTCAAACCTTTTCATTTTATTAAGCTTAGTATATATTGTGAAACACACAAAAGATACTGCTCTTGAGATACAAGGATAAAAATAGGAGATGGACGCAACAGCCGGAGCTAAGCAGATTTCAAGCCAAGAGCCAGGAGCTTCCTCCAGGACTCCCACACAGGTGCTGTGGCCCAAGGACTTGGGCCCTCTTCTACTACTTGGCCAAGCCACAGCAGAGCTGGGACGGAAGTGGAACTCCTGAGACTCGAACCAACTCCCATATGGGATGTTGGTACTGTAGGCGGCGGCTTCATCCACTATGCCATGGCTCAGCCAACCCGCTGCCCCAAATACCTAGGCTGTTCCCTCTTGTAATCCAGCTTTCTGCTCATACCCCTAAGGAAAGCAGAGGAAGCAGCCCAAGGGCTTAGGCATCCAAACCCACACTGGAATACTGGATAAAGTACCTGGATTCTGGTCTGTCCTGGCCCACCCCCGGGACACTGTAGCCACCTGGGGTAGGGACCCATACATTGAAGATCTCTCCTGCACTGCCTCATCTATAACTCTGCCTTGCAAACCAATCTTTAAAAAGTAAAAAATATCTAGTACTTACTATGAGGTGTCACAACCTTGGACAGGCTGGAACAGAACACAGAGGGATTCTTGGTGTTTCTCTAAGCTTCTGCTTTCTCCTCCGTGTGTGTAGTCTGTGAAAATTCACTGGATTATGTACCAGTTAATTCAAGTGCCCCGTGCCCCTGTGCCCCTGCACATATACCTTACACTGCTGCACAACCCACAGCAGAGGCCGTGAGTAAAGGCCTCTTCTTATGGACGTGGCCAAGGCTACATCTGGCCAGGCACAGGAAACCCCCAAAACAGTACCAGGACCGTGGGAAAAGTTCTTCCTCTCCCAACCACCCACCACACCCTCTAGGACTCCTGTCACACTCCCCCTCCCTTTCCTTTCTGCAACACGCCTTTCTTAGCTTCATTTCACACCTCCCCCCATTCATGCCACCTTTTCATTCTCTCCCATTCCTCTCTGTTCCCACCTCTCCCTTGACACTCTTCCTCTTCCTACTATCCCCATAACCCCCTTGCATGCACACCCCAGCCCCCGCCCACACCATGACAGAAAGGCCAACACACCAAACTCAACACAGAAAGAGCATTTCTGTTCTTCTGGAACAGGAACTAAGTAAGAGGCATTCTCTTCTGGAAGGAGCCAAAGAAGAGAACTGAGCCTAGTAATTTCCAGAAGCCCAAGGTAACTGATGTGGCCGCCTCGGGTCTGGCCTCTCCAGATCCAGGCCTGACCCTGGGGCTGCTGGGTCTCCCTCATGCTCCGCCAGCAGGGTCGAGGACGGCTCTTCATTGCTTCAAAAGGCTCTCGGGTTGAGCCAACGCACTGCGGACTCCCACCTGAGCACATCGGGTCAAAAGGGGCCACGCATGTGCACGCACTTCCAAGGAACAGTGCTGGGCACAGGCGCAATCCCCATGGGCGGCTGCCATGGCACCAGGGGACACATTGGCATGCTGCTGCATCCAGGGTCTGACGCAGCAGGGCCACTTCCAGTCCCTCTGCTCCAGACTGTGACCCAGGGGGGCTGTGGCTGATGACCCAGGTAGTCTGGACCCTACCTCCAGGCCTTGTGGGAGTCCTGAATCGAGCTCCTGCCTCCTGGATTCTGCCTGGCCCAGCCCTGGCCATCAAAGCCATGTGGGGAGAGAAGCAGTGCAGGGGCCATCGCAAACAATATTTCTCTCTCTTAGTGATCATCCATATAGGGGTTCACTCCACAGATGACTACAAAGGCTGGCACTGGGACAGACCAAAGCAGAAGCCAGGGACATTTTATCTGGTGCTCCATTCTGGGTTCAGGGTCCTAAGTCCTTGGGCCTTCTCCCTCTGCTTTCCCAAGCTGCTTAGCAGACAGCTGGATCCCACAGGGAAGGGCCTCTAGGAGAGGCAGGCACTGCGGGGTCAGGTGAAGCCACTGACCACAGTGCCGGCATCCTATATGGGCGCTGGTTTGAGTCCCAGCTGCTCCAGTTCCAATGCAGCTCTCTGCTGTGGTCTGGGAATGCAGTGGAAGTCCTTGTGCCTCTGTACCCATGCAGGAGACCCCAGCGATTCTCCTGGCCCCTGGCTCCTGGCTCTGGATCCCCTCAACTCTATCCATTGTAGCCAATTAGGGAGTGGACCAGCACATGGAAGACAACTATCTCTCTCTCTCTCTCTCTCTCTCTCTCTCTCTCTAACTCCTAATTTCAAGTAAAAAATACCTTAAAAAAAGCAAAATTCTTTTAAAAAAGGAAAACATAGCTCTAAATAAAATACTACATCAAGGCCAACTAGTAGAGTTTATCTGGAATTTGATACTATATGCACTACATGCCCTACTAACAAAGAATTTGAAAAAGAGTTTAACTGGGTCTTAGAAAAGGTTTTGGTACCCATTCATTCTCTTCTTCCTTACAAACATTCTGTGTGGTATGATTTCTGAAATATACATGAGGAAATCTTTGGAATTTATTTATTCAGACACTTACATACCCATTCGCACAAGGACTTGAAACACCCACGATCTACACGGTTCTCCACGGAACACAGGTCTGCTTCCCAATCTCCAATCTCCATAACTAGCCTTGCATTTAAAGTATGGATCATGTTTGAAATAGGACAAATCCTGTGTTCCACGAAGCAAGATAGAATATAAAGGTAGCATCTGAGGTCACTGTTGACATTTTCTACGTGCATGTTATCCTGTTGGTACTTTTTCTCTCATTTCTCAATGTTAGATACAAATGGGGATGGAGAAAGTTCAACTACCCCTATGTGCAGATGACATGATTCTATATATATAGGAGATCCAAAAGATTCCACTAAGAGACTCTCGAACCTCACAGTAGAGTTTGGTAATGTGGCAGGATAGAAAATCAACAGCCTTTGTATACACCAACAATGTCATGGCTGAGAAAGAACCTCTATGACCAAACCTGTTCAAGTAGCTACCAAGAAAATAAAGGACCTTGGAATAAATTTAACCAAGGAGGTCCAATATCTGAGAATCACAAAAGATTAAACAAAAGAATAGAAGAAAACAAAAAAATTGAGATGCTTCTGCACTACAAAAGAAACACTCAGCAAAATGAAAAAGCAAATAACAGAATGGGCAGAATTATCTTCAAAGTATGCAACTGATAATGGATTAAGTACCAGAAACTTTCAAGAAACTCAACAACAGCAAAACAAACCACCCACCAAGAAATAAGCAAGGGACTTCAACAGGCATATTTCAAGAAAGGAAATCTAAATGGCCAACAAACACATACAAAAATGCTCAGGATCACTAGCCATCAGGGAAATGCAAATCAATACTACAATGGCCTTCAGGAAGTGGGGGAAAGACACCCTAATCCACTGCTGGTAGGAATGTAAACTGCTATAGCCACTGTGGAAGACAGTATGGAGATACCTCAGAAATCTGAAGATAGATGCACCATATGAGCCAGCCACTCCAGCCCTGGGAATATACAAAAGGGAAATGAAATCAACATACAAACAGTGATCTCTGCCCTCATATTTACTACAGCTAATTACAAGAGCAAAGATAGGCAAGCAACCAAAATGCACATCACCTGAAGACTGAATAATGACATTATGGGCTATGTACACCATACATGCATGTACAGACAGCACAGCCTGGCTATTCTGCATCCTGCTGCAATGAGCATAGGCCTGTGAAAACCTCTGCCTACATAATGATTCGTTTCCTTCAATATGTTACCAGTACTGTGTACATCCATACAGTTTTCCATGTTGACAGGACTTGTTTCACATGACAAACTGTATTGCTATACATGTATATATTAAGGAATACAGATACCAGATCAATAAACCCAATTTTACCTTCAAACACTAGAACAGAAAAGTAAATCTTAAGAAACTGGAAGGAGGAAAAATACACAAACTGAAATAAATCCAATGGAATAGAAAATATCACAACAGAAATTCAGTGAGACCAAAATACTATTCTTGAACACTCAATGACATGGACAAAACGTTTATCCGCAGGAAACAAAGGAGAAAAGGGAACAGACTCAAGTGACTTCACAACAGAAACGACAGAGAGGACACGATTACCTACCTTACCAAAATAATCATCAGAAAACACTATGGAAAAGCCAAGGCACAAGGATTTGGTCAATGTTGATACAGTGTGGACTGATTGTCAGAAAGACACAAACCACTAAAACTGAATACAGTAAAACAAGAAACCCTAAATACACTTATACTTTGAAAAGAGACTGCAGTAGCAGGGAAACAAAAATAAACAAACAAAAAACATGAAGAAAAGTCCAGGACCAAATGGTTCTACTGGTGAGAACTCCCATTTAAACGATAATTATAATCTGTTCTTTGCACACCCTTCCAAAAAGGAGATGAAGAGGAAAAGACTTCCATTTTATTCCATCAGACCAGCATTATCTCAACATCCAAAACAAGCACACATCACAAAGAAAATGGCACACAAATATCCGTCATGAATGTGTCACATGCCTCAACAAAATATTACCAAATGCCATCCAGGAGCACAAACAAAGCTTAGCACACTGTGTGCAACTGAGAGTTACTCTGGGAATGCAAGGACGGCTACCATACATAAGCAATTTATCCCAGAACAGAACAAACATGGGAAAAACCCACAGAGTATCCCGATAGACACAGAAAACCTATTTCACAAAACCTTCATTACTTTTGCGGTATTAAAAACAAATCATCAAATTAGGAACGCAAGGTACACCTCGGCCTGACAAGGCTCTTTCATGAAAAACCCACAGAGCGCTAACATCACACCCAATGCCAGGAACCCGAAACTGTCCTCCTAGACCAGGACACAGACACGCACTTTCACTCTCCTTCCTCCCGACAACAGTCTCAGAGATCTAGAGCAGGGTGGCTGGGCCCTCAAAAAGCAAACAGACAGGAACATGGGGCAGTTCCAGGAGATGGCGCCACCTCTGCTCTCGCACAGCTGCTCGCACCCTGGGGACCCTTCCAGAATGTCCGCACTGCATGACCGCGACTCCACCCGCGCCTTTGGGACCAAGAGCAACATGCACGCTGGCACCCAAGACCCCAGCGGGAAGCTGCAACAGCCACGGGTCACTCACCTCCAAGGGGGCCCAGTCTGCAGGCAAGATAGAGGCCTGCCAAAGCCGTTGCTTCCGGAAGGGGCCGAAAAAGAGAAACGCTCCTGGGAAATGGCTCGGCAGCCTCGGACACGCAGCCTTTCCTGATCCCGGCCTGACCCTGGGGCTGCTGGGTCTCCCTCAGGCTTGGCCACCAGCGTCGAGGATGGCTCCTCACCTCATAGCTTGTGCAGTCTCTCGGGCAGCAGCAGACGCAGGCGCTGACTCCTACCTATGCGCCAAGCTCAGACGCGGCCATGCCAGAGGGTGCACTTCCGGGTCAAAGTGCAGGACGCAGGCGCAGGCCCCAGTGGCCGTTGCCATGGCACTACAGAACGCATCTGTGCACTTCAGCATCCAGGGACAGAAGCCCCAGGGCCACTTTAGTCCCGCTGCTCCAGACTTTGACCCAGAGAGGCAGCTGCTGATTGCCCAGGTTCTCTGGATCCTGCCTCCCTGCTGCTCGGAGTCCTGAATGGAGCTCCTGCCTCCTGGCTTCTCCCTGGCCCAGCGCTGGCCATCAAAGCCACGTGGGGAGAGAAGCAGTGCAGGGGCCATCGCAAGCACTGTTCTCTCTCTGATAGTCCATATGGGGGTTCAACCCTCAGCTGTCTACAAAGGCCAGCACTGGGACAGGCCGAAGCAGAACCCAGGGACTTTTTATCTCGTGCTCCATTCTGGGTTCAGGGGCCTAAGTCCTTGGGCCGTCTCCCTTTGCTTTCCCAGGCGTGTTAGCAGACAGCTGGATCCCAGGGGGAAAGGCTTCCGGGAAGGGCCGGCACTGTGGGGTAGTGGGTCAAGCTACCACCCGCAGTGCCGGCATCCCATGACGCCAGTTGGAGTCCTGGCTGTTCCACTTCCAATGCAGTTCTCTGCTGTGGTCTGGGAAGGCAGTAAAAAATGCCCCAAGTCCTAGTGCCTCTGCACCCATGAAGAGACCCCGGGGGAGGCTCCTGGCTCCTGGCTTCAGAAACTCTCAGCTCTGCCCATTGCAGCCAATTTGGTAGTAGACCAGCAGATGGAAGACTCCTTCCCTCTCTCTCTCTTTCCTCCCTCCACCTTCAACTTTCACAGTAACTAAAGAAATATACTCAACCATCCAGTGATCTAATACCCAAGGAATGACAAATTAAAATGACAACCTGGAGAAAGAGTGCCTTGGATGACAGCACAGAGTCAGGTCCCCAAAGCACCAGACTACGCATTGTTTGTGGTCAGTGTTCATTTAAATATTTTTAAATTAAAGTAAGATTATTTCATCTGGAATCCCAATTTTAGGCTTTTTGCTGCTTTGTGCCTCTGACTTCCAGCAGGGTGAGTCTTCCCCATGGAAGGTACAGGAGCAGAAATCCATCTGCCATAAGGGCTGTCCTGTTACTTTCCTCAACACATGCACTTGCCCACAGGTTAAGACAAACTGGCGCTAAAGAGAAAACAGAGTATCAGGCCACAGTTCCCCCCAGCTCCTCCCCACTATCACACCCTTTCCTGCACACACATCCACATTTTTAATAAGGACAAAGACTACTTAAAGAGAACGTTGGGTGTGCCAGGTACTACCGCAAGTACCTGAACTTATTTATCTTCACAACAAACGGATGAAGAAACCACGATTATCTCCATTTTGAGGAAGAGGCAGAGAAGGATGAAAGATGCCATATAACTCCCCTAGAAACAGGTCAAGCCACGGACTGACCTCAATTCAGACTTACATCAACTCAGGTCCTTTCCATAATGCCACAGGCCCTCTGCTCACTTCTGATCCAAACCAGAAACACGTTAACCAGAGTGATGAGAAAAGTCCTCTAAGTAACCCTTGTCTCACCCAGAAGTGGGGATTGAGGATGTAATATACAGGTCCATTTTACCACTGCATCTCTCTGTCTGTGATGGGGGCTCGGGCAGGGGTTTAGAACTCCCTGAATATGCACTCTCTCTGCCCAACGATCTGAAATAGAAGTTTGAGGAAAACATGTAGAGAGGCATTGCTTCCCTATGCAACTGTGTTCTGAACGCTGCATTTTTTTGCCTGTCTCCTTCTCATAAAGGCCACGTGCAGGAGATAGCCTGGCTGACAGTCTGTAAGGCAGGTTTTGGAAGACACAGTTTCCTTGTTCTAACAAGTAATCTGATGTTCCTAAGATGCTACTGTACCTATTAAAAAGAAAATGGGGGAAAAAAAGTAAATGAGTGGCATTTCTTAATGAGCACTATACTTCATGTGTTGTACTATGCGAATTAATGGTAAAACTAGTACTCAAACAGTACTTTATACTTTGTGTTTCTGTGTGGGTGCAAACTGTTGATATCTTTACTTAGTATATATTAAGTTGATCTTCTGTATATAAAACTAATTGGAAATGAATCTTGATGAAGAATGAGATGGGAGAGGGGGTGGGAGATGGGATGGCTGTGGGTGGGAGGGAGGTTATGGGGAGAAAAGCCTCTATAATCCAAAAGTTGCACTTTTGAAATTTATATTTGTTAAATACAAATTTAAAACATATACATAAACAAAGCTCAAAGCATCGCAACGACAGACTGCAAGACACAGAACAGGGCAGTTACAATCAAAACAGCATGGTATAAGCAAAAAATTGACATATAGACCAATGGAACAGAAAAGAAACTCCAGAAATCTGTGCACACATCTACAAACAAATTCTATTGGACAAATGAGCTGAAGATCAATCCCAGCTGCAAAGGACAGTCTCTTCAAAAAATGGTCCTGGGAAAACTGGACCTACACACGCAGAACTATGAAAGAAGACCCATGCCTTACACCTTATACAAAAAACAATTAAAAATACTTCAAGGAACAAAATCTAAAACCCAATCTCATCAAACTACTAGAGAACATTGGGGAAAACCAAAAGGTATTGGCATAGGCAAAGATTTCTGGGGAAAAAGATCCCAGAAGCACAAGCAATAAAAGCAGAGACAAATATGATTCCATCAAGCCGAGGAGCTTCTGTGCTACAAAAGAAACACTCAGCAAAGTCAAAGGGCAACTGAAAGAATGGGAGAAAATACTTGCAAACTATGAAACTGATAAAAGATTAATATCCAGAATCTATAAAGAGTTCAAGGAACTCAACAACCACAAAACCAAAAATCCAGTTTAGAAATGGGAAAAGGACTTGAACATGCATTTTTTCAAGTGAGGACATTCATATGGCCAACAGACACTTGAAAAAAATGCTCAAGATCACAAACCATCACAGAATTGCAAATCCAAATGACAATGAGGTTTCACTGCACAACAGTTAGAATGGCTCACATACAGAAATCAACAAACAATAAATGCTACTGAGGATATGACAACTATGGGAACGTAATCCACTGTTGGTGGGAACATAAACTGGTGAAGCCATTGTGGAAGCAAGTAGAGATACCTCAGAAAGCTGGAAATAAATCTACTATATGACTCAGCAATCCATCTCAAGGTGATTTACACCTGGGAAATGAAATCAGCATATTTGAAAGGATTATTTGCACCTCCAAGTTTAGTACAGCTCAGTTCAAAATAGCTAAGACATGGAATCAACCCTGATGTCCATGAACTGATGACTAGATAAAGAAATCATGGCCTATATACACTAGGTAACACAACCCATTGGGGATTACAGAGATGCTGTCTTTAGCAACAAAATGGATATAATTGGAAACCAGTATATTTAGTGAAATAAGCCATTCTGAAAGGACAAATTGTCGCTCCCCCTCTTCATGGAGGAATGACACTAAACCCTGCCTAGGCTTCATATCCGAGTCACGGCACCATTATGTCGCTCCCCCTCTTCGTGGAGGAACGACACAGGACCCTGCGCTGTTCTTTCATCTGCTCGGCCCTCCCCGGGTTTGCTGCTGGTTCTTCCCGGGTTGGCTACTGTCCCTTCCACCTCCGTGGAAGGGCGGTTCCCCCTGGCCACTTTCCCCACTTCCGCAGGGGAGCAGCACACCGCCGGCCGGCTCTCTCGGGGGCTGCACAGATGTTCCCCTTAGATGTTCCCCTTAGATGTTCCTGGTGCATGCCGTCTCTCTCCTCCTTTATAGTCCTCCTCTGCCAATCCCAACTCGGCTGCCCACACGCCGAGTACGCTGCTCTCCTCCAATCAGGAGCAAGTCCTACAGTTTATTGGCTGAACTGGAGGCAGCTGTGTAGAAGCTGTTTTCTTCTCTCCCAGCGCCATATTGTGGGAGAGCAGATGAATAGAATAAGTCTTAATTCCAATAACTTAGTCTAGTCCGAGTTGCTCCCCACACAAATACCATATATTACCCTGATTTGTGGTAACTGATAGAGACCTAAAGGGTAATGGGTAGGAGGGAAACTGACATTCTGTGATAGATGATTTTCTACAGTTTTTTTTCTCCATACTGTTCTCTACTTATTATATGGTTAAACATATGAGCATATAGTTAACTGAAAATAGATAATTATTAATAATTAAGAGTGGTAACAAGGCCGGCACTGTGGCTCAATAGGCTAATCCTCCGCCTTGCGGTGCTGGCACACTGGGTTCTAGTCCCGGTTGGGGTGCCGGATTCTGTCCCGGTTGCCCCTCTTCCAGGCCAGCTCTCTGCTGTGGCCCGGGAGTGCAGTGGAGGATGGCCCAAGTCCTTGGGCCCTGCACCCCATGGGAGACCAGGAGAAGCACCTGGATCCTGGCTTCGGATCAGTGCGGTGTGCTGGCCGCAGTGTGCCGGCCGTGGCAGCCATTGCAGGGTGAACCAACGGCAAAGGAAGACCTTTCTCTCTGTCTCTCTCTCACTGTCCACTATGCCTGTCAAAAAAAAAAAAGAAAGAAAGAAAGAAAGAAATCCTTTAAGGAGAGACTTTTTAGGATGCTGGGGGATGACTGAGCACCATGGCTAAGAACACAGCTGGAGTCAGCCATACCTCTGGATGGCTTCAGCCATGTTCTCCAACCTGCCCATAATTCAACTGTATCAACTGTAAATGGCAAACGCCCTCACCTCATATGGCTGTGAGAATTTAACGGATGTAAACTTAGTGCATCTCCAGGCAATCATAAACATAGGCCCATTGCTAACACTACAGCTATCACAACAGTGTGTTCTGTGTTACGTTTTATAGTACAGATGCTGCTGTGATCAGTGACTTGCACTATGTGACAGGCGTGGGCATGTCCAGACCACAGCCTCCCTGGCACTCACTTGATTTTGATGAACTTCCGACACGGCACCATGTTCCGCACACACGCCTCAGTCAGCGGGTTGATGTCTTCCACGATGACGAAGGGGGCCTCCTCCAGGGTGATGATGCTCAGGTGGTTGTGATCCAGCTCACAGTCAGAGAAGGACTTGTACCGGGGCCTCACCGTGGGCCTCGGGCTCAGGGTCTGGTTCTCCCACTTACCCACCTGAACCACAAACACAGAGATACACCAGTGCTGCCTTGTGCCTCTGACTTCTGGCAGGGCAAGTCCTTCCCACGGAAGGCGTGGGAGCAGAAATCCATCTGCCGTAAGAGCTGTCCTCTTACTTTCCTAAACATGTGCTCTTGCTTACAGGTTAAGACAAACTGGGGCTAATGAGAAAACAGAGTATTGGGTCACAGTTCCCCCCAGCTCCTCCACAGAGGAACTGAACATGCATGTCTGGGCGTGGCACCAAAGCATGATGTCCTGCCAGAGCTCATTGTCACGGATGTGACGGAAAAAGCGTAGACTTCTGAAAAAATCAGCAAGGTCTATGTCCAGCCCTCCAAAAAGGATGCGGGTGTCCCAGGAAGTGACCTAACTGTTGCACCAAACGCCTGCTCCGAAAAAATTGATTTTGGTATAAAAAATTTTGACATGGATACCTATGTGAGAGATCTTGAAAAAACTTCATGAAAATGTCTATTATTAAAAAAAACCGACATTGTGGAATTCAAACATTTTTGCAACAAAATCAAGTTATCTTTGAATTCCATTTTCTAGGAATTCATTGAAGTACCTTCGTTCTAACTGAAATACTCTAGGCACACGCTTCATCACTGACAGCTTCGTTTTCCCAGCTGTAAAATGTACACAATCCCACCTTCTTCCTAAGAACATCATGACAAATAAATAAGGCAGTGCTGGAAAAGCAAAATCACGCATTAGGGACTCCATACTTTTTCCTCCTTAAGTATACAGTAGATAAAGTTGAAAGGAGAAAGCTGGAAAGTTGCTTAGAAAAAGAGAAGGAAACAGGAAGGGGGAATGGTAAAAAGGAGATGAGAAATGGGAGAATAGGCAACACCAGCGGACAGAGCAGGAGAGGAAATCAGCTCATTCCAGCCCCACATAGGCTTCCACTTATGTTGCAAATTCAGGTGAACTTGTATTAACCCAGCACAGGGCGGAGATGGTTACTGCTTAGCGTACATCAGGACCTGTCAAAACAGAATCAACTGTGCTCCCTCTGAGCTTCTTGAGCGTCTTGGTGAAAGTGAATTGAAGGCTGTGGGCTGTATTTTTATTTTGACAGACAGATTTAGACAGTGAGAGAGAGAGACAGAGAGAGAGGTCTTCCTTTTCCATTGGTTCACCCTCCAAGTGGCTGCTTTAGCTGGCATGCTGTGGCTGGCACGCTGCGCAGATCTGAAGCCAGGAGCCAGGTGTTTCCTCCTGGTCTCCCATATGGGTGCAGGGCCCAAGGACTTGGGCCATCCTTCACTACGTTACTGGGACACAACAGGGAGCTGGACTGGAAAAGGAGCAACCAGGACAGAACCAGCGCCCCAATCAGGACTAGAACCCTGTGTGCCAGCACTGCAGGCAGAGGATTAGCCTAGTGAGCCGTGATGCCAGCCGGCTGTATGTTTTAAACCATAATTTTTTTGACAGCTTATTGGCACTGCTCACACACACCGAAAATAAGCTGCCCTGACCAGCGCCGGCTCCTTCCTCCTCCTGCTCCTGCTCCCACACGTGATCACTTGACACCGCAGGTCAGTGCTGTGTTTGTGACAGTAACCTCCGGGGAAGCACCTCGTCTGAAAAGCTAAGTGCCAAGTCCATGCTCGGCTGGGTGGCTGTGACCCCTCCCCACCCCTCCAGTAACATCAGCATCACATGAAATGAATGGTGGACAAGCAGGGCACCAGGAGTCTGAATCTGAAGGTGCTTTCCGATTCTGCAGTGTGCTTCTGTTAACTGAGCTACAGTAACTGTGTCATAGCCACAAATCCGACCTGCCTGGCACACTAGGCTCCTAAATCCCCAAGGCAACATAAACTAAGGCAAACATAAACTAAGGTTGTGCAGCCAGCACAACCTTTGATGATGTCACTGACCACATGACACAGAGGACTTCACAGCAAAATTCCAGCCAAAGCTGGTCTGGGTCAGATCAGTGCAGCTCCAGCCATTGTAGCCAACTGGGGATTGACCCAGCAGATAGGAGCCCTCTCTCTCTCTCTCTCTTTCTCTTTCTCTCTCTGCCTGTCCTTTTCTCTTTGTGCACCTCTGACTTTCAAAAAATAAATAAATAAATAAATAAATAAATACTTTTCTAAAAAAAGCTAATATGGAGGGCGGCTATTTGGTGAATTGGTTGCGACATGGCTTGGGACACCCACATCCCATATCAGAATGCTTGGGTTCAATTCCCAGCCCGAGCTCCCAATTCCAGCTTTCTGTCAATGCAGACCTTTGGAGGCAGCAGGTGATGGCTCTAGTACCTGGAATCTGATACCCATGTGGGAGACCTGGATCGAGGTCCCAGATCCTGTATTCACCTAGGTCAAAATCATAGCTCTATGAGGAGTTATCATTGTATATTCATTCAGTAAACATTATTAAGTGTCCACAGTATAACAAGTACTGGCCTACAAAGATATAATGGGTAAAGTCCCTGGAGTTCATCCTCATCCTCATCAACATCATCTTATTATTGTCATGATCATTATTATCGATACAGAACCTAGAAAGAAAGAGGACTGGTGTAGTGGACCCAACACATATAATTCTAGAAGAAAGAAAATGTTTTCTCTTATCCTATCTTTCCTATTAATTGGTGAAAAACTAACCCTGTGTGTTTGGGCTCAAATTCACCATCTATAATACAGCACAGAAAAGAAAATTGCACTTTTGATGTTGTAAGACTAATTAAAATAATGTATTAAAATTCATGTTATTTTTATAAATTTGAGTTGAATTTTCTGAATTAGCTACTTAAAAATATTTCAGACCAGAGTTACTGTCATCAGTCACTTGTATTCTAATATTTACCTGAATAGGAAAAAAAGTTATAATCACTGTTTAATACCCTAGGGACTATGATGATGTCACATAAACACTCCTAGTCTTCTCATGTACAAAAAAGAAAAATCTTTGAAAAATTATTGTCCTAACTGGTCTCTAGCATCTTTTTCTTCTCTGCCATCATGAAATTTAAATCCAAATGACAACACCAGTCTGTTAGATGAGAAAGATGACACATGGAACATTTCAGAATTTAACAAGATTTTGGATCTTAATTCCCCAAATCTTGCTTTGGGTACTACTTTGACCATCAGATAAAAACTCTCATGAAGACAAGAAATGTAGCTTGCCTGGGACTATACCCACACCCATGTGGATACAGTGTTCCATTCTTTGTGTCAACAAACACTTCCTCTATGCCCTCACACACATGATCACTGTGTGGCCATCTCCTGACTATCCTGAGAAACAATGACACAGGCAGCCACACGCCCTATCTCTTAGCTAACTGAGGATGTCATCCCACGCCTGAGGGAAAAACAGCTTCCCCAAGAGCCTGGGGTTGCTGGTAGGAGATAACATAAAAAGCTGTCTTTTAGTCATTATTCTTTGACTCACAGGTTATTTAAAAGTGTTGTTTATTGTGTTAACAATGGAAAATTTTCCAGAAATCTTTGTCATTCAATTATAGCTCTCATATATTCCTTGAAGCACTAAGTAAATCCTTTTAAATTTATTAAAACTTCCTTTATGACCTAAAGAATTACATCCATATATATTTTCTGAGTGCTTTTAAAACATGTGTGTTCTGTTATTGATTTCAGTGTTCTACATATGTGTATTAAGTCAACTAGTTTGTGATGTCTTTAAGACTGTTTCCATACCAACTTTTATCTGTTTGCTCTACTGATTACTGAGATAAGAATATTGAATTTCTTTAGAGTACTATACCGCAGTAAGAAACAACGAAATCCAGTCATTTGCAACAAAATGGAGGAATCTGGAACACATCATGCTGAGTGAAGTAAGCCAGTCCCAAAGGGACAAATACCATATGTTCTCCCTGATCGGTAACAACTGACTGAACACCAAAAAGGAAACCTCCTGAAGTGAAATGGACACTATGAGAAATGGTGACTTGATCAGCATAGCCCTGACTGCTAATGGACAACTTAATACATTATCCCTCATAGTATTTTTTTTGTCTGTTCTACTTAATATGACTGGTTTAATTCTGTAATTATCACACAGTTATTCTTAAGTGTTGAAAATTAACTGAAATGTGATCCCTGTTAAACATAAGAGTGGGAATAAGAGAGGGAAGAGATGTATAATTTGGGGCATGCTCGGGCTGACTTGCCCCAATTGGTAGAGTTGGAAACATACCAGGGGATTCCAATTCAATCCCATCAAGGTGGCATGTGCCAATGCCATCTCACTACTCCAAGTGATCAATTTCAGTTCACAATTGATCATAATGAAAGGACTAAGAGTCAAAGGGAGCACATAAACAAGTCTAGTATCTGCTAACACCAACCGATAGAATAAATAAAGGGGAGAGTGATCCAACATGGGAAGCGAGATACTCAGCAGACTCATAGAATGGCGGATGTCCTAAATAGCACTCTGGCCTCAGAATCAGCCCTAAAGGCACTCGGATCTGGCTGAAAAGCCCATGAGAGTATTTCAGGCATGGAAAGCCAAGACACTCTGGCAAAAAGATCTCTGTGAGTGAGATCCCAGTGGAAAGAACAGGTCTTCAAAGAGGGAGGTGCCTTTCTCTGAAGGGAGGAGAGAACCTCCACTTTGACTATGACCGTGTCTAAACAAGATAAGAGTCGGAGAACTCAAGGGGCTTCCATAGCCTTGGAAACTCATAACTGGTGCATAGGGAGATTACTGATGCCATAAACAGGAGTGTCAATTGGTAAAGTCAACAACAGGAGTCACTGTGCACTTACTCCTCATGTAGGATCTCTGTCCTTAACGTGCTGTACACTGAGGCTTAATGCTATAACAAGTACTCAAACAGTATATTTCACTTTGTGTTTCTATGGGGGTGCAAACGACTGAAATCTTTACTTAATGTACACTAAACTGATCTTCTGTAAAAAAAAAAAAAAGAAAGAAAGAAAGAAAGAAATTATCAATTCCCAACTTGACTCTCACTGGGATTAAACATGACAACAGGTCTGATCTGATTTCATCATCATTTAAAAAAAATCATCTATTATTTTTCACTTTATGTTTCTGTGTGGGAGCAAACTGTTGAAATACTTACTTAAGGTATACTAAGCTGATCTTCTGTATATTAAGATAATCGAAAATGAATCTTGATGTGAATGGAAGGGGAGAGGGAGTGGGAAAGGGGAGGGTTGTGGGTGGGAGGGACGGTATGGGGGGGAAGCCATTGTAACACATGAGTCGTACTTTGGAAATTTATATTCATTAAATAAAAGATAAAAAAAAAGAAAAAAAAAAGAATATTGAAATCTCCCATTCCAGTTATGGATTTTTTTCAGATAAACCTTGCAGTTCTATCAACTTTTGCTTCAGCATCTTGAAGCTGTGTTACTAGGTCTATAAATACTTAGACTGATGTCTTACTGATGGAGCAAATCATTTATCATCATGGATTGACTTTCTTTATCATTGAAAATATCCCATGATCCTAAAAATATTCCATGATCTGTGTTGCTAATGTAGCTAGTCAAGTTTCGCAGATGACTAATGTGTATTTCTTTCTCCATATTTCAATTTTCAAGCTATTATATTCAAACTGAACTTCATTTAGGGAGCCTATACTTGGGTCTTGCTTTTTGATTCAATGTTATAATCTCTCTGCCTTGTAATTGAGTTCCTTATACCATTTACATTTAATGTAATTAATGAAATAGCTAAGTTTAAATTAATCTCCTAGTTAGGTGTTTTCTATCTGTTCTATGTTCTGTTTTTCCTCTTTATCTGCCTACTTTTGCATCAGTTTCTTTTGCACGATCCCATTTTATTTCTTTTATGGGTTAATTATAGCCCTATTTATTTAACTTTAGTGGCTTCCTTAGGTTTCATGGTATATATTTTAAATTAATCACATTTATCTTCAAGTGATATTGTACCATGTCAAATGGTGTATTTCCATTTCACTCTCCCTACAGTTGTACTACACTTGCCACACATTTAACTTTAAAAAGCTATAAACTGTATGCTACATGTTTAGTATTTTTGCTGTAAAAAAGTCATTTATCTTTTAAAGTGACTAAACAGATTAAAAATCTGTATACATTTAACCATGTAGCTTTCAATTCTCATGTTTTCATCTTCTGTGTTGATTCAAATACCCACTTAGTAACATTGTCTTTCTCCCTAAAGGACTTTTTCTATATTTCTGGTAGTGTGGATCTGCTGGTGATGAATTATTTCTGTGATTCTATGTCTAGAGTCTTTATTTCACTCTCACATTGGAAAGATACGTTCACTGTGCAAAGAATTCTATGCTGACACTCTTTATCTTTCAGTACATCAAAGAGTTTCTCCGTTCTCTTGTAGCATATGTTGTTTCTAATGATAAAACTACTGACAATCTTTTCTTTTAAAAATTTTATGCATTTATTTGAAAGGCAGAGTTGCAGAGATATAGAAGCAGAGGGAGGGGTCTTCGATCCAAAATTGACACAATGGCTGGAGCTGGGGCAATCCAAAGCCAGGAGCCAGTAATTTTTCTGGGTCTCCCAAAGTGGGGATTTTACCTTAAAACACTAGAACAGAAAAGTAAATCTTAAGAAACTGGAAGGAGGAAAAATATACAAACTGATATAAATCCAATGGAATAGAAAATATCACAACAGAAATTCAGTGAGACCAAAATACTATTCTTGAACACTCAGTGACATGGACAAAATGTTTATCCGCAGGAAACAAGGGAAAAAAGGGAACAGACTCAAGTGACTTCACAACAGAAACGACAGAGAGGACACGATTACCTACCTTACCAAAATAATAATCAGAAAACACTATGGAAAAGCCAAGGCACAAGGATTTGGTCAATGTTGATACAGTGTGGACTGATTCTCAGAAAGACACAAACCACTAAAACTGAATACAGTAAAACAAGAAACCCTAAATACACTCATAATTTGAAAAGAGACTGCAGTAGCGGAAAACAAACACACATGAAGAAAACTCCACGAACAGACGGCTCCACCGGTGAAAATTCCCATTTAAAGGATAATTAAAATCCCTTCTTTCCACACCCTTCCAAAAAGGAGATGAAGAGGAAAAACTTTCCTTTGTATTCCATCAGACCAGCGTTATCCCAACATCCAAAACAAGCACACATTATAAAGAAAATGGCACACAAATATCCATCATGAATGTGTCACATGCCTCAATAAAATATTACCAAATGCCATCCGGGAGCACAAACAAAGCTTAGCACACTGTATGCAACTGAGAGTTACTCCGGGAATGCAAGGATGGCTACCATACCAAAGCAATATATCCCGGAACAGAATCCACATGGGAAAAGCCACAAAGTATCCCGATAGACACAGAAAACCTATTTCACAAAACCTTCATTACTTTTGCGGTATTAAAAAAATAAAATCATCAAATTAAGAACAGATGGTACACCTGGGCCTGACAACGGTCTTTCATAAAAAACCCACAGAGCACTAACAGCACACCAAACGTGAGTAACCGGAAACTGTCCTCCTAGACCAGGACACAGACACACATTCTCGCTCTCGTTCCTCCCAACAACACTCTCAGAGGTCTAGAACAGGGCGGCTGGGCCTTCAAAAAGCAAACAGACGGGAACGTGGGGCAGTTCCTGGAGGAGATGGAGCCATCTCTGCTCTCGCACAGCTGCTTACACCCTGGGGACCCTTCCAGACCGTCTGCACAGCACAACTGCGACTCCACCTGAGCCTTCGGGACCAAGAGCAACAGGCACGCTGGCACCCAATACCCCAGCGGGAAGCCGCAACAGCCACGAGTCACACAGCCACGAGTCACTCACCTCCAAGGGGGCCCGGTCTGCTGGCGGGATAGAGGTCTGCCAAGGCCGTTGCTTCCGGAAGGGGCTGAAGAAGAGAACCGCACCTGGGAAATGGTGCGGCAGCCTCAGACATGCAGCCTCTCCTGATCCTGGCCTGACCTTGGAGCCGCTGGGTCTCCCTCAGTCTTGGCCAGCAGCGTCAAGCACGGCTCCTCACAGCTTGTGCAGGCTCTTGGGCAGCAGTAGACGCGGTGCTGACTCCCACAAGAGCGCTGGTGGGCAGTCGGGGTACGCATGCGTGCGTGTGTACTTCCGGGTCAAAGTGCAGGACGCAGGTGCAGTCTCCACTGGCCGTCACCATGGCGCCACGGGACACATCTGCGCACTGCCGCATCCAGCGTCATTCTGATGCCCCAGGCCCGCTTCAGTCAGCTTCTTCTGCTCCTGGTGTGACCCAGCCAAGGTGGTGCTCGGCCCAAAGCTCAAACCCTGTCTCTGCGTGAGTGGCAGGGACCCATGGAGCGCATTCACAGGAAGCTGGATCAGAAGAAGAGGAGCCTGAACTCAAACCAACTCCAGTGTGGGATGCAGGCATCCCACTGTGCCGGATGGCTGCAATGTCCATCTGTTAACCAACGTCTCCCTCAACACTCATGTATCCATTTCACACACAGATCTACTTCCATCTGAAAAGGAAAGGGGCAGGGAAAAAAGAAAAAAAAATTAAACAAAGAACATTTGGCTTTCTCCAACACACGTTCTCTATGAACACATTCTCTACCCTGCCTCAGACGTTATCTCCCAGGATCTCTGTGGACAGGAGGGCCCTGCAGGGACAGCGATCCCAACAAGGAAATCTCCTCCAGCCACCAGAGTCACCTTCCCTGCCTCTAGCCCCTGCTCCTCGAGCAGCCAGGTTCAGCCCGTTGTGGAAAAACCCCAGCTGTGTGAGTCACTACAGCCATCCCAAGGGGCCTGCGCAAAATCCAGAGTACAGCTGGAAACAGCTGTCATGAGATCAACTGCCACTGGGAGGGATGGCAGAAAAAAAGGATGAATTCATCATTTATTACTACATGAGCCCCTCTGGCCTCAGAAAAGCTGGTTTTCATTTTCTCTCTCCAACAAAAAGAGTCTTTTCCCATCTTACTTAGGATTCTTCTAATGAGCAAAGCAGCACGTGACTCACCATGGAAGACTCCCTCAGACTAGAATCCAATGGGGGACACCACCCCCCCCCCAGGCATCTCCTGAAACACAGGAGAAATGAAACTCCATCAGGAGAGGAAAGAATTATTAGGAAGAAGCTATAAATGCAGATACCTCTGACTTGAATAAACTCTTAAAGAAAAAAAAAAAAACAGCACCAAGAAACATGAGGCGGCTGAGATCCAGCAGAGAGAGGTCCAGGGCAGAGGTTCCTCTCTGGTTCCTACGTGCCCATGACATCAGGAACACTCTGCAATTAAGGAAGACACGCACAGGGTGTTTCTGTGCACAACTAGAAGGCACTCAGCCTCCGGACTTCTAAGTCCTCCTCCCACGGGTCTCCTCACCCATCAACCTGAGAGGTCCTGAAGAAAACAGGGCTGAGGCCTGGTCCAGGTGCGGAACTGACATGAAGAGCAGATGCTTCTCCTCAACAGAAACGTCTGTGTCTGATGGGGATGAGAAGAGGGCTCACCCGGCACTTGGTGCAAAGCAGCCTTGATTTCATGGCTCTGGCAGCAGGAGACAGGGAAATCGGCGCATTCTCCTCGGCTGCATGACACCCAAACGTCCATCAAGTCCCAGGCTCACACCTCAAATGATGCCATCAACACACCCCCGGGGGGCTCAGCCATGGGGTCTTTCAGTCAGCTCCAACAGTGACACCGAGGCAGCAGTCCCCGCCCTTCAACTGTCCAGCCAACCACACAAGGGAGAGGAGGAACGGCTGCTCGGGAGAGGTCCAGAGATACTTGCTGCACCCACCCACCACCAGGGACACACACCCCGTTCCTCACGCAGAGCACTACAATTCCAAAGGGCTCCACACATTCCCTCCTCCTGAGTGTCGTCTTCTCACAGCAGAATTGTGTTTATTTCTCACCAGTACAAAGCAGTTTCTATGACATCATGCTGCAAGACCTCGAGGCTGCTGTGGAGCCTGTGTGAGCGGGAAGGAAGTGAGGCAGGAAGGGAGTGGAGAGGAAAGTCTGAGGCAGCTTTGGGGCCAGAGGAGAGCTTCCCTTCACCTCTCAGGTTTAAGATTACACAATTAATGGGAATTTCATTTAAAAAGAATGCAATCATTATTAAAACTTTTCTAGTTGCCTCGGCTGTCATTGTTTCTCATTTCTAAGTGTAAAACAAAAATCTAGAATTTTAAAATGTATTCTCTTTTTTCACCAGCAAGATATCAAGGTAATACCTTATACCATATTTTTTTTTTTTTTTGACAGGCAGAGTGGACAGTGAGAAAGAGAGAGAGAGAAAGGTCTTCCTTTGCAGTTGGTTCACCCTCCAATGGCCCCGCGGCCAGCGCGCTGTGGCCCGCGCATCGCGCTGATCTGATGGCAGGAGCCAGGTGTTTCTCCTGGTCTCCCATGGGGTGCAGGGCCCAAGGACTTGGGTCATCCTCCACTACACTCCTGGGCCATAGCAGAGAGCTGGCCTGGAAAAGGGGCAACTGGGACAAAATCCAGAGCCCCGACCGGGACTAGAACCCGGTGTGCCAGCGTCGAAAGGCAGAGGATTAACATAGTGAGCCATGGCGCCAGCCACCTTATGCCATATTTTACAACATCAACATTCAGTTAGTTGGGTTCAACTGCTTTACCAGCTCCCCAACTAAGTCAAGGCCAGGGCCCTGTCCTGGGCACCCTAGGCGCGACCCTGCCCCTTGCCCGGCTCCCCAGCTTCGGCAGGCAGGGCGAGGGCCCCACCCTGGGCACCCCAGATGCAACCCGGCTCCCCCGTGCCTGGGGCCCCAGGCCTCGCAAGCCCTCTAAGTGCCCTGCAATGGCCACCACAGTGGGGACCCCGCCACCTGCCCGGTTCCCAAGCCCCTGCTGGCATCCCAGACGAAGCCATGCCCCCGCCGGGGGCCCCAGCCCCTGCAGCACAGCGAGGGCCTGCAGCCACAGCGAGGGCCCGCCCTGGGCAACCCAGATGCAACCACGCTCCCCACCCGCATCCCAGCCCCTGCAGGCACCACGAGATTCCTGCTCTGGGCAACCCAGAGGCGACCCCGCCCCGTTCCCAGGACCCCAGCCCCAACAGGCATGGTGAGGACCCTCAGGCACAGGAGGGACACTCCCTGGGCATGCTATACGTACCACGCCCCCTGTCCAGATCCCCAGCCCCTGCAGGCACAGCGGGGGCCCTCCCTAGGTACCCCAGACGGGACCCCGCCCCATCCGCCCAGGTCCCCAGCCCCTAAGGCACAGAGAGGGCCCCACCTTGGGAACCCAAGACGTGACCCCGCCCCGCCTGCCTGGGGCCCCAGTCCCTGCGGCAAAGCGAGGGCCCTGCCCCGGGCACCCTAGGCACGACCCTGCCCCTTGCCCAGCTCCCCAGCTTCGGCAGGCAGGGCGAGGACCCCACCCTGGGCACCCCAGATGCAACCCGGCTCCCCCGTGCCTGGGGCCCCAGGTCTCGCAAGCCCTCTAAGTGCCCTGCAATGGCCACCACAGTTGGAACCCCACCACCTGCCCGGGTCCCAAGACCCTGCTGGCATCCCAGACGAGGCCATGCCCCCGCCGGGGGCCCCAGCCCCTGCAGCACAGCGAGGGCCCGCAGCCACAGCGAGGGCCCCGCCCTGGGCAACCCAGATGCAACCACGCTCCCCACCCGCATCCCAGCCCCTGCAGGCACCGCGAGATTCCTGCTCTGGGCAACCCAGAGGCGACCCGCACCCTACCCGGGTGTCCACAACTGCAGGCAGTGGGAGGGCCCCGCAGGCACAGTGAGGGCAGTTGCAGCAAGGGCCCACCTACCCCCCGGGTCAAAAGCCCCTGCAAGCATGGTGAGGGCCACACCCTGGGCACCCCAGATGCAACCCGGCTCCCCCATGCCTGGGGCCCCAGGCCTCGCAAGCCCTCTAAGTGCCCTGCAATGGACACCACAGTAGGGACCCCGTCATCTGCCCGGGTCCCCAGCTCGGCAGGCACAGCAAGGGACGCTCAGGCACTGGGAGGGTCCGCCCTAGGCACCTCACACGCGACCATGTCCCCCGCCGGATTCCCCACCCCTGCAGGCAAAGGCGAAACCCGTCCTGAGCACCCCAGACTCCACCACCACTCACCTGGGTCCCAAGTCCCTGTAGGAATGGCGAGAGCCCCGCCCTGGCAACCCCTGAAGGGACCCCGCCTCCTACCTGGGTCCCCACACCTGCAGGCAGGGCAAAGGCCCCGCTCTGGGCACCCAAACACAACCCCGCCCCCTGCCCTGGACCCCAGCCCCTACAGGCATGGCCAGGACTCTCAGGCACTGCGAGAGCCCCGCCCTGGGCACCCCAGATGCTACCTCCCCCTGCCCGGATCCCAGCCCCTGCAGGAATGGCGACAGCCCAGCCCTGGCCACGCCAGATGGGACCCCGCCTCTTACCCGGGTCCCGACCCCTACAGGCAGGGTGAAGGCCCAAAACTGGGCACCCCAGAGGTGACCCCGCCCCCTGCCCAGGACCCCAGCCCCTACAGGCATGGCGAGGACCCTCAGGCACAGCGAGGGCCCTCCTGGGCACGCAGGACGCGGCCATGCCCTCCGCCCAGATCCCGGACCCTGCAGGCATGGCGAGAGCTCCGCCCTGGGCACCCCAGATGCTACCTCCCCCCGCCCGAATCCCGGCCCCTGCAGCAATGGCGACAGCCCAGCCCTGGCCACGCCAGATGGGACCCCGCCTCCTACCTGGGTCCGACCCTTACAGGCAGGGTGAAGGCCCAACACTGGGCACCCCAGAGGCGACCCCGCCCCCTGCCCAGGACCCCAGCCCCTACAGGCATGGCGAGGACCCTCACGGGGCACGCCAGACGCGACCACGCCCCCGCCCAGTTCCTGGCCCCTGCAGGCATGGCAGAGCTCCACCCTGGGCACCCCAGGAGCAACACACCCCTGCCTGGGTCCCAAGCCCCTGCAGACAGGGCGAGAGCCCCGCCCTGGCCACCCAAGACGCGACCCCATCCGGGTCCCCAGCCCCTGCAGGCACAGTGAGAGCCCTCCCTGGGCACCCCAGATGGGACCCCGCCCTGTCTGCCCGGGTACCCAGCCCCTGCGGCACTGCGAGAGCCCCACCACGGGCACCTCAGATGCCTCCTCCCCCCACTCGGTCCCAAGCCTCTGCAGGCACTGCGAGAGCCCTGCCCTGGACACCCCAGACACTACCGCCCCACCGCCCGGATCCCCAGACCCTGCAGGCACAGCGAGAGCCCCGCCCTGGGCAACCCAGACGCGGCCTCGCCCCCCACCCCCCGCCCAGTTCCCACGCCCCTGCAGGAATGGCCAGAGCTCCACCCTGGACACGCTAAACTCCGCCCCAGCACCCACCTGGATCCCAAGCCCCAGCATGCTGGCCGAGAGGCCTGCCCTGGGCACCCCAGATGTGACCCCGTGCCCTGCCTGGGCCCCCACAGCTGCAGGCAGGGCGAGGGTCCCGCAGGCAAAGCAAGAGCGGGCGCAGCAGGGTCCTGGCCCTGGGCACCCAAGACGTGACCCCAACTCGGCCGCCAAGGTCCCCAGCCCCTGTGGCACAGTGAGAGCCCCACTATGGGCACCCCAGACGCCTCCTCCCCCCACTCGGTCCCCGCCCTGGACACCCCAGACACTACCGCCCCACGGCCTGGATCCCCAGCCCCTGCAGGCACAGCGAGAGCCCCGCTCTGGACAACCCAGACGCGGCCTCGCCCCCCACCCCCCGCCCAGTTCCCATGCCCCTGCAGGAATGGCGAGAGCCCCACCCTGGGCACCCCAGAGGCGACCCCGTCCCGTTCCCAGGACCCCAGCCCCAACAGGCATGGTGAGGACCCTCAGGCACAGGAGGGACACTCCCTGGGCATTCCATACGCGACCACGTCCCTGCCCAGATCCCCAGCCCCTACAGACACAGCGGGGGCCCTCCCTGGGCACCCTAGACGGACCCCGCCCCATCCGCCCGGGTCCCCAGCCCCTAAGGCACAGAGAGGGCCCCACCTTGGGAACCCAAGACGCGACCCCGCCCCGCCTGCCCGGGGCCCCAGTCCCTGCGGCAAAGCGAGGGCCCTGCCCCGGGCACCCTAGGCGTGACCCTGTCCCTTGCCCGGCTCCCCAGCTTCGGCAGGCAGGGCGAGGACCCCACCCTGGGCAACCCAGATGCAACCCGGCTCCCTGTGCCTGGGGTTTAGGCTTCGCAAGCACTGTAAGAGCCCTGTAGTGGGCACCAAGTTGGGCTCACCACCTGCCTGGTTCCCAAGCTCCTGCTGGCACCCCAGACGCGGCCGTGTCCCCCTCCTGGAGCTACAGCCTTTGCAGCACAGGAGGGCCTGCAGCCACAGCCAGGGCCCTGTCCTGAGCAACCCAGATGCGACCAGATGTGACCACGCCCTCTACCTCCATCCCAGCCCCTGCAGGCACAGCGAAATTCCCGCTCTGGGTACCTCAGTGGGCACCCACACCCTACCCCATTCTCCACCCCTGCAGGCAGTGGGAGGGCTCCGCAGGCACAATGAGGGCAGTTGCAGCAAGGGCCCCACCACCCTGAGCAACCCAGACCTGACCCCGCCCCTGATCCAATTCCAGCCCCTACAGGTACAGGGAGAGCCCCGCCCTGGGCACCCCGGAGGTGACCCTACCACCTGCCCGGGCCACCGCTGCAGGAGGCAGGGCGAGGGCCCCACGGGTATAGCAAGGGCGGGAGCAGCTGGGTCCCCGCCCTGGGCACCCAAGATGCGACCACGCACCCCCCTGAGGTCCCAGCCCCTATAGGCACAGCAAGGCATGCTCAGGCACTGTGAGAGCCCCGCCCTGGGCACCTCACACGCAACCATGTCCCCCGTCCGGATCCCCCACCCTGCAGGCAAGGCAAAACCCGTCCCGAGTACCCCAGACTCGACCACCACTCGCCTGGGTCCCAAGTCCCTGCAGGAATGCAGAGACCCCACACTGGCCACCCCTAATGGGACCCCGCCTCCTACCCGGGTCCCCACACCTGTAGGCAGGGCGAAGGCCCCACCGTGGGCACCCAGACGCAACCCCGCCCCGTTCCCAGGACCCCAGCCCCTACAGGTTTGGCCAGGACTCTCAGGTACAACGAGGGCCCCACGCTGGGCATTCCAGATGCTACTTCCCCCCTGCCCGGATCTCCAGCCCCTGCAGGCATGCGAGAGCCCCTCCCTGGGCCCCCCAGACACTCGCTACCTCCCCCGCCCGAGTGCCATGCCCCTGCAGGAATGGCAACAGCCCCACCTTGGCCACGACAGATGGGACCCCACCTCCTATCCGGGTCCTAACCCCTACAGGCAGGCTGAAAGCCCAATACTGGTCACCCCAGACGCTACCTCCCCACCACCCGGGTCCCAAGCCCCTGAAACAATGGCGAGAACACCACCCTGGCCACCCTAGACGGGACCCCGCTTCCTACCCAGGTCCCCAGGCCCTACAGGCATGCTGAGGGACCCTCAGGCACAGCGAGGGATGCGCCCTGGGCATTCCAGACATGACCACGCCCCCCCACCCAGATCCCCAGCCCGTGCAGGCACAGCAAGAGCCCTCCTTGGGCACCCCAGATGGGTCCCCGCCCCCCCCCCTCAGGTCCCTAGCCCCTAAGGCACAGCTTGGGCCCCGCACCTCAGACGTGACCCCGCCGGGATCCACAGCCCCTGCAGGCACTGTGAGAGCCCTCCCTGGGCACCCCATATGGAACCCGCCCCGTGCCCAGGTCCCTGCACCTACAAGCATGGCGAGGAACCCCAGGCATCATGAGGGATCCGCCCTGGGCACCCCAGACCTGACCCAGCCCCCTGCCTGGGTCCCTAGCCCCTGCAGTCATGGCGAGGGCCCCATCCTGAGAACCCCAGACATGACCCCACCCGAGGTCCAAGGTCCCGCAGACGCGGCTAGTGCCCCGCCCTGTGCACCCCAAATGTGATCTAACCCCCCACCCTGATACCAAGCCCCTGTAGGCATGGCAAGGGCCCCGCCCTGGGCAACCAAAATGCAACCCTTCCCCACCAACCCATGTTCCCAGCCACTGCAGGAACAGGGAGGGCCCCGCAGGCCCGGCAAGGGCCCCACCCTGGGAACCCAAGATGTGACCCTGCCCTGCCTTTTTCCCCAGCCCCTTCAGGCACAGCAAGGGATCCTTCCTGGGCACCCCAGATGCGACCCCGCCTCCCGCCAGGGTCCCCAGCACTGCAGGCAAGGCAAGAGTCCTGCAGGAACAGCGAGGGTTCCACCCTGGGCACCCCAGACACGACCCCCATCCCGCCCGGGTCCCCAGCCCCTGAAGGCAGGGTGAGGGTCCTGTCCTGGGCACCCCAGATGTGACCCCATTCCCAGACCGGGTCCCTAGCCCCTGCAGACATGGCGAGGACCCTGCCCTGGGCACCCCAGACACGACCCCGCACCCCCCCGCCTGGGGCCCAAGGCAAGAAGGCGCAGCGAGGGCTCTGCGCTGGGCATACACCCCAGACAAGACCCGGCCCCATGCCTGGGTCCCCAGCCCTTATAAGCATGGCAAGGGCCTCATCCTGGGCAGTCCTACGGGACCCTGCCCCCCACCTAGGTCCCCATTCCCTGCATGAACTGCGTTGGCCCAGCAGGCACAGCGAGGGCAGGTTTGATAAGAGCCCTGCCCTGGCCACCCCAGGAGCAACCCCGCCCCCCTCTACCCAGGGCCCTAGGCCCCGAAGTTGCGGCAAAGTCCCAGCCCTGGGCACCCAAATGTGATCCTGCCCCGCCTGCCCGGGTCCCCAGCCCTTGCAGGCAGGGTGAGGGCCCCTCCCTGGGCACCCCAGTCGAGACCCTGCCACCTGCCCGGGGCCCCAGCCACACAGACCCAGTGAGGGCCCTGCCCTGGGCACCCAAGATGTGACCCTGCCCCATCTGCCCATTTCCCCAGGCCCTGCAGGCACAGCGAGGGACCCACCCTGGGCACCCCAGATGGACCCCACACCCTGCTCGGGTCCCCAGCCCCTGGCGTCCTGGGCACCTCAGATGTGACCGCTGCCCCCTACTCCCGGGGCCCCATGCCCTGAAGGCACTGCGAGGGCCCTGCCCTGGGCACCCCCAGATGCTACCTTGTCCCCCACCCTGGTCCCAAGCCCCTGCAGGCTCGGTGAGACCCCACCCTGGGCACCCCTGATGCAACCCCGCCCCTGCCTAGGTCCCCAGTCCCGGCAGGAATTGCGAGGGCCCCGCAGGCACAGCAAGGGCAGGCACGGCCAGAACCCTGCTCTGGGCACCCCAGACGCGACCCCTTCCCCTGGCTTGTCTGGGTCCCCAGCCCCTGCAGGCACAGCAAGGGCCCCGCATGCACATCGAGGGCAGGTGTGTCAAGAGCCCCGCCCTGGGTACCCCAGGTGCAACCCCTCCGCCCTTCACCCTGGGCCCCAGGCCCCGCAGTTGCGGTGAGGACCCCGCTCTGGGCACCCCAGGCACCGCCCCCCGCCCGGGTCCCAAGCCCCTGCAGGCATGGCAAGGGCAGTGCCCTGGGCAACCAAGACACGACACCGTGCCCCTCCAGGCTCCCAAGCCCCTTTAGGCCCTTTAGGCCCATCCTGGGCACCTAAGATGCGACCCTGCCTCACCCACCCATTTCCCCAGCCACTGCAGGCACAGCAAGGGACCCGCCTGGGCACACCAGACGCTACCCAGCCCCCTGCCTGGGTCACCAGCCCCTGCAGGCATGCTGTGGCCCCGTCTTGGGCACCGCAGAGGTGACCCTACCCAGGGCCCAAGGCCCCGCAGACATGGCTAGGGCCCCACCCTGTGTACCCCAGACACAATCCTGCCCCCTGCTCTGATCCCAAACCCCTGCAGGCATGGCGAGGGCCGCACCCTGGGCACTCCAGATGCGACCCCACACCCTGCCCAGCTCCCCAGCCCCTGCATGCCCAGCAAGGGCCCCTCCATGGGCACCCAAGACGTGTCCCTGCCCTGCCCACCCGTGTCCCCAGCCACTGCAGGCACAGTGAGTGCCCCGCAGGCCCAGCAAGGGCCCTGCCCTGGGAACCCAAGATACAAACCTGCCCCGCCTGGGTCCCAGCCCCTGAAGGCATGGTGAGGGCCCTGTTCTGGGCACCCCACATGCAACCCCACCACCTGCCCGGGCCCAGCCCCACAGACCCGGTGAGGGCCCCGCCCTGGGCACCCAAAACGCGACCCTGCCCCGCCCACCCATTTCCCCAGCCCCTGCAGGCACAGCGAGGGACCCACCCTGGGCACCCCAGATGCGGCCCCACACCCTGCCCGGGTCCCCAGCCCCTGCAGGCTTGGCGAGGGCATCATCCTGGGCACCCCAGACGTGATTGCTGCCCCCCTCGCGGGGCCCCATGCCCTGCAGGCACTGTGAGGGTCCCGTCCTGGGCACCAGATGCGACCCTGCCCCCTGCCCAGGTCCCAAGCCCCTGCAGGCACAGCAAGGGCTTGGCCCTGGGCACCCCAAATGCAACCCCTGCCCGCCAGCCCAGGTCCCCAGCACGGGGACGGCCCAGCCCTGGGCACCGCAGATGCGACCCCTCCCCCCACCTGGTTCTCCAGACCCTGCAAGAATTGCGAGGGCCCCTCAAGCACAGCGAGGGCAGGCCTGGCAAGAGCCCTGCACTGGGCACACCAGGCGCTCCCCCGCCCCCTCCCCCTCCTGGGTCCAAAGCCTCTGCAGGCATGGGAAGGAACCCACCCTGGGCACCCCAGACATGATCCCGCCCCCCACCTAGGTCCCCAGCCCCTGCAGTTACTGCGAGGGCCCCGCAGACACAGCGAAGGCATTCTAAGCAAGAGCCCTGCCCTGGGCATCTCAGGCACTACAAGGCCCTTCCTCCACCTGGGTCCCCAGCCTTTGCAGTCATGGCGAGGGCCCCGCCCTAGGCACTCCAGACGCGCCCCCCACCAGCCGGATTCTCAGCCCCTGCAGGCATGGCGATGGCCCTGCCCTGGGCACCCCAGACATGACTCCCCTGGCCAGGTTCTCTGCCCCTGCAGGGTTCCTAAACCCTGCAGGCACAGTGAGGGCACTGTCCTGGGCACCTCAGATGCGACCCCGCCCACAGCCCTTGTCCCCAGTCCCTGCAAGCACAGGGAGGGCCCTGCCCTGAGCACCCCGGATGTGACAATGCCCACCACCCGGATCCCCAGCCCCTGAAGGCATGGTGATGGCCCTGACCTGGGCACCCCAGACACAACTCCCCCCTCCCTGGGTCCCAAGCCCCTGCAGGCACAGCAAGAGCCCCGCCCTGGGCACCCCAGACACGACCCCGCCCCCTACCTGGGTCCCCAGCCCCTGCAGGCACAGCAAGAGCCCCGCCCTGGGCACCCTAGATGCAACTCCGCTCCCCCATGCCCGGGGCCCCAGGCCCCACAGGGCCTGTGAGTGCCCTGCACTGGGCAACCCAGACGCGACCCCACTCCCTGCCCGGGGCCCCAGCACTGCAGGCAAAGCGAGGGCCCTGCAGGCACAGCGAGGGCCCTGCCCTCGGCACCCCAGACCCGACCCGGCCCCCAGCACCCCAGACACAACCTGGCCCCCTGCCCGGGTCCCCAGCCCCTGCATGCAGGGCGAAGGCCCTGTCCTGTGTACCTCAGACATGACCCCAGCATCCCATATGGGCACCGGGTTCTAGCACCGTTTGCTCCTCTTCCAGTCCAGCTCTCTGCTGTGACCTGGGAGGGCAGTGGAGGATGGCCCAAGTACTTGGGCCCCTGCACTCACCCATGTGAAAGACCAGGAAGAAGCACCTGGCTCCTGGCTTCAGATCAGTGCAGCGCCGGTCATGGCGGCCATTTGGGGAGTGAATCAGCGGAAGGAAGACCTTTCTCTCTGTCTCTCTCTCTCTCACTTTCTATAACTCTACCTGTCAAATAAATAAAAAAAAAACAGTAAAGTAAATCTTTAAAAAATAAAAGAAGAATGTGGAAAGAATTGAACTCAGGTAAGAAATCATACCATCACTAGCTTAGTGTTTTTTAAAAAAGAAATGTCCATGTGTAGTAATTATTCTCTGCACGGAGTGCTATCATTTCAAAGATATGAGCAAATATAGAATGAGATTCAACTAATAATAAATAAGTACTTTCTATAAATTATGTTAAAATATAGAATATTACAGTGTTTCAAATGAAGAAATTTTTTTACAAAAATTCTCATGTATGTGTCAAAAATACCATGTAACATATTTTATTCACATGTGCAGTGCAGATATTTGTGCTTTTTAGGCAAAATATTATCAATTTAAAAAATTTAATATAGAAAGGCTTAATGCAGGAAAATAACAAAAATTCTTAAAATGGCAAATCAGCTTGGAAGGAACAAGTTAGAACTTCCAAGATATGAGAGTGAATCCAGAAAATGAGCCAGCGAAGCAGTCAACCAAGAAGCCAATGCCCCATCCAGATAAGGGTGACAAAAAGATATCAAACCCATGTGCCTTGTACAACACTGCCACAGGTAAGTGAAATAAACAATAGAAATGAAGCGACTGAAAATCTCAGTTTTGACATACCCATGCATCAGAAATACATATATATATATACATATATATATGTATGTATATATTAGTTTTCATTCAGAAAATAAGGTACTAGAATTTGGGCCTTAAAAGTTTCCTTTCACATAACTCTACATATAGGAGTTATCCTTAAAATATTTAAGTCAATACAGTGAGAAAATAGGAAACCAAAATAATGTGGAAAGAACAAGTTGCAAGATTGTAAGCTATATAGAAAAGTATTGATGAGAAAGTGAAGAGTGAAAATATTATGAATAAAGTAAATATAAAACATGGGTGAGAACTGCACAGGGATGGTAAGAGGGCTGGTGAGCAAGCATATTGAGAACAATGAATCCGGTTAAATACAGTGCTGGGATACAAAGCCATACCAAGTAAGTGCACAGTTACAAAAACATGAAGGTTAGCAAGAAGAGGATTGAAATATCCAATTGTTTCCATAGAATATTAGAAAAACACACAAAGGCAATTATCAAACCAGGATGATTTAAAAGACTCTATGCTTAGAAACTCTTGAGTTACAAATGCAGTGTGTCAAAAAGACACAAAAGTATACATAATCACACTTCATAACATCAGGGGAGAAAAAAATTAGAAACAGTAAGAGAAAAACAGATCATTCACAGAGGTGACTAAAATAGTCCTTTTAACAACTTGTATGGTGCTGTAAAACAGACATAAAATTAATCATGCCCAAAGCAATTATCTGAGCTAGAGTTGGATCCTTAGGTAAAATCTAGTTAATGGACCAAGATGAATAAAACACAATAAAAAATAAACAGAGATTTGATTACCAACAGGAGCTTTCTAAACCTACATGTCAAGAATAAATGTTTTTCTACAGTAAAGAAAATGAAATAAGATGATACATGATATGCATCAAACTATGATTTACAATGAAGTAAAGAATTATCAAATAATTGCACTTTATTTTAATCTGATAAAGTATCATTTTGCTCTTAAAACTGTATATATGGGCTGGCGCCACGGCTCACTAGGCTAATCCTCCGCCTAGCGGCGCCGGCACACCGGGTTCTAGTCCCGGTTGGGGCGCCGGATTCTGTCCCGGTTGCCCCTCTTCCAGGCCAGCCCTCTGCTGTGGCCAGGGAGTGCAGTGGAGGATGGCCCAACTACTTGGGCCCTGCACCCCATGGGAGACCAGGATAAGCACCTGGCTCCTGGCTCCTGCCATCGGATCAGCGCGGTGCGCCGGCCACAGCGTGCCGGCCGCGGCGGCCACTGGAGGGTGAACCAACGGCAAAGGAAGACCTTTCTCTCTGTCTCTCTCTCTCACTGTCCACTCTGCCTGTCAAAAAAAAAAAAAACAAACCTGTATATATGAAAAAATGAAATGTTCCTCTTACAGAAATTAAAAAAAATTTTATGCTACTGAATAATTTAACTGCATTAAAATACATTTTAAAGAAAAATATGCCATCACAATATTAGTAAACATTAATGGCTCTTACATTGTGTGCTTTTCAGAATACTGATTATTCTTTTATCAGAACTGAGCAGCACCACAGGACTAACTGTAGCATAAGCATTAAATACTAAGTTCCAGATACTCAGACTTTGTTGTATGTCCACCACACATGGACTGAGATGGACAGGATGATGAGGTTAAGGTGGTAGGTGACCACAAAGGCACTCACCAGCATTCATTCTCCCCCCTTCCTCTCTCCTCCAGCCTCCTCTTGACACCCACTCTTCTCCACCTTCTATCTCAGCTACCCCTCACACACATGCTCCCCACTCACTGTCCCCCGGGCCCCTCCTACCCAGTGACAGAAAGGCCACCACGCCAAACTCTCCACAGAAAGAGCCTTTCTGTTCCTCTGACACAGGAATCCAGACCTGAGGTGTAGTCTTTCAGAGGGGCCAAAGAAGAGGACTGTGCCTAGAAAGTTCCAGAAGCACAAGATAACTGAGTGGCTACCTCACCACAGTTTCACCTAATCCTGGCTTGACCCTGGGGGGGGGGGAGAGGCACTGTATCTCCTCAGGCTCAGCCACCAGCATCGAAATCAGCAACTCAGGGCTTGCACAAGCTCTGAGCTGGGGCAGACATGACGCTGACTCCCACCGGAGCACCGTGCAGAAGAAACAGATGCACCTGCGGGTGCACTTCTGGGTCACAGTGCTGGGCTCAGGCACAGTCCTCACCGGTGACCGACAGGGCACCAAGGGATGCAGCTATGCCCTGATGCCCCAGGACCACTTCCATTCCTGCCTCATCAGGCTGTGACCCAGGGAGGCAGCCACTGACGGCCCAGGCACTCTGGACCCAGCCACCCTGTCTAGTGGGAGTCCTGAATGGAGCTCCTGCCTCCTGGCTTCTGCCTGGACCAGCGCTGGCCCTTGCTGCTGCTTGGGGAGAGCAGCAGTGCAAGCAGCATCATGAGCACTCTTTCTCACTCTGAGTGATCATCCATCTGGGGGGTTACCCCCCAGGTGGCTACAAAGGCCAGGGCTCGGCCAGGCCAAAGCAGAAGTGAGGGACTTTATCCGGTGCCCAATTCTGGGTTCAGGGTCCTAAGACCTTGGGCCTTCTCCCTCTGCTTTCACAGCAATGTTAGCAGACAGCAGCATTCCATGGCAATGGCTTCCGGAGGACCTGGCATTGTGGGGTAGTGGCTATAGCCACCACCCACATCGCACATCCCATCTAGGCGCCAGTTCGAGTCCTGGATGCTGCACTTCTGATGTGGCTCTCTGCTGTGGTTTGGGAAGGCAGTAGAAGATGGCCCAACTCCTTGTGCCCTTGTACCCATGAAGGAGACCACGGGGAGGTTCCGGGCTCCTGCTTTTAGATCTCCTCTGCTCTGGCCATTGCAGCCGAATAGGAAGTGGAACAGCAGATGGAAAACCTATGTATCTGTCTCTCTCTTTCTCTCTCTCGCTCTCTCTGCCTCCCATCCTCTCTGTGTATATGTCTGAATTTCAAATAAATAAATATTTAAGAAAAAGTAAAAATTAAAAAAGGAAGACATAGCTGTAAATAAAATACAGGCCAACTACTAGAGTTTATTTACAAACTGATACTATAGGTATTGCATACCAAATAGACACAGAATTTGAAAAACAATTTAAATCAGGCTTAGAAAAGATTCTAGTACCAATTCATTCTCTTCTTCCTTACAAACATTCTGTGTGGCATTATCTCTGACTTAAGCATGAGGAAATCTTTGTAATTTATTTATTCAGACACTTATGTACCCACTCACACAAGGACTTGAAACATCTGTGATCTACAGAGTTCTCCATGGAACACAGGTCTACTTCCCAGACACCACCCTGCACAGTCTAGCCCTGCATTTAAAGTACGGATCATGTTGGAAACAGGCCAAATCACATGTCCCACAAAGCAAGAGAGAACACAGAAAGGTAGCATCTGAGGTCACTATTGACATTTTCTACATGCACACGATCATGTTGGTACTTCTTCTCTAATTTCTCATTGTAGATACAAATTGGGAGGGAGGAAGTCCAACTATCCGTATTTGCAGATGACACAATTCTATATATAGGAGATCCAAAAGACTCCACTAAGAGACTATTGAAATTCAGAGTACAGTTAGGTAATGAGCCAGGATAAAAAATCAAGTCTTTGTATACACAGACAATGTTATGGCTGAGAAAGGAATTCTAAGATCAAGCCCGTTCACATAGCTACAAAGAAAATAAAAAGCTTGGAATAATTTAACCAAGGATGTTCAACATCTGGGAATCACAAAAGATTAAAGAGAGAGATACAAGAGGACACCAAAAAAAAAAAATGGAGAAGCTTCTGCCCTGCAAAAGAAAACACTCAGCCAAGTAAAGAGGCAACTAACGGAATGGGAGAAATTATATGCAAAGTATGCAACTGATAAAGGATAAACTAAACCACAAGAAACTTTCAAAAAATTCAACTACAGCAAAACAAACCACCCACTCAGGAAATGGGCAAGGGGCTTCCACAGGCATATTTCAAGAAAGGAAATCTAGGAGAAACAGTGACTTGATCAGCTCTTGTCCTGACTGTTGACGTACAATGTAATACTTATCCATTTTAGTATTTTTTTTTGTTTTGTTCTAGTACTATTGGTTGAACTCTGTAATTAACACACAATTATTCTTAGGTGTTTAAATTTTAACTGAAAAGTGATCCCTGTTAAATATAAGAGTAGGAATGAGAGAGGGAGGAGATGTACAATTTGGGACATGCTCAAGCTGACTTGCCCCAAATGCTGGAGTTAGAAAAGTGCCAGGGGATTCCAATTCAATCCCAACAAGGTGGCATGTACCAATGCCATCTCACTAGTCCAAGTGATCAATTTCAGTTCACAACTGATCACACTGATAGGTCTAAGAGTCAAAGGGATCACACAAACAAGATTAGTGTCTGCTAATACTAACTGACAGAATCAAAAAGGGAGAGAATGATCCATCATGGGAAGCGGGATACACAGCAGACTCATAGAATGGCAGATGTTCTAAACAGCACTCTGGCCTCAGAATCAGCCCTTAAGGCATGCGGATATGGCTGAAGAGCCCATGAGAGTATTTTAGGCATGGAAAGCCAAGACACTCTGGAAAAAAAAAGAAGACCTAAATGAAAGATCTCTGCAAGTGACCCCAGTGGAAAGAACGGGGCCATCAAAGAAGGACGTACCTTTCACTGAAGGGAGGAGAAAACTTCCACTTTGACTATGACCCTGTCGGAATAAGATCGAAGTCGGCAAACTCAAAAGGCTTCCAGAGCCTTGGCAACTCATGACTAGAGCCTAGGGAGATTACTGACACCATAAACAAGAGCATCAAATTGTTAAGTCAACAACAGGAGTCACTGTGTCCTTACTTCTCATGTGGCATCTGTCCTTAATGTGTTGTCCAATGTGAATTAATGCTATAAGTAGTACTCAAACAGTATTTTACACTTGTGTTTCTGTGTGGGTGCAAACTGATGAAATCTTTATTTAATATATACTGAATCAATCTTCTGTATATAAAGATAATTGAAAATGAATCTTGATGTGAATGGAATGGGAGAGGGAGCGGGAGATGGGAGGGGTGGAAGTGTAAGGGAAATTATGTGTGTGGGGGGAGCCATTGTAATCCATAAACTGTACTTTGGAAATTTATATTTACTAAATACAAAAATGAAAAAGAAAAAAGAAAAAAAGAAAGGAAATCTAAATGTCCAACAAACATATGTAGAAATGCTAAGTATCACTACCCATCAGGGAAATGCAAATCGATATTACAATTACCTTGAAGATGTGAGGGAAAAGGCACCCTAATCCACTGCTGGTGGGAATGTAAACTGGTATCACCACTGTGGAAGACAGTATGGAGATAAGTCAGAAATCTGAATATAGACGTAGCATATGAGCCAGCCACTCCAGCTCTGGGAATGCACCCAAGGGGAATGAAATCAGCATAAAAAAAGAGTTCTCTCTGTCCCCACATTTACCACAGCTCAATTCACAAGAGCAAACATATGCCATCAGCCAAAATGCTGATCACCTCAAGACTGAATAAAGACATTACGGGCTATGGACACCATACATGCGTCTGCAGACTGCATAGCCTGGCTATTGTGCATCCTACTGCAATACGCATAGGCCTGTGAAAGCCTCTCTGTCTACACAATGATTGCGTTTCCTTCAATATGTTCCCAGTAGTGGGTACACCCATAGAGTTTTCCATATTGACAGGACCAATTTCACATGAGAAATTGTATTGCTCTACAGGTATATATTACAGAATACAGACATCGGATCCATAAACCCAATTTTGCCTTCAAACACTAGAACAGCAAAGTAAATCTGAAGAAACTGGAAGGAGGAAAATGATTCAAACGGAAATAAAGTCAACGGCATAGAAAATATCACAACAAAAATTCAGTGAGACCAAAATACAGTTCTTGAAAACTCAGTGAAACTGACACTATGTTTATACACATGAAACAAGCAAAAAAGAGAACAGACTCAAATAACTTAACAAGAGAAATGACAGAGAGGACATTACTAACAACCTTACTAAAATAATAATCAAAAACACTATGGAAAAATGAAGGCACAAGAATTTGGTCAATGTAGATACAGTAGATTCTCAGAAAGAAATAAACCCCCAAAATGAATGTAGTCAAACTAGAAATTGTGAATATACTTTTAAATTGAAATGAGACTCTATTAGCAGGGAAACCAAAAACCAAACACAAAAAATGAATATAATTCCAGGACCACAAGGCTTCACCAGTGAGAACTCCCAGTTACAGGGTAATTAAAATCCATGATTCACAAATCCTTCCAAAAAGGAGATTAAGAGGGAAAACATCCAATTTTCTTCCATCAGACCAGCATTATCCCAACATCAAAAACAAACACATAATAAAGAAAGTGGCATATAAATATCTGTCATGGCCGGCGCCGCGGCTCACTAGGCTAATCCTCCGCCTAGCGGCGCCGGCACACCAGGTTCTAGTCCCGGTCGGGGCGCCGGATTCTGTCCCGGTTACCCCTCTTCCAGGCCAGCTCTCTGCTGTGGCCAGGGAGTGCAGTGGAGGATGGCCCAGGTGCTTGGGCCCTGCACCACATGGGAGACCAGGATAAGCACCTGGCTCCTGGCTCCTGCCATCGGATCAGCGCGGTGCACCGGCCGCAGCGCGCCGGCCACGGCGGGCATTGGAGGGTGAACCAACAGCAAAGGAAGACCTTTCTCTCTGTCTCTCTCTCTCACTGTCCACTCTGCCTGTCAAAAAAATAAAAATAAAAAAATAAATAAATAAAAAAAAACTGTCATGAATCTGTCATAATCCTGAACAAATTGCCAAATGCGATCCAGAAGCACAACCAAAGCTTAGCTCACAGTGCGCAACTGAGAGTTACTCCAGGAATTCAAGGATGGCTACCATACAAAATCAATATATCCCAGAACAGAATCAACAAGAGAAAAGGCCACACATTATCCCTACAGACACAGAAAAACTATTTCACAAAAACTTCCATTACTTTCTCTGATATTAAAAAAAAAAAAAATCATCAAATTAGGAACGGAAGGTACACCTCGGCCTGACAAGGCTCTTTCATGAAAAACCCACAGAGCGCTAACATCACACCCAATGCCAGGAACCCGAAACTGTCCTGACCAGGACACAGACATGCATTTTTGCTCTCGTTCCATCAACAGTCTCAGAGGTCTAGAGCAGGGCAGCTGGGCCCTCAAAAAGCAAACAGAAGGGAACGCATGGCCCTTCAGGGAGGAGACCGAGCCACCTCTGCTCTCACACAGCTGCTCGCACACTGGGGACCCTTCCAGACTGTCCACACAGCACAACCGACCGCGACTATACCTGCGCCTTTGGGACACACGAGCAACAGGCACGCCTGCAGCCAAGACCCCCAGCGGGAAACCGCAACAGCCACGCGTCACTCACCTCCAAGGGGGCCTGGTCTGCTGGCGGGACAGCCATTGCTTCCAGAAGGGGCTGAAGAAGAAAAATACCACATTTCTGTTGGCTGCAGACCAGTGCAGGGAGCTGCCCCACCGGGCTGTGCCCTCTACATTCCCTCCTTCTCACCATTAAACAGCCCAGCGAGGCAGGCTGGGAAAATTGTAGGACACCTGGTGCCACTTAGTATAGCCACTAATGCCATCAGGTGACCTTGACAGACAACAAATTACAAGGACTTCTTGGCTCCACGTGGGGGGCCTCTGCATCCAGGCAGAGCCTTGTAGCAAGAGCGCTTTGGGAACACATGTGCAATGCACACAGAGGAACACGGGAGGGTACGGTAGGAATGAATGAATAAGGGCCTCTGGCTTCTTGCTTCCATGAGTCAGTGTGGCCCTGTGGTGACAGATAAAGAAAGAACGGCTGTGGTTCCCTGGCAGTAAGTATCTCAGCAAGGGGACCACCTGTGTTCAAGGCCAGTATCTCCCTCCAGACCCTCCCCTTGCCCACCGCCTTAATACAGGTCAAGCTGCATGGCTGGAAGAAATCCCAAGCAAAGACGTGAGCCAACACTCTGGCCTGTCTGTCCTGGTGGACACTCAGTCAGGGAAGAGTTATCCTTTCCCTAAATCCTGCCCTTCATAGCTCAAGCTGCAGATCCTCTCTGTTAAAGTCTGTCCCCCTAGAGTCAACCAAACCACACTCAGACCTGACCAGAGTAGCTACAGATCCCGGGGGGCTCATGCTCAGGGCAGCTGAGGACATGAAGACCACCACACAGACCACAGATCCCGCCAAAGGTGGGCTGCAAGTCTGAACCACAGGCGGTGTGAGCAGTGCGATGACAGTGCGAGCCACTGCTCAGAGGGAACCAATTCAAGACCCAGCCCTGGCATAGCCACCAGATGCCAGTGACACAGCTGTCATAACAGCTCATCTTCTCTCCTAGGCCAAGCAAGGATGCACCCCAGAGCTTCTCGCCCCTGCCACAGCAGGAGCCCTGCTCTTCCTGGTGTGAAATAGCATGCAGGGACTGCACTGGTCTGCAGCCAACAGAAATGTGGTATGCATCACTCCTCTCCTGGATGCCATTCCCAGCCTTGGGACCACGGTTCAACTGTGGCCAGACACACGGTGGTAGTGGCAACAGGGAGCACACACTTTATCGGCACCTGTCACTGCATGGGCTGCCCTATCCTCCTCTGGCAAGGCAACTGCTTGGGAGCTGGAGACAAGGGACTGCAGCAGGAGTGACAGCTGCTCTGAATAGGCCTTGTCATTCTCTCCCTAGCATGTCACCCACTAAGAATATTTTTACTGTTAGGCCTCAGCTAAGGGATATTATCAGAACAAGTAAGTGAAGGCATAGAAAGACAGTTGACAAGAAGGCCCTTTTACTGAAGTAATTACAGACAACTTTTTTAATTTGAGGAAAGGAACAGTGGAGCACAGGAAGCACATGGAAGTCCTAATACACACGACCTGAAAGATCTTCACTGTGACCCACCGCAGTCAAATTCTTCACACTCCAACATGAAGACAAGATTCTAAAATCATACAAGAGAAACACCAGACCCTTTTTAGAAGATCTCTGATTAGAATCACATCTGACTTCTCATCAGACACCCTATTACGGGCTAGGAGAAAGTGGGGAGATGTATGCCAAGTCTTAAAAAAAAAAGAGCTGTTAACCAAAAATAAAGTACTTTGCAAATCTCTCACTTATGAAACAAGATAAAATAAAAAATTAGAGCCTGGTGAGGACATATCGTCTGGCCTCTTGACACACACTTATTCTGCTCCACAATAAACTTTCCACTTCAGCTTCCTGTGACTTTCTGAAATATCCACCTGTATCTACTCAAGACATTGAATCCAGTTATAAATCCTCCAACAATGAAAATGATAAGCCCTCATATCCAATACCACTTCACTAGGCCATAAAGCAAGTCTCAGCAAATTCAAAAGAATTAGAATCATACCATGAGCTTCTCAGACCACAGTGGAATGAAGGTGGAAATTAGCAACTCAGGAATCCCTGGAGCATATGCAAACACATGGAGATTGAACAACATGTTCCTGAATGAACACTGGGTCATTCAAGAAATCAAAAGAGAAATCAAAAACTCTCTGGAAGTAAATGAGGATAAAGACACAACATATCAAAAATTATAGAATATGTCAAAAGCAGTGTTGAGAGGAAAGTTTATAGCAATAGGTGCCTACATCAAGAAATTGGAAAGGCACCAAATAAATGAGCTTTCGATTCATCTCAAGGATCTAGAAAAACTGCAGAAAACCAGACCCAAATCTAGTAGGAGAAGAGAAATAATTAAAATCAGAGAAGAAATCAATAGGATTGACTCCAAAAAATTTACAAAAAAATCAGCCAAACGAGGAGCTGGTTTTCAGAAAAAATAAACAAAATTGTCACCCCATTGGCACAACTAACTAAAAAAAGAAAAGACTCAAATCAATAAAATCAGAGATGAAAAAGGAAAAATAACAACAGACACCACAGAAATAAAAAGAATCATCAGAAAGTACTACAAGGACGTGTATGCCAGCAAACAGGGAAATCTACCAGAAATAAACAGTAATAAAGGTCCTCCCAACAAAGAAAAGCCCAGGACCAGATGGATTCACTGCTGAATTCTACCAGACATTTAAAGAACTAACTCTAATTCTTCTCAAACTATTCAGAACAATCGAAAAAGGGGGAATCCTCCCAAATTCTTTCTATGAATCCAGCATCACCTTAATTCCTAAGCCGGCAAAAGATGCAGCATTGAAAGAAAATTACAGACCAATATCCCTGATGAACATAGATGCAAAAATCCTCAATAAAATTCTCGCCAATAGAATGCAACAACACATCAGAAAGATCATCCACCCAGACCAAGTGGGATTTATCCCTGGTATGCAGGGATGGTTCAATGTGTGCAAATCAATCAATGCGATACACCACATTAACAGACTGCAGAAGAAAATCCATATTGTTATCTCAATAGACGCCGAGAAAGCATTTGATAAAACACGACACCCATTCATGATGAAAACCCTAAGCAAACTGTGTATAGAAGAAACATTCCTCAATACAATCAAAGCAATTTATGAAAAACCCACGGCCAGCATCCTATTGAATGGGGAAAGTTGGAAGTATTTCCACTGAGATCTGGTACCAGACAGGGATACCCACTCTCACCACTGCTATTCAACATAGTTCCTGAGGTTTTAGCCAGAGCTGTTAGGGAAGAAAAAGAAATTAAAGGGATACAAATTGGGAAGGAAGAACTCAAATTATCCCTCTTTGCAGATGATATGATTCTTCATTTAGGGGACCCAAAGAACTCTACTAAGAGACTATTGGGACTCATAGAAGAGTTTGGCAAAGTAGCAGGGTATAAAATCAATGCACAAAAATCAACAGCCTTTGTATACACAAGCAATGCCACGGCTGAGAAAGAACTGCTAAGATCAATCCCATTCACAATAGCTACAAAAACAATCAAATACCTTGGAATAAACTTAACCAAGGATGTTAAAGATCTCTATGATGAGAATTACAAAACCTTAAAGAAAGAAATAGAAGAGGATACCAAGAAATGGAAAAATCTTCCATGCTCATGGATTGGAAGAATCAATATCATCAAAATGTCCATTCTCCCAAAAGCAATTTATAAATTCAATGTAATACCAATCAAGATACCGAAGACCTTCTTCTCAGATCTGGAAAAATTGGTGCTGAAATTTATATGGAGGCACAAGAGACCTCTAATAGCTAAAGCAATCTTGTACAACAAAAACAAAGCCGGAGGCATCACAATACCAGATTTCAGGACATACTACAGGGCAGTTGTAATCAAAACAGCATGGGACTGGTACAGAAACAGATGGATAGACCAATGGAACAGAATTGAAACCCAGAAATCAACCCAAACATCTACAGCCAACTTATATTTGATCAAGGATCTAAAACCAATTCCTGGAGCAAGGACAGTCTATTCAATAAATGGTGCTGGGAAAACTGGATTTCCACGTGCAGAAGCATGAAGCGAGACCCCTACCTTACACCTTACACAAAAATCCACTCAACATGGATTAAAGACCTAAATCTACGACCTGACACCATCAAGTTACTAGAGAACATTGGAGAAACCCTTCAAGATATTGGCACAGGCAAAGAGTTTCTGGAAAAGACCCGGGAGGCACAGGCAGTCAAAGCCAAAATCAACTATTGGGATTGCATGAAATTGAGAAGTTTCTGTACTGCAAAAGAAACAGTCAGGAGAGTGAAGAGACAACCGACGGAATGGGAAAAAATATTTGCAAACTAAGCAACTGATGAAGGGTTAATAACCAGAATCTACAAAGAGATCAAGAAACTCCAAACAACAAAACAAACAACCCACTTAAGAGATGGGCCAAGGACCTCAATAGACATTTTTCAAAAGAGGAAATCCAAATGGCCAACAGGCACATGAAACAATGTTCACGATCACTAGCAATCAGGGAAATGCAAATCGAAACCACAATGAGGTTTCACCTCACCTTGGTGAGAATGGCTTACTTTCAGAAATCTACCAACAACAGATCCTGGCGAGGATGTGGGGAAAAAGGGACACTAACCCACTGTTGGTGGGAATGCAAACTGGTTAAGCCACTATGGAAGTCAGTCTGGAGATTTCTCAGAAACCTGAATAGAACCCTACCATACAACCCAGCCATCCCACTCCTTGGAATTTACCCAAAGGAAATTAAATTGGCAAACAAAAAGGCTGTCTGCACCTTAATGTTTATTGCAGCTCAATTCACAATAGCTAAGACCTGGAATCAACCTAAATGCCCATCAACAGTAGACTGGATAAAGAAATTATGGGACATGCACTCTATAGAACACTATACAGCAGTCAAAAACAATAAAATCCGGTCATTTGCAACAAAATGGTGGAATGTAGAACACATCATGCTGAGTGAATCAAGCAAGTCCTAAAGGGAGAAATATCATATGTTCTCCCTGATTGGTGACAACTAACCGAGCACCAAAAAGGAAACCTGGTGAAGTGAAATGGAAACTACGAGAAACAGTGACTTGATCAGCCCTTGTCCGGACTGTTGATGTACAATTTCATACTTTACCCCTCTTAGCATTTTTTTGTTCTACTTAATACTATTGGTTGAACTCTGTAATTAACACACAATTATTCTTAGGGGTTTAAAGTTAACTGAAAAGTGATCCCTGTTAAATATAAGAGTGGGAATAAGAGGGAGGAGATGTACAATTTGGGACATGCTCAAGCTGACTTGCCCCAAATGCTGGAGTTAGAAATGTGCCAGGGCATTCTAACACAATCCCATCAAGTTGGCATGTACCAATGCCATCTAACCAGTCCAAGTGAACAATTTCAGGTCACAATAGATCATAATGATAAGTCTAAGAGTCAAAGGGATCACACAAACAAGATTAGTGTCTGCTAATACTAACTGATAGAATCAAAAAGGGAGAGAACGATCCAACATGGGAAGCGGGATACACAGCAGACTCATAGAATGGCAGATGTTCTAAACAGCACTCTGGCCTCTGAATTAGCCCTTAAGACATTTGGATATGGCTGAAGAGCCCATGAGAGTATTTTAGGCATGGAAAGCCAAGACACTCAGGCTAAAAAAAAAAAAAAAAAAAGAAAAAGAAAAAAAACAACCTAAAGGAAAGATCTCTGTGAGTGAGATCTCAGTAGAAAGAACCGGCCATCAAAGAAGGAGGTCCCTTTCTCTGAAGAGAGGACAGAACTTGCACTTTGACTATGACCTTGTCGAAATAAGATTGAAGTCAGCGAACTCAAAAGGCTTCCATACCCTTGGCAACTCATGACTGGAGCCTAGGGAGATTACTGACACCTTAAACAAGAGTGTCAATTTGTTAAGTCAACAACAGGAGTCACTGTGCACTTACTCCTCATGTAGGATCTCTGTCCTTAATGTGTTGTTCAATGTGAATTAAAGCTATAAGTAGTACTCAAACACTATTTTACACTTTATGTTCTGTGTGGGTGAAACTGATGAAATCCTTACTTAATATATACTAAGTTGATCTTCTGTATATAAAGATAATTGAAAATGAATCTTCATGTGAATGGAATGGGAGAGGGAGCAGGAGATGGGAGGGTTGTGGGTGGGAGGGAAGTTATGGGGGAAAGCCATTGTAATCCATAAACTGTACTTTGGAAATTTATATTTACTAAATAAAAGTTTAAAAAAAATCAATTGTATAGTACCATCATCAACAGGTAGACACTGATTTGAAAATTAAAATAGCCTACTGAAAAGAAAACTCTATCAATAAAATACACAGCATGTTGGCTGAAGATTAAAATGCTGATGAAGGAAACTAAAGAAGATCTAAGTAAATACGCTGTGCATTGGACTGGAAGACTGAATATTATTAATATAACATTTCTTCTAAAATGGTTCTAGGTTCAACACCATTTAAATAAAAAACAAAACAAAACAAACAAAAAAAAACAACCAACGGAAAAAAACCTCCAGCAAGAGGTTTTTGAGAAAAAAAAAACAAACATGAATGTAGTTAGGAAAACTCAAGACAATTGACTATCAACTTCACCATGAAAAACAAGGAACTGGGTGAAATGACAACTGTCTTTGCAGACTTTCAATAAACCTACAATAACCAAGACCTTGCTTTGGGATTCCTGAAACAACAGAAGAAACACATTTCAACAGAGTAGGATAGTGAATCCAAAAGTAAACCTCATCCCAAAATACATAAGCGACCATTGTTAAAACTACAAAGAGAAATAAACAAAGGCACTATTACACTCACAGACGTCAAGACATCTCTTTCGTTACCAGATCAGCAGTCAGACCATCAGTAAGGATGTAGCTGAACAGAACAGCACCTGAATCAACCAAGTGTTGAACGGATCCTTCGAGGATGTTCTGTCCACAGCACCGCAACACAACACTCTTCTCAGACCCACATGGCACATCCACTCTGTGGAGCTGCTGGGACTCGAACCAACGCCCATGTGGGATGCTGGTACATGCAGGGGTGGCTTCATCCACTATGCCACGGCTGCTCCCACCCCACCCCCCAACCCCCATCAACCCAGGCTATTCCAACTTGAGATCCAGCTGCCTGCTCAAATGCCTAGGAAAGCAGAGGAAGCACCCCAAGGACCTGGGCCACCTTAACTCGCACTGCAGTACTGGATAAAGTACCTGGCCTCACCTCCCGCCTAGCCCAGCCTCGGCCATTGTAGCCACCTGGGGTGTGAATCCATACCCTGAAGATCTCTCCTGCACCGCCTCATCTAGAACTCTGCCTTGCAAACCAATTATTCCATAGGAAAAAAAAAATACTTAGTACTTACTGTGAGGTGCCAGAATTTTGGACAGGCTGGAACAGAGCACAGAGGGATTCTTGGCGTTTCTCTAAGCTTCTGCTTTCTCCTCCATGTGTGCAGTCTGAAAATTCACCGGATTACATTCCAATTAATTCAAGCACCCCGTGCCCCCGTGTTCCTGCACACACAACCTTACACTGCTGAACAACCTGGAGCAGAGAGGCCGTGAGTCAAGGCCTCTTCTACGGACGCCAAGGCTACATCTGGCCAGGCACAGAAAACCCCCCAAACTGACCCAGCTCCCAACCCCCCTCCCACACAACCCCCGGGGCTCCCGTCACTCTCTCCCTCCTTTCCTCTCCCCACACGCCTTTCTCCCCCTCCCTTCCTCGCCTCCCCACCTTCATTCTCTCCACTTCCTCTCTTCTCCCGCCTCTCCTTTGTCCTCCCTCTCCTCCACCTTCTACCCAGTGACACCCCACACACACCCCCTCCCCGCACTCTGCACCTCGAGCCACGCCTACCCCGTGACGGGAAGTCCACCGTGCCGAATCCCCTCACAAAGAGCATTTCTGTTCCTCAGGAACAGAGTCCTGAGGTGTAGTCTTCGGGAAGGGGCCGAAGCAGAGGACCGCGCCTGGAAGTTTCCAGAAGCCCAAGGAACTGATGCGGCCGCCTCGGGCCGCAGCCTCACCTGATCCTGGCCTGAGCCTGGGAGGCCCTGGACTCCTCAGGTTTGGCCACCAGCGTCAAAGACGGCTCCTCAAGGCTCGCTCAAGCCGTGGGCAGGAGTGGGCACGGCCCTGACTCGCACCCATGCACTGAGGGCAGAAGCGGCCACGCCTGTGGGTGCACTTCTGGGTCAAAGCACCGGGCGCAGGCGCACTCCTCACTGGCCATCGCCATGGCGCCACGGGACGCATCTGTGCACTGCCGCATCCCGCGCCTGAAACCACAGGCCCGCCTCAGTCAGCTGCTCTTGCTCCAGGTTGTGATCCAGGGAGGCAGCCGCTGAGGCCTGGGTACTCTGGACCCTGGCTCGCTGCCTCCCTGCCTCCCTGCCTCCCTGCCTCCCTGCCTCCCTGCCTCCCTGCCTCCCTGCCTCCCTCCCTCCCTCGTGGGAGTCCTGAATGGAGCTCCTGCCTCCTGACTTCTGCCTGATCCAGTGCTGGCTGTCAAAGCCGTTTGGGGAGAGAAGCAGTGCAGGGGGCATCGCCAGCACTCTTTCTCTCTCTCTCAGTGATCGTCCATCTGCGGGTTCACCCCTCAGGTGGCTACAAAGGCCAGGGCTGGGACAGGACAAAGAAGAAGCCAAGGACTTTTTTTCTGGTGCTCCATTCTGGGTTCAGGGGCTTAAGTCCTTGGGCCGTCTCTGCTTTCCCAGGCATGTTAGCAGACAGCTGGATCCCAGGGGGAACAGCTTCTGGGAGGGGCCGGCGCTGGGGGATAGCAGGTCAAGCCACTGCCTGCAGTGCCAGCATCCCATATGACGCCGGTTCGAGTCCCAGCTGGTCCACTTCTGATGCAGTTCTCTGCTATGGTCTGGGAAGGCAGTCGAAGATGGCCCAAGTCCTGGGGACCTGTCCCCATGCAGGAGACCCCAGGGAGGCTCCTTGCTCCTAGCTCCTCACCCTGAATCCTCTCAGCGCCAGCCATTGCAGCCAACTGTGGAGTGGACCAGCAGATGGATAACCTCTCCCTCTCTCTCTCTCTGCCATTCTGCCTCTGCCTCTCATCCTCTCTGTGTGTAACTCTGAATTTCAAATAAATAAATAAGACTTTTTTAAAAAGTAAAACCTAGCTCATTGTAAAGAAAATACTACATCAAGGCCAACTACTTGAGTTTATCTAGAATTTGATACTATATGCATTACATACCCCATTAACACAGAATTTGAAAAAGAATTTAACTCAGTCTTAGAAAAGATTCTGGTACCCATTCATTCTCTTCTTCCTTACAAACATTCTGTGTGGCATTATCTCTGACTTGCACATGAGGAAATCTTTGTAATTTATTTATTCAGACTATGTACCCATTCACACAAGGGGTAGAGATACCTGTGATCTGCAGAGTTCTTCACCGAACACAGGTCTGCTTCCCCATCTCTGCCCTCCACATTCTAGCCCTGCCTTTGAAATAGGACAAATCGTGTCTTCCACAAAGCAAAACAGAATACAGAAAGGTATCCTCTGAGGTCACTGTTGACATTTTCTATTCTCCTGTATATAGGAGATCCAAAAGACTCCACTAAAAGAATATCAAAACTCAAGAGTAGAGTTTGGTACAGTGGCAGGATAGAAAATCAACAGCTTTTGTATACACAGACAAGGTCATGATTGAGAAAGGATTTTGAAGACCAATCCCATTCACATATCTACAAAGAAAATAAAATAGGTTGGAATAAATTTAACCAAGGATGTCCAATATCTGAGAACTATAAAAGATTAATGAAGAGGACACCAAAAAAAAAAAAAAAAAAAACACTCCACAAAGTGAAGCAGCAACTAACAGAATGGTAGAACTTAATCTGCAATGTATGCAGCTGATAAAGGGTTTACTACCAGATATTTTCAAGAAACTCAACAACAGCAAAACAAACCACCCACTCAAGAAATGGGCAAATGGCTTCAACAGGCATATTTCAATCAACCAAAATGCTGATCAACTGAAAAGTGAATTACGAAGTTATGGTCTATGTATACCATACATACATATACATACTGCATAGCCTGGCTATTGTGCATCTTGCTGCAATAAGCATAGGCTTGTGCATCCCTCTGTTACATAATGATTTAATTTCCTTCAGTATGTTCCCAGTAGTGGCGACATCCTTAGAGTTTTCCATGTTGACAGGCCTAATTTCACATGAGGAATTTTATTGCTATACAGGTATATATTAAGGAATACAGATATCAGATCAGTAAACCAAATTTTACCTTAAAACACTAGAACAGCAAAGTAAATCTTAAGATGACCATTAGTGTGAACCAGGACACAGGACCTATGTTAACAAATCACAGCATGAGGCCACAGAGTTAGTATGAAATGTCCTTAGTGACACAGGACAAGTCCTTGTGGTGATGCACCCAACAAAGGTAAGCCCAAAGAAAAGGACCACCGGTTTTCACCAGCTACCACCTCTCTCATACCCCATGTCTCTAACTGCTAGAACCTAGGGTTCCAACCCCAGGAGGAACATGGCTCTGGGGCAAACAGAGCAGGTTTTGAACTGGGGCTTTATTGTTCTTGATATATGGCCTAGTGCAGGTTCCCACCTCATACAGTTTCATATTTAAAAGGGGATCAGCAGTGCCTTCCTCACAGAGCTTTGAAGAGGATTAGACAGTACAATGTGGTGTAATTAAATAAAACTCTTGCTTTCCCTCTTTGTGTTCTTATTTAGAAATGAAACATGGTACATTAAGAAGCCTGACTATTGAAAGGGCTAAAAGGAAACCTGTTGAAGTGAAACCGACACTATGCAAAACAATGACCCGATCAGCCCTTGCCTGACTGTCAAGGAACAACTTACTATTTTATTATTTTTGTATTTTTTGGTCCTACTTAATATCATTGGTTGAACTCTTTAATTAACACACAATTATTCTTAGGCATTTAAAATTAACTCAAAAATGATCCCTGTTAAATATGAGAGTGGGAATAAGAGAAGGAGGAGATGTACAGTTCGGCACCTGCTCACTCAGACTTACCCCTAATGGTAGAGCTATAAACGTGCTAGGGGATTCCAATTCAATCCCATCAAGGTGTCATGAACCAATGCCATCTCACTAGTCAAAGTGATCAGTTTCAATTCATAATTGATCATAATGATAGGATTAAATGTCAAAGGGATCACATAAATAAGACTAGTGTCTGCTAACAATAACTGATAGACTTACAAAGGAGGAGAATGCTCCAACATGGGAAGCAGAATACACAGCAGACTCATAGAATGACAAATACCCTAAACAGCACTTTGGCCTCAAAATCAGTACTTAAGGCATTCGGATCTGGCTAAAAAGCCCATGAGAGTGATTTAGGCATGGAAAGACAAGACATTCTGGAAAAAAAAGAGGAACTAAATAAAAGATCTCTGTGAATGAGATCCCAGCAGAATGAACAGGCCATCAAAGAAGGACGTACCTTTCTCTGAAGGGAGGAGAGAACTTCCACTTTGACTGTGGCCTTGTCTAAATAAGATCGGATCCGGTGAACTCAAGAGGCTTCCATAGCCTTGGCAGCTCAAGACAAGTGCCTCACATGATTACTGACATCATAAATAAGAGTGTCAATTGTTAAATCAACAACGGGAGTTACTGTGCACCTACTTCCCATGTAGGATATCTCTGTCCTTAATGTGTTGTACTATGTGAATTAACGGTAAAACTACTACTCAAACAATACTCTACACTTTGTGTGTCTGTGTGGGTGCAGTCTGTTGAAATCTTTACTTAGTATATACTGAGTTGATATTCCGTATATAAATATAATTGAAAATGAATCTTGATGAAGAATGGGATGGGAGAGGGACTGGGAGACGGGACGGTTGCGGGTGGGAGGGAGGTTACAGAGGGAAGAACTGCAATAATCCAAAAGTTGTACTTTGGAAATTTATATTTATTTATTTTTTATAGACTTTATTTATTTACTTATTTGAGAGGTAGAGTTACAGACAGTGAGAGAGAGAAACAGAGAGAAAGGTCTTCCTTCCATTGGTTCGCCCCCCAAATGGCCACTACAGCTGGTGCACTGCACCAGTCTGAAGCCAGGTGCCAGGTGCTTCCTCCTGGTGTCCCACGTGGGTGCAGGCGCCCAAGCACCTGGGCCATCCTCCACTGCACTCCTGGGCCCAGCAGAGAGCCAGACTGGAAGAGGAGCAGCCAGGACTAGAACCCGGTGCCCATATGAGATGCTGGCGCCGCAGGCGGAGGATTAGCCAAGTGAGCCACAGCACCAGCCCCCGAAAATTTATAATTATTAAATAAAAGTTGGAAAAAAAGAAAGGGTTTCATGAATGCCACTCTGTTACAATCTCCTTTCTTGTCCATCTTACCTTTGTTCTTGTGACCAGACCCTTCATTAACCATCACTTCCTGTCCCAAGGCCCACCAGTGAGTGTGTTGTTAGTTCTGCATATCTGAACACCAGCTGTGTACCAGGGACTACAGGAATGAAAGCAGAGAGACAAAGTCTTGTCCTGGACAAGCTCACAGTCTTATACAAGATATGGGTATTTAGCAAAAAAATGGTGATAAAATGGGTTAAGTACGTTATGTATATAGGTAGTGTGTTACAGAAGCTCTGGATACTTAGCTCTGCCTGGGGGGATGAGAGAAAAGTATCAAAGAGAAGGAAGACCCTTGAGTTGGATATCTTGAAACATGGCTAGGAGTTTCTCAAGCTGAAAACATTGAGGAACATCAAGTAGTGACTGCCTATATGCAGAACCATGACAAGTCTGGCATGACAGAAGCATGGGCTGTTTGGGAGGAGGGCGGCTTGGAATAGGAAGTTGTGAACAGATCTGAGAATGAGGCCTTGGAATCCCCTCTAAGGGATTAGGGCTTTGGCAAGTATGCAAGAGATGAGAAAAGATCAGACAGAGTCACCTGTGATTTCTAGGAAAATGCAGGTGGTGTGCAGGCCTGAAGCAGAAAAAGCCTGGAAGAAAGAATCCAGACAGAAGTAATAGTTATCAGCAGATGTTCAGCTTTGGTCTGAGGCAAGTCAGACGGAGCCACCACTGCAGAGATCCAGTGCAATGTGTGGAGCAGGTTTAAAGGGAAGAGGAGGCCGGCGCCATGGCTCACTAGGCTAATCCTTGTGGCGCCAGCACACCGGGTTCTAGTCCCGGTCGGGGCGCCGGATTCTGTCCCGGTTGCCCCTCTTCCAAGCCAGCTCTCTGCTGTGGACAGGGAGTGCAGTGGAGGATGGCCCAGGTGCTTGGGCCCTGCACCCCATGGGAGACCAGGAGAAGTACCTGGCTCCTGCAATTGGATCAGCGCGGTGTGCCGGCCGCAGTGCGCCAGCCGCGGCGGCCATTGGAGGGTGAACCAACAGTCAAAGGAAGACCTTTCTCTCTGTCTCTCTCTCTCACTATTCACTCTGCCTGTCAAAAATAAAAAAAATTGGCTGGTGCCACGGCTCACTAGGCTAATCCTCCGCCTAGAGGCGCCGGCACACCAGGTTCTAGTCCCGGTCGGGGCGCCGCATTCTGTCCCGGTTGCCCCTCTTCCAGGCCAGCTCTCTGCTGTGGCCAGGGAGTGCAGTGGAGGATGGCCCAGGTGCTTGGGCCCTGCACCACATGGGAGACCAGGAAAAGCACCTGGCTCCTGGCTCCTGCCATCGGATCGGCGCGGTGCGCCGGCCGCAGCGCGCCGGCCGCGGCAGCCATTGGAGGGCGAACCAATGGCAAAGGAAGACCTTTCTCTCTGTCTCTCTCTCTCACTGTCCACTCTGCCTGTCAATAAAAATAAAATAAAATAAAAAATAAATAAATAAATAAAATTTTAAAAAATTAAAAAATAAAAAATAAAAAAAAGGGAAGAGGAAGTTTGTGGTACCCACAAGACACTCAAGTGTGTGTCTCTAACAGGCAGGTGGCAATGGAGATTTGGATCTCATGGTGAAGGCTGATGATGGAGACACTACTTTGGAAGGCAGTCTCATAAAAACATTGGTTGAAGCCACAAGAGTAAGATCACCTCAAGAGAAATGGGGCACCCAAAAGGAGCAAAGCATTTCAGATGTGGTCTGAAATGATAGGTAATGCACAAGTAAGAGAGAAGGGAGAGAAGTACAAAGAATCCATCAAGGATAGCACAAAGTAGGCAGCCACACACAAGGAGTCAAGTCACAGGGTTATATTTGTAGAATAAACCAGTGGATGGAGAATCTCCCTCTCTACTATCCCCTCTTCCCTCCTCCCTCGCCTTTTTCCTCTCCCTGCTTCCCTCTCCCCTCCCCTCTGTCCTCTGTCCTCCATCCTCTCTCCTCTCTCCCTCCTATCCATTCCCAACCAGCTCCCACCCTTTCAAACAATTTTAAAAATACATTTGTACAGAAAGATTTCTTTGGATGCTGAGTGGAAAACATATTACAGAGGAAAAGATTACTGATAGAAGAAATCAGCTCAGAGGTCACTGAATTCAGTCAAGAGAATTATGGTGGGCTGGGCTACGGTTGGGGTTATAACCAGGCATTTGGGGCATCCAGGGTACAGAATTTATGTAGGCACCTGCTCTATGAGCCATGCAAGAACAGAGTTCAGCTTTGCCTTGGCTTAGAGTGGTGGCAGATATAGGCAGGTTGAAGATATATTTTGGTGGTGAAATCAAATTTATTGTGCAGATTCTTGGGTTCCTAAGTAACAGTTTTGAAAAACTATTAATGTTGGACGGCGCCGCAGCTCACTTGGATAATCCTCCACCTGTGGCACCGGCAATCTAGTCCTAGTTGGGGCAGCGGATGCTGTCCCACTTGCTCCTCTTCCAGAACAGCTCTCTGCTGTGGCCTGGAAAGGCAGTGGAGGATGGCCCAAGTGCTTGGGCCCTGCACCCACATGGGAAACCAGGAGGAAGTACCTGGCTGCTGGTTTCGCATCAGCGCAGTGCGCCAGCCATAGCAGCCATTTGCGGGGTGAACCAATGTAAAGGAAGACCTTTCTCTCTGTCTCTTTCTCTCACTGTCTAACTCTGCCTGTCAAAAAAAAGACTATTAATGCAACATATTATGGAGGATCTTAAATATCAAAGGTCTGATGTTTCACTTCCTCCCATAGCCTATCTAAATCAATACTCAAATGATATAAATCATAAGAAATACTCTCTTGTACTACTCCCAGACCATTTTCAATGTTTTACAAAATGTTCACATAGCAAATATGAAAAGCTTCAACACATTCTTCTTTTCTAATTTCTGCTGCAATAAATACATGAACAACATACCGATTTCTTCTGTACCCATCTTAAAAGTGGAGTCACTGACTTATATACTAATTTATGTTACTCATACATATTTTACTCTTATTTTTAATGAGATCATTGCCAGTACACACATTGTTTGCTTAGCTTTATTTTTACATTAAGCCAATGTCTGCCATGCAGCAATCAAAAAACTGACAGTAAATTATACGGGTTTGTAGTCCAATTTAGACTCTAGCTTCTTAGAATAACCCACCTTTTTTTTGACAGGCAGAGTGGACAGTGAGAGAGAGAGAGACAGAGAAAAAGGTCTTCCTTTTTCCTTAGGTTCACCCCACAATGGCCACTGCGGCCTCGAACACCACGTTGATCCAAAGGCAGGAGCCAGGTGCCTCTCCTGGTCTCCCATGTGGGCACAGGGCCCAAGGACTCGGGCCATCTTCCAATGCACTCCCGGGCCACAGCAGAGAGCTGGACTGGAAAAGGAGCAACCGGGACAGAATCCAGCGCCCCAAACGGGACTAGAACCCGGGGTGCCAGTGCCACAGGCGGAGGATTAGCCTAATGAACCATGGTGCCAACCAGAATAACCCACTTTTCTGATGGCTTTCATGAAGTCTTTCTGTACTACAAAATTATGATCAGCACGAATTGCAAACATACCAGCTTCAGTACAAACACTTTAGGTTTGCTCCAATAAAGCCATCTAAAAGGTTCATGCTTGCTTCATAATCTATTTCATAATGTTTTGTAATGGGAGCTGTGTGGATTTTCAATATATCTAACCTCGCTTGTTCATGTGGTAAATCAATATGTATTTTTCTGTCCAATCTTCCCAGACATAGCAAAACAGGATCCAGTGTATCTGGTCTGTTTGTAGCCATGGTCATTTTAACTCTATGCAGAGTATCAAACCCATCCATTTGATTTAGCAACTCTATTAAAGTTCTCTTAATCTGTCAGCTGATGTACCCTCAGGAAACCGACGACCACCAATCACATCTATTTCATCCATAAAAATGATGCATGTTTGATGGTCGGTCTCTGGCATAATAAAACATTTCTCTCATCAAACAGGCACTTTCACCAATCTATTTGTCTACAATAGAACTTGATACGACCTTTAAGAAGTTACAATCCAGCTGACTAGCAACAGTTCTCACCAAAAGCATTCTTCCTGTGCCTGGAGTTCCATATAACAAACAGCCTTTTGGAGGTATTACTCCTACATGCTGGGATAATTCTAGGTTTTTAAGAGGTAATTCTATTACCTCTCTTAAATTGGATCTGACAGCCCTCTAATCTCAGAGTAAAAAACATTCCCTGGGTTCCAATGAGGCATATTGTAAACCAGTGAATCCATCACTCCTGGCAAATCTCTCATGATACTTAGTGTAGTCATATCCAAAGAAGCTCTTGTTCCTGGATTCAGCTTACTTTTGTCAAGTTGTCTGTGACAGCCGACGATGTATCTTGGGGGTTGAGGAGTGAGAAGAAAGTTCTGGAATCAGATGCCAGTGCTGGCTGCACAACTTTGCACATGTGCTGCTAGTGAATGTTCACCTTAAAATGGTATAAAGGAACTAAGGTATACACCAAAGAGAACTGCTAATGAGTAATGTGAGTTAGCATTCATTCTGATCTAGTTCTCATGACTCCCCTTGCCCCAGCCCAAAGAAATAAGAGGTTGGGCTTAAGTTATGGGGATTACTGCTCCTCCGCAGGAAGCTGCAAAACCTAACGAGCACAGCCAGCCTTGCATGCGTGCACATGGGACTTTGAGACTGTGTCACTCTGTGGCTGCCTGGCTACAGTGCTGTGTGTGCATTTGTTCCTCTGTGCATGTGGTTTTTTGAAAACTGACAGTTAACATGCTGTCATGTTTCAAATAGATTTTGATGGACATACATAAAAAACTGTCATGGGGCTGGTATTGTGTCCCAACAGGTTAAGCCTCTGCCTGCAGCATCCCATTTGGGTGCTGGTTTGAGACCCACTGGCTAATTCACTTTCAAATTCAGATCTCTGCTAATGCACCTGGGAAAGCAGCAGAGGATGGCCCCAGTGCTTGGGCCCCAGCATCCACATGGGAGACCCAGAGGAAGCTCCTGGCTTTATCATGGCCCAATCCCGGCGATTGGGGTCATTTGGGGAGTGAACCAGCAGTTGGATGATCTCTGTGTGTCTCTCCTCCTCTCTCTGTTAACTCTGCCGTTCAAAGAAATAAGAAAACTTTTAAAAAAAGGACAGTCATAACTTTTAATATTTTCACCTTTCTTCATTCATTGAAGACACAAACAGACCTGTTCTATCAAACAGCTTATAAAACAGACCCTTAAACTGCATCTGATTTCAATGAGAGAGTCTGTATGCATTTTGTCAGACTTAGAAATAAGGTAAGCATCATTTGAAACTAAAGCAAAGCTCCAAACTTTTGAGTTCTAAAGATAACAAATGAATAAATAAGAACAGTTTGCTAAAATGATCAATTTCATTAGTTGTTGAGATGGTTGGATGCCAGATGGTTGGATGCCAATGTCCTCAGATGACACGAGGTCCAAACATCTCAAAACACCAGAGCCAAGAGAACCTCATCTCACGTACACAACCCTCACTGGGAGGGTCTGCATGCTGGACTTTTTAGAAAGGCTAGTTTGTTTAAAAATGCTTGGTGTGAACAGAGCCAAGCCTGTATGCTTCTAACTGTATCACTCCTTGTTACGAAAGAGGGAAACGTCATTAACCAGGCACACAGAACCACCCCAATTAGTTCCAAGGTCTCAGAGGAAGAAGGGTTCACAACCACTGATACACAGTATTCACTGGATAAACGCCAACAAGCCTCCTTCAGCAAGACAAAATGTTCATGTGCTCACGAAATACCATGCATGGAACCGCCCAACTGGTAAAGAAGGGATTGCCTGTGACATTCACCAAAGTGGAACCCAGAGAGGTAGACCTGCTCTTCATTTCCAAAGTGAATTCCAAGATGACCATGTCATGGGGAGGTACGGGGAGGCGATTCACAAAAAGGAGTAACAAACCGGAGGAAACAGTGAGCAAAAAATAGTGAAAAATTGACCTACAAATGCTTTTCAGGGACTTTTAATGATTACCTTAGTAAGACCAAACTGTTTCCTAGATTCACAGCCACTCCTCTAATTACATGCTTGAGAAAATTCTAAGCCATTCGGGGTAGCTGTAACTCAGGGACAGAAAGCAATAAAGTAACACAGCGATGAACAAAGCACTTCTGCCTGAAGGTGCTGTGGGGGTTGGCCGGGGACTCCTCACTAACCCAGCACAGCCGCCAGCCTGAGGCTAGTTAACAATCACTATTTTCTCCTATCTTTAGATGCCTGTGCATAGTTCCCACTGATCCCTCGGGGGCATGCCATCATACCACACGTGGAACTGGGAAGCTGAGAAATGCCACTTCCCTGGGGTCTGCAAAGAACCCACTTTACTAATCACTGCAACCGCCACAAGATCAAGTGTGGCAGAGGCACCTGTGCTAGCAAGCACAGCCCAGGCCCCCACTGCACCTGCCTGTGGGGCAGGGACTCACAGGGCCCTCAGCCTCATCTTAGCTACTTTTTTGCTCAGAGAAGGAAGGCGGGAACTGGCAAGACCCACCACACTCCTGCCCTCAGAATCTCAACTCCAGACAGCCCAAGCTGAAATCCAGGCAACCCTGAAAGGTCAAGGCTTTTGGCCCTGCAGAGACACTCCCAGCAGGCAAGTTGCACCGCACCTCCAGGACCCTCCCTGCACTCCTCACACACTCACCTCTCACATTAGCCCACACCCTGCAGCCCAGGAGGGGCAAGCACAGCAGGATTTAAACTGGAACTTCACTGATATCTATATATGGCCTAGGGCTGGTTCCCACTTCCTTTAACTCATATTTAAAAGGGTATCAGTGGTACCTTCCTCAAAGCGCTTTGAAGAGGATTAGACAGGACAATGTTGTATAATTAAATAAAACTCTTGCTTCCCCTCCTTGTGTTGTTATTTAGAAATGAGACAATGGTACATTAAGAAGCCTGACCACTGAAAGTGCTTCATTAATGCTGATTCTCTTAAACATCCCTTCTTGTCCCTCCTACCTTTATTGCTGTAAACAGACCTTTCTATAACCAACAGTTCCTGTCCCAAGATCCAACAGTGAGTGCATTGTTAGTTCTGCATAAGCTGAATTCCAACTGTGTACCAGGGACTACAGGAATGAAAGCAGAGAGACAAAGTCCTGCCCTGGACAAGCTCACAGTCTTATACGTGATATCGGTATTTAGCAAATAAATGGTGATAAAAGGGGTAAGCACTTTACATATACAGGTAGTGTGTTACACAAACTCAAGTTGCCCGAGGACGTCGGTTCCTGAACCCACACTGGAGTACTAGATAAAGTACATGGCTTTAGCTTCGGCATGGCCCACCACCAGCCATTGTAGCCACCTGCAGTGTGAACCCATACCCTGAAGATCTCTCCCTCTCTGCCTCATCTAGAACTCTGCTTTGCAAACCATTCTTTAAATAGAATAAAATATCTAGTACTTACTGTGAGGTGTCAGAATCTTGGGGCAGGCTGGAACAGGGCACTGAGGGATTCTTGGCATTTCTCTAAGCTTCTGCTTTCTCCTCTGTGTGTGCAGTCTGTGAAAATTCACCGGATTACGTGCCAATTAATTCGAGCGCCCCGTGTCCCCGTGTTCCTACACACATCCCTTATGCTGCCGAACAACCCGGAGCAGAGAGGCTGTCAGTCAAAGCCTCTTCGACAGACACAGCTAGCCAAGGCTACTTCTGGCCAGGCACAGAAAACCCCCCAAACGGACCCAGAGCCCTGGGGAAAGTTCTTCCTCTCCCAATCCCCCTCCCACACACAAGCCCTGGGACTCCTGTCACTCTCCCCCTCCTTTCCTCTCCCCCACATGTGTTTCTCCCCCTCCCTCCGTCGCCTCTCCACTTTCATTCTCCCCACTTCCTCTCTCCTCCTGCTTCCCCTTTGACCCTCTCCTCTCCTCCACCTTCTATCCCAGCTACACCCTACACACACCCCTCCCCGTGCTCTGCACCCCAGGCCATGACTACCCCGTCACAGGAAGGCCACCGCGCCAAACTCCCCACACAAAGAGCGTTTCTGTTCCTCAGGAACAGGAACTGAGTCCCGAAGTGTAGTCTTCAGGTAGGGGTTGAAGCAGAGGACCGCGTCTGGAAGTTTCCAGAAGCCCAAGGAAACTGATGCGGCCGCCTCAGGCCGTAGCCTCACCTGATCCCAGCCTGAGCCTGGGGGGGCCCTGGGTCTCCTCAGGTTCAGCCACCAGCGTTGAAGGCGGCTCCTCAAGGCTCTGGGAAGGAGCAGACATGGCTCTGACTCCCACCAGTGCATCAAGGGCAGAAGTGGCGGCGCCTGCGGGTGCACTTCTGGGTCAAAGCGCCAGGCACAGGCGCACTCCTCACTGGCAACAGGACACACATTGGCATGGAGCTGGATGAGAGATGGAGTAGACAGGACTTGAACTGACTCCCCTGTGGGATACCACAGCACCGGCACACCTGTTCTTACTTCTGAAACTTATTAGCCTTATTACTGTAATATAAATTTAAAATATATTATCTGAAACTGGAAGGAAGGAAAAAGAAGGAAATGAGGCAAGAAAGGAGGGAGGGATGGAAGGGGACTCTGGGAGAGACAGTGTTAGAAGGAAAGCAGAGAAAAGGGAATGTGGTTTATTTTTAAATTAGTTTATAAATTATATTGAAGAATTTTTTGACCCTAAACATATACACGCATCCAATGGACACAATATCGATGTTTAATGGAAACTTATAGAAAAAAAAAAGTACTCACACTACAGAGAAAACGAAAGACACAACCTGCACATTAGTAACATTGTGTATGTGGAAAATTCTAGGACTTTATGAAAATATAAGTATGAAAATGTTTCTATAGAAATAATCTAAAAGTAAGAGTAAGCTACAGAGGCCGGCGCAGCAGGTTAAAGTCATGGCTAACGCACTGGCATTCCATATGTGCACTGCTTCTAGTCCCAGCTGCTCCTCTTCCAATCCAGCTCTCTGCTATGGCCTGGGAAAGCAGTAGAAGAAGGCCCAACTCCTTGGGCCCCTGCATGCATGTGGGAGATCTGGAAGAAGCTCCTGGCTCCTGGCTTCAGATTGGCCCAGCTCCAGCCGTTGCAGCCATCTCTGGAGTGAACCAGCAGATGCAAGACCTCTCTCTGTCTCTACCTCTCTCTGTAATTCTGTCTTTCAAATAAATAAAATAAATCATTAAAAAAGAGTAAGCTATATAATTCTGAACATATATTACTCAAAAATACCAAATAACACTGCATTGTAAAGAATGACACATCATTTAAGTAACACTTAAGGAAGAATGTGCCTTCCTAATAAATGTCACAATCTGACACAGAGACACAGTTTAGGGACTCTAAAAGCAACTGGAAATATCTGAGTTGGCAAAAAAAAGCAGTTGTAGAATAGGAAGTATCATGAAGTTTGAATTCCAACAAATTGGGAAGCTATTCCAAGAGCTCATACCGTACTCTTTCTGTTTAAATCCTTTAGGACTCAAGCCATCCCTAGCACCCCAAAATAATAAGAACAAAAACATCATGAAAGCAGCAGCTTTCAAGCAGAGCTGCCTAGAAGGATATGAAAAACACCCATCACGACAATCACCCTCTTTCCACAAACTTTCTCAAGGATGTTCAAGAAGCATTCAGTATTAGATAAATAACAAGAACGAATGTGAGCGAATAACAGACACATTCAAAAGCCAAGAAGCACACGTTTATCAAGAGAGTCCTCTTCCGAATTCTGACGTCTACAAGTAGACTACAAGCCACAAAAATCATTCCCAGCCTAAGAAAGGGTCTCCATGTTTCCAAGCCCCTTATCAACCCAGTTTTCTTTTTTGTTTTTTTAATTTTTGACAGGCAGAGTGGACAGTGAGAGAGAGAGACAGAGAGAAAGGTCTTCCTTTTGCCGTTGGTTCACCCTCCAATGGCTGCCGCGGCCGGTGCGCTGCGGCCGGCGCACCGTGCTGATCCGATGGCAGGAGCCAGGAGCCAGGTGCTTTTCCTGGTCTCCCATGGGGTGCAGGGCCCAAGCACCTGGGCCATCCTCCACTGCACTCCCTGGCCACAGCAGAGGGCTGGCCTGGAAGAGGGGCAACTGGGACAGAATCCGGCGCCCCGACCGGGACTAGAACCCGGTGTGCCAGCGCCGCTAGGCGGAGGATTAGCCTAGTGAGCCGCGGCGCCGGCCTCAACCCAGTTTTCTTTCAGATAACATCTTCTCCATCTCGCAGTGTTCTGCAGATGCTATCTGAATTCCCTGATTAACTCAGCATCCATTCCCCATCCCTTCTGAACTTCCCTCTACCAGTCCACCCATTTCCCTTCCCTCACTTTTCCTAAGGTTGCTCCCCAGACCCTCTCCCGGGTCTAACACTCTGATACTCCACTAGTTCTTATAAGTTGACCTAACCCTCCTTCATGTTACAATTCTGCTGAAAGTCACCTGACTTCCTCTATATAATCCTTCCATTTCCCCTATCTATCAAAAGATGATGACATAAAGAAATTACCTCATTTCAGCCCCCAACTCCCAAGTGCCTTGCATGTCCCAAGTTCTTCTGTGGCATTTACCCTTATCAGCCCCCCCAGCAGAGATTCCTTGCAATCTTGTCATCCTTAACCATGAATTCTAAAACCCAAACTTTTATTTCCATATCCCTCAAAAACAGACTTTTGGTGTTTTGTACTCTGAGGCAACAGCACACACTTCTCCTCCCAGGTCTCCCTCTCATTGCCTGGATGCCCCAATATTCCTCCTCTTACCACATTCTTTGACACCTGATTCACTGCAAAACTAGGGGGAACTCATTCCCCAACATCCAAGTGCCCTCATCTTCATTGCACCTAACTCTCCTCTACCCCGTTGGCCCCCACATTTCTTTTACCTCAACCTCTGGGGCTACTCCATTTGATCCTCCCTGTCACGGGATGAAAGTCAACTTCACTGTCCACATGACCCGCCCAGCCGCAGGGAAAGTGGTGTCCCTTCCCTACTCTTTCCCTTGGGCCCCAAGGCTGATGCAAACATGAGGTGGTCATGTCTGCTCACCAGTTGCTCCTCTCCAGGAAGAAGCCCCAAGTGTGTTTAGCAGGAAATCGAGCAGTCTCTAGAAATGGAAGATGACTCGGCAGCTGAACTTCAGCGTCAACTCTGCGTCCAGTTTCATATCCATGAAGATGTCTACAATGAAAATTAATAAACATTAAAGAAATGGAAGAAGATACTAAAAAGTGGAAAAATCTTCCAAGTTCATTCATTGGTATAATTTACGTAATGAAAATTTCAATTCTACCATAAGCAATTTAGAGACACAATGGGATCCCAAAGAAAGGTCAAATGACATTTTGTCCAGATGGAGAGAAGACAATGCTAAAATTCATATGGAAACACAGAACATCCGAAGAGTGAACGCAATCTTATACAACATAAACAAAACTTGAATCATCACAATAACAGATTGCAAGACACAGAACAGGGCAGTTACAATCAAAACAACTGGTATAGTTAAAAAATTGACATATAGAACAATGGAACAAAGAAGAAACTCCAGAAATCATTGCACACATCTACAGTCAATTTATCTTGGAAGAACGAGCTAAAGGTTAATTCCAATTGCAAAGGACAGTTTCTTCAAAAAATGGTCCTCAGAAAACTGGACCTCTATATGCAGAACCATGAAAGAAGTTCCATACTACACACCTTATTAAAAAAGAAACTAAAAATAGTTCAGGGAACAAAATCTAAACCCAATCTCATCAAATTACTAGAGAATATTGGGGAAAACTGAAAGACACTGGCATAGGCAAAGATTTCTGGGAAAAGACAGCAGAAGCACAAGCAATAAAAGCAGAAACAGAAACAGACAAATGTGATTCCCTCAAGATGAAAAGCTTCTGTGCTGCAAAAGAAACACTCAGCAATGTGAAGAGGCAACTGAAAGAAAGGGTGAAAATGGTCTGCACACTATGAAACTGATCAAAGATTAATATCCACAAACTACAAAGAGCTCAACAACAAACCAAAAAATCCAGTTAAGAATGGGCAAAGGACATGAACAGGCATGTTTCAAGAAAGGAAATCCATATTCTCCAGGGTGACTGTTTTATAATTCTTTATGTTCTACTCTGGCATGGATGCTTTCCCTGATGAGTTTTATTCAACAAACAAGCATGAAAAGCAACTAGTACTGGGTGACTGTAATTTCACATAAAAGACTCCAACATAACACATTAAATGGAACATATTAACTATAAAAAAAGAAAGGAAATCCATATGGCCAACAGACACATGAAAAAATGCTGAGGATCACTAGCCATCAAGGAAATGCAAAACAAAATGGCAATGAGGTTTCACCAGACCACAGTCAGAATGGCTCTCATACAGAAATCAAAAAATGATAACTGCTGCTGAAGATTTGGGGAATATTTTTTTTTGACAGGCAGAGTGGACAGTGAGAGAGAGAGAGAGAGAGAAAGGTCTTCCTTTGCCGTTGGTTCACCCTCCAATGGCTGCCGCGGCCGCATGTGCTGTGGCCAGCACACTGCGCTGATCCGATGGCAGGAGCCAGGTACTTTTCCTGGTCTCCCATGGGGTGCAGGGCCCAAGCACTTGGGCCATCCTCCACTGCACTCCCTGGCCATAGCAGAGAGCTGGCCTGGAAGAGGGGCAACCGGGGAAGAATCCGGCGCCCCGACCGGGACTAGAACCCGGCGTGCCAGCGCCACAGGTGGAGGATTAGCCTAGCGAGCCACAGTGCCGGCCTGGGGAATATGTTACCCTGATCCACTCACTGTTTGGTGGGAATGTAGATTGGTAAAGCCATTGCAGAAGACAGTATGGGAATACCTCAGAAAGCTGAAAATGTATCTACCATACGACTCAGCAATCCCTCCCCTTGGGATTTACCCCCAGGAAATGAACTCAGCAGATCTGAAAGGGTTATCAGTACCTCCACCTTTAGTGCAGCTCAGTTCACAACAGTTAAGATATGGAATCAAACCTGGTGTCCATGAACTGATGACTGGATAAGGAAATTATGGCATATATACACTATGGAATATCACCATTGGGGAACACAGAAATGCTGTCTTTAGCAACAAAATGGATGTAACTGGAAACCAGTATATTCAGTGAAATAAGCCAGTCCCAAAAGGACAAATAACGTATTTTTTCCCTAATTTGCGGTAACTAATAGAGTACCTAAATGTAATGTGTAGGAGACAAAATGACATTCTGCGATAAGATGGTTTCCTATAGTTCTTATCTCACTTTTAAAGAACAGTGCTTTTTTCTTCATACTCCGGTTGAATACAGTTACCATATCATATGTATATGCAGTTAACTGAAAATAGATAATTAGAAGAATTAAGAGTAGAAACAAGAGAAGGAGGAAGAAGAAGGCTAGGAGTGTAGGTTTGAGAGATGGTAGCGTGAAAGAAGTACCAGTATGTATGTTCTGAATCTGTATATAAGAAATACATGAAATTTACATACCTAATATAAAATTTTTAAAAGTACATAATCCTGCCGGTGCCGCAGCTCACTATGCTAATCCTCTGCCTTGTGGCGCTGGCACACCGGGTTCTAGTCCCAGTCGGGGTGCCGCATTCTGTCCAGGTTACCATTCTTCCAGGCCAGCTCTCTGCTGTGGCCTGGGAGTGAAGTGGAGGATGGCCCAAGTGCTTGGGCCCTGTACCCCATGGGAGACCAGGAGAAGTACCTGGCTCCTGCCATCGGATCAGCGCGGTGTGCCGGCTGCAGCGCGCGCGGCCGCAGTAGCCATTGGAGGGTGAACCAACGGCAAAGGAAGACCTTTCCCTCTGTTTCTCTCTCTCACTGTCCACTCTGCCTGTCAAAAAATTTTTTAAAAAAGTACATAATCTCCTAGCCAGACTAACAAAAACGATAAAAACTCCAGTAAATAAAATTACAGACAAAAAAGCAGACATCACAACCAACATCACTGAAACACAAGGTTTCAAAGAAATAGCTTTTCAGTACCATATGCTAACAAACTGGAAAACCAGGAAGACAGGCAGAAATTCCTGGATAACAAGTACACGTAACCTACTAAGATTAATTCCAGAAGATAGAGACATCCTAAAAACAATCATAGAAATCAATGAAAACTAAAACACCCACCAAAAACACTGCTAGAACTGACGAAATAAATAAGTCACAGGTTACAAATAAACATACCTTGTAACCCGCAGTCTTGTCCTCCAGCACAAGCCCAGCCACCCGCTTCTCCGCTTCCCACAGCTGAGCCGCCGCCCGCCCCCATGACCGCCCAGCCTGAGGACCTGAGTGTCTACACTGCTCCGAGGAGCCACGAACACACCCCGCCCTCGAGGTCCCAGGCCTCTCATTGTTTCATAAGAAAAACTCACCTTCACTCCTGCACTCTCCGGGCCTGTACCTCTGCCGAAAACGCCGCCATCAGCCGACAACTCCTGCAGCCGACAACATGCCGCCACCGCCGGATACATCTTCTTGCTCTCCACCAGGCCGACTGCGCAAGCGCCAGCCATCTAGGACCCTCCTCTCCCTCCCAGCAAGCACAGCAGCACCAGAAGCGTACAGGCAGCGTAAAAACGTGGGTGACAGCTGTCTTGTATCCAGGCTAGAATAGCGGGCCTGTGTTGATCTCAAGTGTGCTCTAGGTAGGTAACCTATTCTGATACAAAAAAAAAAAAAAAAAAACAAAAAACAAAAAAGGCCTGTTGTTTGCAAAAAAAAAAAAAAATGGATGCAACTGTAAAACCTTACACTTTGTAAAATAAGCCTTTCCAAAAAAGACAAATACTGTATATTCTCCCTGATCTGTGGTAACAGAGTACCTAAAAAGGTGATCTATAGAAGTTATATTGACACTTTGACATATATTGATTTTAAGCAACTCGTCTTGCGGATATAATAATTTTAAACAAACCATGTCTTGCCTGTTTAGGAACGGATTTTTTTTTTTTCAATTCTTTTGACTGTTTGTTGAATTCTTTACTTAGTGTAGGGTTTATATTATGAGTATAAAATAATTGAAAATAGATTTCTCTATAAAATAAGAATGGGAATAGTGGATGGGGGATGAAGAGGGATAGGAGCTGAGGCTGGTGCTGTGGCGCAGCAGGTTAACGCCCTGGCCTGGAGCACCGGCATCCCATATGGGGGCCAGTTTGAGAACCAGATTCTCCGGTTGCGATCCAGCTCTCTGCTATGGCCTGGGAATGCAGTGGAGGATGGCCCAGGTCCTTGGGCCCCTGCACCCATGTGGGAGACAAAGAGGAAGCTCCTGGCTCCTGGCATCAGATCAGCACAGCTCTGGCCATTGTGGCCAACTGGGGAGTGAACCATCGGATGGGAGACCTCTCTCTCTGTCTCCGTCTCTCTCTGCCCCCCCACCTCTCCTCTCTCTGTGTAACTCTGACTTTCAAATAAATAACTCTACAAAAAAATGAAGAGGGATGGGAGCATGTTTGGGTGGGTGGGTAGGAGGCAGGGAGGTTAGAGTGGGAATATTCAGTGCTTTTAAATTTGTATATATGAAATACATCAAGTTTGAATACTTTAAATCAAAAGTTTCTAGGTAAAAAGAGAGGTAAAATTTTTAATAATTCATGATGAGTGAGATAGCAAGAGACAATTCTCATCTACTGAGTCACTCCCCAAATGCCCTCAAGATGGGACTAAAGCTGAGAAGTGGGATCTTCATCCACGTCTCCCACATGGTTTGACAGGAACTAAGGCCTTGAGCCACCCTCCAGGATATACAATAAGGTAGGCCATAAGTCTCAGCTAATTCAAAAAATATGTAAATCATACCATGCATCTTCCACGACCACATGGAATGAAGGGGCAAATGACCACACGAAGAACATCAAGAACATATACAACCACATGGAGACTGAACATGCTCCTGAATGAACTGTGAGTTATAGAAAAAATTTTAAAAAGATGGAAACGATTAAAGATGACAGTAAAACATATCAAAACTTATGACATACGGAAAAAGAGTATTAAATGGAAAGTTTAGAGAAATTGGTGCCTATATCAAGAAATTGGAAAAGCATCAAATAAGTGAGCCACCAATGTAGTGCCCTTGAAAAACAAATGATATCCATTGCAAAATTATCAAGAGGAAAGAGATAATTAAAATTAGAGGAGAAATAAACAAAATTGAAAGCAAAAAAGAATATGAAAATCAGTGAAATGAAGAACTTGCTTAAAAAATTTATACACTCTTGGCCCAAATATCTTTAAAAAAAAGAAGACCCCAATCAGTAAAGTCAGAGATGAAAAATGAAAGGGAACAACAGATACTACAGATGATTGAAAGATTTACCCATCAGGAGCTAATACAAAGGACTGTATGCCAACCAATTAAAAAGTCTGTCTCTCCTACTCCGTCTATAATTCTGCCTCACAAATAAATAAATAAAACTTTCAAATAAACCATAGGCTTATTTCAATAGATGCAGAGAAAGCATTTGATGAAATACAACATCCTTTCATAATGAAAACTATACTGAGTATAGTAAGAACATTGCTCAACATAATCAAGGCAATTTATGACAAACCTATAGACAGCAGCTTATGAATGGGGAAATGTTGGAAGCATTCCCGTGAAGAGCTGGAATCAGACAAGGATGACAACTTGTGCCCTTGCTATTCAATATAGACCTGGAAGTTTTAGCCAGACCTATTAGGCAAGAAAAAGAAATCAAAGGATACAAACTGGGAAGGAGGGAGTCAAATTACCCTTACTTGCAGATGACAGGGTTCTATACATAGGGGAAATAAAAGTCTCTACGGAGAGACTACTAGAATTCATAAAAAGAGTTTGCTGAAGTGGCAAGATATAAAAGTAACACAAAAATCAATAGTCTATATATAAAAAGCCATGGCTGGGAAAGAACTTCTAAGAGCAATCCCATTCACAATTGCTATAAAAAATTAAATACCATGGAATCAATTTAAACAAGGATGCCAAAGATATCTAATATGAAAATTAGCAAACATTAGTGAAAGGAACAAAAGCCACAGAAAATGGAAAAATCTTTAATGTTCAAGGACTAAAATAATCAATATTATCAAAATGTCCATAGTACCAAAAGCAATTTACAGATTAACGTGATCCCAATTAAAATGCCAATTACATTCTTTACAGATCTAGGGGAAAAAGATGCTAAAATTCAAATGGAAACACAAGAGACCCAGAATAGCTGATGGAAACTTCAAAGCCAGAAGCATCACAATACCAGAATTCAAGACATACTTCAGGACAGTTACAATCAAAACAGCCTGATACTGGCAAAAACTACACATGTGGACCAATGGAACACAATAGAAACTCCAAAACTCAATCCACACATCTACAAATAATAAAAATCCAACCATGTGACAAAGTCAGTCTCTTCAAAAAATGATGCATAAAAGGTGGATCTCCCATGCAGAAGTATGAAAATAAAAACTTACCTTATTCTGATACAAAAATCAACTCAAAAAGGATCAAGGACCCAAATGTACAACCCAATACCATCAAATTCTTAGAGAACATTGTGGAAATGATGCAAGACATTGCCATGTGCAGACTTCTTGGAACCCAGAAGCACAGACAACAAAAGCAAAAACACACAAATGGGATTACATGAAGCTGAGAAGCTTTTGCACTGTAAACAAAAACTCAGCAAAGTGAGAGAAAATATTTGCAAACTATGTAACTGATAAAGTGTTAATTTCCAGCATGTATAAAGTGCTCAAGAAACTCAACAACAACAAAACAAACTATGCAGCTAAGAATGGGCAACAGACTTGAACAGAAATTCTTCAAGAAAGGAAATTCAAATGGACAACAGACACATGAAAAAATGCTCATAATCACTAGCCATTAGGGAAATGCAAAACAAAACCACAATGAAGTTTCACCTCACCACAGTCAGAATGGTTCACATACAGAAAATCAACAAACAAAAAATGCCGGAAAGGATGTGGCAAAACAGTACCCTAGGGACAGACCTGTGCTGTGGTGCACGTGGTGAATCCTCCTCCTACGGTGCTGGCATCCCATATGGGCACCGAGTCTAATCCCAGTTGCTCCTTTTCCAGTCCAGCTCTCTGCTGTGGCCTGGAAAAGCAATGAAGGATGGCCCAAGTGCTTGGGCCTCTGCACCCATATGGGAGTCCAGGAAGAGGCACCTGGCTCCTGGCTTTGGATCAGTGCAGCTCTGGCCGTTGCGGCCATTTGGAGGGTGAACCATTGGATGGAACACTTTTCTCTCTGTCTCTCACTCTCACTGTCTGTAACTCTTCCTCTCAATTATTAATATAATTATAATATTAATATTATTAATATTAATAACACATAATAATAATATAATAATAATACAGTACCCTAATCCATTGGGAATGTAATCTGGTGAAGCCATTGTGGAAGACAGTATGGAGACACCTCAAAAGGCTGAAAATAGATGAATCATATGAACCAGAAATGCCACTCATGGGAATTTACCTAAACAAATTGAAATCAGCAGATGAAAGAGTTATCTGTACCCACATGTTTATGGCTGCTCAATTCACAACAGCTAAGATATGGAATCAACCCAGATGTCTATCAAATGACGATTAGATAAAGAAATTATGGAGGCCAGCACAAAGTGGGTTAAGCCTCCTACTTGATGCACCAGCATCCCATAGTTGTGCCTGTTCGAAGCCTGGATGCTCCCTGATGAAGGCCTAGGAAAACAGTAGAAGATGGCCCAAATCCTTGGGCCCTTGCACCTGTGTGGAAAACCCAGAAGAAGCTGCTGACTCCTGGCTTCACATCAGCCCAGTTCTACCCATAGCATCCATTTAGAGAGTGAACCAGAAGGAAGACATCTCATTCTCAGATGGAAGACCTCTCGTTCTCTATCTCTCCCTCTCTCAACTCTGCCTCTCAGAAAAATAAATCTTGAAAAAAAGTAACTGTGGTATATATACACTATGGAATGCTATTCAGCAGGAAAAAATGCAATGAAGTCTTTTGCAACAAAATGGATTTAACTAGAAAACATTATACTTACTGAAATAAGCTAGTCCCCAAAAGACAAATCCCACATGTTGTCCCTGATCTGCGGTGACTAAGAGAGTATTTAACAGGTAATAATGTGTAGGAATAAAATGAGTATTTTGAGATATGATGCTTTTTTTTACAAGCCTTGTCTCACTTTGAGGAACAATTTATTTTCTTCATACTATTTGTTGAACTTTTTACTTAGTGAATAGTGACTATTATGAGTATAAAGTTACCTGAAAATATTTTTCTATTAGAATTAACAGTGGAAACAGGAGAGGGAAGAGGAAGAAGTATGGAAGCATGGGCTAGAGGAAGCGTTGGGTGTGAAGAATCAATACGTTCCTGAATATGTATATGGCAAGTACATGAAATTTGTTTACCTCACATAAAATTTTTAAAAACTAAATCAGTCTCTAACAAGAATGACAAAGAAAAAAAGAGAAAAAAACCTCAAAACCTCAAATAAATAAGATTAGATGAAAAAGCAGACAGTATAATCAACACTACTGAAATACAAGGCTTCAAAAGAAACTGCCATTCAATACTATATGCTAATAAACTGGAAAAAGCAGAAAAATGGAGAAGTTTTTCAATACAAGTAACTTACCAAATTTAATCCAGAAGATAAAGACAATCTAACAGACTCACAAAAAGTAATGGCATTGTAGCAGTAAGCAAAATTCTTCCATCAATAAAAAACCCATGACTTGATGGCTTTACTATCCAATTCTACAAAACATTTAAAGATAAACTCCAACAATCTTCAGACTATTTGGAAACACTGAACAGGATGGAACACTGTCAAACACTTTTTAGGAGGCCAACATCCCTTTGATGCCAAAAACAAACCAAGACACAAAATGGAAAGAATACTACAGGCGTATATTCTTGAAGAACATAGATAAAAAGATTCTCAACAGAGTACTAAATAAACAATTGAAAACATCAAAAAACTCATACATAACTATCACTCGGAATTGATCCCAGAAATGCCATGGTGGTTCCATATTTGTAAAACAATAAATATCATAAATTAATCAACATAATAAAAGAATAAAAACCATACTCTCATTAGATGCAGAGAAAGCATTTGATATGATTCATTACCCTTTCATGGCATAAAAAAAAACCTCCACAAATTAGGCATAGAAGGAACATGCCTCAAAAACATAAATGTGATACTTGACAAAGAATCAGCCAATATTATAGTGAATGAGGAGAAGATGAACGCATTTTGTCAAAATCTGTAACAACACAAGGACATCCACTCTCACCACTCTAACTGAATACAGTACTATACATTTTCACATTTTTTAAAGATTTACTTCATTTTCTTGGAAGGCACAGTTACATACAGAGAGAAGGAGAGAGAGAAGGAAAGAGATCTTCCGTCTGCTCACTTCACTCCACAAATGGCCACAACAGCCAGGGTTCATCCACGATGAAACCAGGAGCCAAGAGCTTCTTCTGGGTCACCCACAAGGGTGCAGAGGCCCAAGCACTTGGGCCATCCTCTGCTACTATCCTAGATGCATTAGCAGGGAGCTGTATCAGAGGTAGAACAGCCAGGATTTGAACCAGAGCTTGTATGTGATACCACAGTGCCAGCCCCATGTTTTATTCTTAAACTTCTTACTTGATGAAACATTTACCAAAGTCATGTCATCAATGTTTTTCATAAGGTTTATGTATTCATTTGCCAACAGAGTGAAAGAGGCACAAAGAGAGATCTTCTACCTGCTGACTTACTCCTCAAATGCCCCCAAAAGCCAGGACTGGGCCAGGCAGAAGCCAGGAGCCAGGAACTACATCTCTGTCTACAATGTCGGTGGCAGGAATGTTGGGCCATTATTTGTTGCCTCCCAGGTAAATTACCAGGAAACTGAATTGGACATGGAGGACCTGGGACTCATACCAGGCAGGTTGATGCAGGATGCTGACATCCCAAATGTCAGATTAACCTGCTGTGCCTCATGCCCACCCATTTCTAAACTTTTCTGATTATTTACTCCATTTAGTCGAGTTGGGATGCTGTAAGAAAACGCATTACACTGAGAAGTTTATAAACAACAGGAATTTATTACTCACTCTTTTGGAGGCTGTTAAGTCCAAGATCACAGTGTTAGGGGACTCAGTGTCTGGTGAAGCTTTGCTCACTAATGTCTGTGTGCCCTCATGTGGCAGAATTGCAAAGGGGTAAACAAGCTGCTCCATCAAGCCATTCTTAAAAGGGTGCTGTGGCATAGTGGGTAAAGCCACCTTCAGGTAGGCATCCCACATTGGCATGGGTTTGAGTACCAAATGCTCCACTTCTGATCCAACTCTCTGCTGCGGCCTGGGAAACCAGTGCCAGTGGAAGATGGCCCAAGCCCTTGGACCCCTGTACCCATGTGGGAGACCTGGAATACACTGGTTCCTGGTTTCTGATTGGCTTAGCTCTGGCCATGGTGGCCAATTGGGGAGTGAACCAGCAGATGGAAGTCTTTTCTCTCTGTTCCTTCTTCTCTCTGTCTGTAACTCTGCTTCTCAAATAAGTAAATAAAACCTTTTTTTAAAAAAATAAGGGCAGTGATAGCATTCTCAGAAGATCTGCCCTCATGATCCAGTCACCTCCCAGCACCCCTGCTCCTAAATAACAACACATTGAGTATTACATTTCAACACATGCATATTGAGGGACACATCATTTAGCAATAGCTACCCCAAATCATTTCTTATGAACCCCCAATGAGTTTTTAATTATAAAAACTCATTATAAAGCTTGTAAAATATGCCTTAAAATACTACAGATGATATGATTTTGTAAAGATAACTTATATTACTAATGTATTTTTACCTGGCAACCCCAAAAAGAATCTGAAACTACATAGATACTAATGGGAGAATTCTAAGATTGGCCATATGCACTGTGCAATAAGACCACTGTTTTAGTCCTGCTCACTGGTCATGTGAATGATTTGGTGAAAATTTACCAGTGGTTGCATGGTTGATATTTTTTCAGTTCACAAATTATTGTCAAGAATCAGTTTAGGGGCCAGCGCTGTGGCATAGTGGATGAAGCCACCACCTGCAGTGCTGGCATCCCAAATGGGGCACAGGTTCGAGTCCCGGCTGCTCCACTTTCAATCCAGCTCTCTGCTATGGACTGGGAAAGCAGAAGATGGTCCAAGTCCTTGGGCCCCTGCACCAACAAAAGGTAGAAGAGCTCTCTCTCTCCACACCCCCACCTCTGCGTCTGCCTCTGTCTCTCTGTAACTCTGCCTTTCAAATAAATAAATAAATCTTTTAAAAAAGAATCAGTTTAAACCAAGGGTACATTTTTCAAGGTCTTTAATATAGAAATTGGATATCATCAATGAAGCATATCATAGTATTCTTTATATAGAAATTTGTAAAAAGAGATAAAATTGACATTGTATTTGGATAAAACTTTTGATTCCAAAAGAAGACATAGCAATCATAAATATTTATGTACTGAATACAAGACCACCGGTTATATATAGAAAGTACTATTAGACCTAAAGAAAGAGACACACTCCTAGACAATAAAAGTGGGTGACTTCAACAATGCACTCTCATCAATGGACAGATCATCTAGATAGAAAATAAGTAAAGACACATCAGAGTTGAAACATAACATCAAACAAATGACGTAACAGACCAAAAGCTACATTCTATTCACCACATTGAACATTTTTTCAGGGTATACCACACATTAGGCCACAAATAACTCTCATTTAATTTGAAAAGACTGAAATCCTATCAAGTAACTAGAAATAAACAAGAACAACAACAGAACACTCAAAAAATGTATGGAAATTAAACAAGATGCTCCTGAATGAACAATGGGACACTGAAGAAATTTAAAAGGAAATAAAATCGTTCTTGAAATAAATGAAAATGAAAACACAACATATTAACTCCTGTGAGTTACAGCAAAAGCATTATTAAGAGGTAAGTTTATAGCATATAGTGATTATATTAAAAAAGAGAAATGTTTCAAATTAAAGATCTAATGATGCATCTCAAAAACTTAGATAAATAAGATCACAACCTTTAACCAGAAGGAGGTGAGAAATAATATATGTCACAGCATGAATAAATGAAATTAAAAAAGATCAAGAAATCAAAAATTCATTTTGAGAATATAAACAAAAGAGAAACTCCTCAGAGGGGATTCCAACATGGAGGAATAGGGAAAGGGAGGACTGCTATAAGCTAGGATAAAATAGAAAAAAAGGCAAGAAAGTGCATTCTCAGGGGAGACTGGAGATTCTGTAAGAGGAGGAGAGATGCTGTGGGTCTGTGTGGAAGCTGCAGATGCCCAGCAACAAGCAATGATACAACATAAGACCCAGCAGCCGAGAGCTGGAGAAAGTGCCGGCTCTGAAGACCAAGGTGAGATCAGACTGCAGTAGCCCATGCCACTGCTGAAATAGCTGCAGAGAGAGCCTAGCAGAATACACTGTCTTGGGGTGTGACTTGGACCCTGAGGGTAATGAGTATCCCCTAACCCAGCAGAAAAGAGAGACAATTTCTCCCCATCCCCTCACAACAGCCCCCGACAACCAGCTCAGAGAGGGCAGTCACCATATTGGATATGCTAGTAGCTGCAGCAGCTCTTGTGCAGGCTCCCAGGAACAGTCAGGGAAAAGGCGCCATCTTGTCTCAAGTAGCAACAGCCCAGGTGCTGTCCAGCAACAGGCAGGGATAAGGAGCCATTCCGACATCATCACTAGCTGCAGGGACTCTTCTAAGTGTCCATAAACTGGCGGGGAGAAGCATGATTGTGAAACAAGCAGTGCTGTGGCCAGCAGCTCTTGTGGACATGTATGACCAGGGATTTCACCACAGGGAAAAATCTGTGTTCCCCACCGACTTTCAATCTGCATGGAAAGATTGACAGGAGGCTGGGAACACACCTATGATTATCATGAGCCCTTAGCCTCTCAACATAACGCAGGCTCTGGAGCTCAAACTGCCTAAGTGGAGCACCCATAGGCAACTGGCTCTCAGAAGTTCTCAGCATCTCCAAGGACAGAACAGGTTAGTGCGGTGGAGTGGGTCTTCTGCACCCTGTGTCTGTGGGAGCTCTGGTACTGAGACTGTGGGAACCCAGGCATACAGGAGAGGGTGCACGGTGTAGCTGGTTTCTGGGAAAATACTTGGGTAGCTCCACAAGCTCAGCACCCTGGCTGCCTGGGGTGGGTCACTGCAGCAGGATCTGTGCTCACACTGAACACTGCCAGACCCTTTGTGGCAATCATGCAGAACTGCAGAACCACAGAACCACAGATGAGAACAGCACCCACTGAGGGTTAACAACAGAATTCATGAGGCAAATCTCTGGAAAATTAACAAACAAAAAAATGAAGAAGAACAAATTAGAAAAGTGAAAAATAGGGTTGGAGATGTATGGGATACTACCAAATGACACAATATAGGGTCTTAGGAGTTAATTAAGGCATGGAAAGAGAGAATAGATTAGAAGGCCTCTTAGTGAAATAATTACAGAAAACTTCCCGAATTTGGAGAAAGTATGTCCAAGTACTAGAAACACAAAGCACTCTTAATATACATGACCAGAAAAGACCTTCACCATGACATATTGTAGTCAAATGCTCCACAGTGAAACATAGAGAAAAGATTCTAAAATGTGCATAAAGGGAAATGTCAGATTACTTTCAGAGTATCTTCAATTAGACTCAAAGCTGACTTCTCATCAGGAATTACTACAAAGAGCTGTAGCCCAACACATCAGGAAACCTAGAAGAAAAACATTCCTGGACACACACAACCCACCAAAATTGACCCAAGACACAGAAAAAACCTAACAGATCAATAAACAAGACACAAATTGATTCAGTAATAAAGACACTCCCAACAAAGAAAAACGTAGAATTGGACGGTTTCACTGCTGAATTCTATCAGACATTTAAAGAAGAACTAACTCCATTTCTTCTCAAGCTATTCAAAACAACTGAAAGAGAGGGAAGCCTTCGAAACTCCTTCCATGAAGACAGTATCTCCTTAATTCCTAAATCAGAAAAAGATACAACAGAGAAAGTACACACAAATGTCCCTGATAAACACACACAAAAATCATCATCAAAATACTAGCCAATTGAATCCAACAACATATAAGAAATGATCATTCATCCGGACAAAGTGGGTATTATCCCTGGTACACAGCAACTATTAGCATTCACAAATCAATGTGATACACCACATTAACAAAGTGAAGAACAAAAATGATATGATTATCTCATTAATAGCAGGAAAAGCATTTCATAAAATACAACACCCTTTCATGATGAAAACCTGAAGTAAAAAGGGTATATAGAGGATCCAAAACACTCTACTCAGAGATTATTAGAACTCATAGGAGGTCCCAATATGGCAGAGTAGGGAGTGAGCTTAACTCTTTGCTTCTAGCCCAGGAGATGATAGTTTAAAAAATGTGGAGAGAGTGTAATCTCAGGAAAGAATTAGTGAGTCAATGGCAGAGGAAACTCTACCGAAATTAGAGAGACAGGTGGACCTACATGGCAGGCATGGATGCACATTGCTCAGGATTCTAGCCTACCCAGCCAAGAGCCTATGGACCAGCACTGGAAAGTGAAGTGAGACAAAACCACAGCAGACCAAGCAGTGGTGAAAAAGCTGCAGAAAGAGTCTAGAGGGAACCAGGCTTGGAGCCCCATGGGAGATACTGTACTAGCCAAACTACAGGAAAAAAAGAAAAAGAATGGGGTGGACACGTTTCTCTCTCCCAAATCAGTTTACAACAGCGTCCTGTAACATGCCAGTAGAAGGGTGCCATTTCAGAGATACATCACAGGTGCACCAGCTCGTATCTCTGCCCAGCAACCAGCCAAGTGGAGACTCCCGATTCTGGTGTGGAGAACTAACAGGGGGCCGATAGCTTGTGACTGTGTGAGGTGCCTGTATTTGGACAGGGAAAAAAAACTGAGGGTGTGTGGGAAGACTCACAGTGTGGCTAGGACTTTGAGCAGTTACAGTGGGAGACTCCATATGCTCAGGGTTTCCTGGTTACCTGGTGAGAGATACTGCTAGGGAAACTGATCTTTCACTGAGGAATGCACAGATCCTTTGTGTGGACCTTGGGACAGAGCGGATAAATATAATACAAACTTGGGCTAGCACTCTAGCCTGGGTCTCCATTGAGGAGAGGAGCTCAGCTGCACAGAGTAAATTCCCTTTTGATATGAGAGAGAGAGAGGGAGAGAGAGAGAGAGAGATTTGCCACAACAAACCTGGGTGTGTCACCTTGGGCATTCCCTTATCCCTGGAGAACTGAACAGAGCTCTCTGGCCACACCCACTACAAGCCTCTAGATATTCACTAAGAAAACCTTCCACTTATCTACACAGTCATAGTCCAAAGATAAAAGTTGCCACAGCAAAAAAAAAAAAAAAAGGGAGAGAGAGAGAGACAGACAGAGAAAGCGAAAACCAACAAGTATCTCCACAAATGCCAAACAATAAATACACCAATTCAAGAAACAAGAATAAGAAGACAATATGATGCCCCCAAAAGAACAAGACACTTTGGAGCCAGAACTGTGGCATAGTGGGTAAAGCTGCCATCTGCCGTGCCAACATCCCATATGGGTACTACTTCGAGTTCTGGCTGAACAATTTCCAATCCAGCGCTCTGCTCTGGCCTGGAAAAGCAGTGTAATACGGTCAAAGTCCTTGGACCCCAGCACCCACATGGGAGATCTCCATAAGCTCCTGGCTTCTGGCTGCAGATTGGTGTACAACGGCCATTGTGGCCAACTGGGTAATGACAAGCTGATGGAAGACTTCTCTCTTTCTCTCTCTCTCTCTTTCTCTCTCTCTCTCTGCCTTTTCTTCTCTCTCTGTGTAGTGCTTTCAAATAAATAATAAATAAATCTTAAAAAAACCATGAAACTTCAATACTAGATTGTGAAGATGATGATATAGAAGAAATGAAGAAATGGAATTCAAAAAATTGATCGTAAAATACATAGAAGTAATCAGAAGCAAATGCATGAACTACTGAAATCCATATTGGACATGAAAGAAAATTTGTCCCATGAAATTGAGATCTTAAAGAGAAATCTCAATGAAATGAAAAATGCAACAGAACAAACAAAAATGCAGTGGAGACCTTTAACAATAGAATTGATGAAGCATAAGAAAGATATCAGCATGGAAGACCAAGCACCAGAAACTATATAATCAAACAAAAGAAAAAAGAGGAATTTAGGAAACAAAAACAATTCCTTATTAGAATGTGAACATGAAGAGATTGATGCAATGCTGTATAGGGAATTTGAAAAACTGATTGTAGGTTACTTAGAAATCATCAGAAGTAAATCCACGAATTAAAGAAATCCAAAGATGACATGAATGAAAAATTTTCCCATGAAATTGAAATTTTAAATAGAAATGAAATGAAATGAAATGAAATGTTAGAAATCAAGAACTCAATAGCTCAAATAAAGTACGTGGTGGAATATCTTAACAACAGGCTCAGTGAGTCAGAAGAAAGAGTATCTAACTTAGAAGATAATTTTCTTGAAATTTTACAGTCAAACCAAAAATATGAAGAAGAAGAAATCAGAAAACTTAAAAACAGTCTTGGAGATTTTTGGGAAAATATCAAATGACCAAACATACAGGTCTTAGGCATTTATGAGAAAGAGAGAATGGATGAGAAGGCCTTTTTAGTGAAGTAATTACACTAAACTTCCCTAATTTGGAGAATGAAAGGGACATCCAAGTACAGGAAGCACACAGGTCTCCTAATAGACATGACCAGAAAAGATCCTCACTACAGCACATTGTAGTCAAAATCTCCACTGTGAAACAAAGATTCTAAAATGTGCATAAGAGAAATGCCAGATAACTCTCAGAGGATCTCCAATTAGACTCACAGCTGACTTCTCATCAGAAACCCTACAGGCTAGTAGAGAATGGCACGATATATCCCAAGTCTTAAGAGGAAAAACAAAAAGGTCAACCCAGAATACTGTACCCCACAAAGCACTCATTTATCAATGAAGGGGAAATGAAAACCTTCCACAACAAAGAAATTGAAAGAACTTGTCATCATTCATCCAGCCTTACAAAAGGAAGCGCTTACTTAAGGAAGCACTACACACACGAATATACAAACATGGTCATCACTATGAAAGAAGGTGAAGGCAATTCCCCAATAAAACAACAAAGGAAATCCACAGGAAAAACAGGAATATTTATGGGAAAATGGTAGGGTCAAGTCATTATCAACAGTCACCTGGAATATAAATGGTCTCAACTCTCCAGTTAACACACAGACTAGCTTAATGGGTTGAAAACAAGACCCATCTATTTGTGCCTACAACAAACAAATGTCACCTACAAGGATTTGCACAGACTGAAAGTGAAATGATGGAAAAAATTATTCCACACTAACAGAAACCAAAAAATAAAAATCTGGTGTAACCAACCTAATATCAGAAAAAATAGACTTTAACACACAAACTGTTAAAAGAGACAAAGAAGGACACTGTATAACAACTGAGGGATTAATTAACAGATGTGACTATAGTAAAGATATATGCACCCAATAATTACAGGGCATCTGAATACCTAAAATAAATGGTAATGGACCTAAAGGGAGTAATGCACTCCAACACAATACAAATGGGAACGTTCAATACCCCATGTTCAGCAATGGACAGACCAACCAGATGGAAAATTAGCAAAGAAACAACAGAGTTCATTGACATATAGAACAGAAGCGCCTAATAGATATCTATAGAAATTTTCATTCTACAGTTGCAGAATACATATTCTTCTTACCAGGGCATGGAGCTTTCTCTAGAATAGGGCACAGAATAGGCCATAAAGCATGTCTCAGGAAATTCAGAAAAATCAAAATCATATCATGCATCTTCTCTGATCACAATGGGCTGAAACCGGAAATCAAAAACTCAGGAATCTCCAGAACACATATTAACATGTGGAGACCGAACAAAATGCTCCTGAGTGAACAGTGGCTCATAAAAGAAATCAAAAGATAAATCAAAAAATTTCTGTAAAACGAATGAAATGACAATAGAAAATATCAAAGCTTATGGGATAAAGTAAAAGAAGTGTTAGGAGGAAAGTTTATACCAATTGGTGCCTAGATCAAGGTATTGGAAAGGCACCAAATAAGTGAGCTATCAATAGCTCTCAAGGATCTAGAAAAACACAGGAAATGAACCAAAAATTAGTAGCACAACAGAAATAATTAAAATTAGTGAAGATATTAACAAAATTGAAATACAAAACACAATACCAAAGATCAGTAAAAAAAGCTGCTTTTTTGGAAAAAAATAATATACCATCAGGCCAACTAAACAAAAAGGGAGAATACCCAATTCAATAAAATTAGAGATGAAAAAGGTAGCACAACAACATATACCATAGAAATAAAAGGAATCATCAGAAATGATGACAAGAAACTGTATGCCAACAAATTGGAAAACCTAGAAGAAATGTATAGATTCCTGGACATATACAACATACCTAAACTGAGCCATGATGAAACAGAAAACCTAAACAGACCATTAACCAAGAAGGAAAGTGAATCAGTAAGATCTTCCCAATAAATAAAAGCCAAGGACTGGATGACTTCACTGCTGAATTCTATCAGACATTTAAAGGAGAACTCACTCCACAATTCTTCTCAAGCTATTCAAAACAAATTCATTGGTGGGAATCCTCTCAAACTCCTTCTATGAATCCAGCATGATTCAATTCCTAAATCAGAAAAACATACAACAGAGAAAGAGAATTACAGAGCAATTTCACTGTTGAATATACACACAAAAATCCTCAGCAAATGCTACCTAATCAAAAACAACAGATCAGAAAAATCCTTCACCCAGACCAAGAAGGATTTATCCCTCGAATGCAGGGATGGTTCAACATTAGCAAATCAAACAATGTGATACACCACATTAACAAACTGCGGAACAAAAACTATATGATTATCTCACTCAGTGCAGAGAAACCATTTAACAAAATACAACACCGTTTCATGATGAAAATTCTAAGCAAACTGGGTACAGACGGAACATTCCTCACCACAATCAAGGCAATTTATGACAAACCCGGACAAGCATCCTACTGAATGGAAAAGTTAGATGCACTCTCACTAAGATGCAGAACCAGACAAGGATGCACACTTTCATCATTGCTCATCAATACAATCCTGGAAGTTTTACCAGAGCCAACAGAAAAGAAAAATAAATTAAAAGGATAAAATTAGGAAGGAGGAAGTCAAATTATCTCTACTAGCAGATGACATGATTCTGTATGTAGTGCATCCAAAAGACTCGAATAAGAAACTACTGGAACTCATAAAAGAGTTTGGTAACGTAACAAGATATTTAAAAAAACAGAAATTAATAGCCTCTGTAATACCTAGACAATGCCATGGCTGAGAAAGAACTTCTAAGATCAATCCCATTCACAACAGCTACAGAAAAATGAAATACCTTGGAATAAATTTAACCAAGGACAGCAACTAAATCTAACATGAGGATTACAAAACAATAAAGGAAGAAATAAAGAAACAAAAATGGACAAATCGTCCATGTTGGTAGACTGGAAGAATCATTATCATCAAAATGCCCACACTACCAAAAGCAATTAATAGGTTCAATGTGATATCAATCAGAACACAGATCTAGAAAACAGATGCTTAAATTTATTTGGAAACACAGGAGACCCCAAAATGCTAAAGCAATATGAACAACAAAAACAAAGCCAGAGGCATCACAATATCTGATTTCAAGGCATATTATAGGAGAGTTGTACAGCCTGGTACTGGCACAAACAGATGGATAGACCAATGGAGCAGAACAGAAACTCCAAATATCAACCCATGCTTCTACAACCAACCTGTCTTTGACAAAGGAGCTAAAATCAATGCCCAGAGCAAGGAAAGTCTCTTTAACAAATAGTGCTGGGTAAACTGGATCTCCACATGCAGAAGTATGAAGCAAGACCTCTACCTTACAGCTTACACACAAATCCACTCAACATGGATTAAAGATTTAAATCGACAACCCAATACCATCAATTTCTTACAGGACATTCAGGAAAACCGGCAAGACACTATCATAGGCAAAAACTTCTTGGAAAAAACACCAGAGCACTGGCAATCAAAGATAGCATTTACAAATAAGATTACATAAAATTGAAAAGATTCTGCACTGTAAAAAACACTCAACAAAGTGAACAGCCAACCAACAGAATGGAAGAAATTGTTTGCAAACTATGCAATTAATAAAGGATTAATACCAGATATATAAAGAGCTCAAGAAACTCAACAACAAAGCAATCTAGTTAAGAAATAAGTGAAGGAGATAAACAGACATTTTCCAAAGAGGAAATCCAACAGACACATGCAAAAATGCTCAGGATCACTAACCTCAGGGAAACGCCACCCAAAACCATGGTAAGTTCTCACCTCACCTCCATTAGAATGGTTTTCATATAGATATCAACAAACAACTAATTGCTGGTGAGGATGTGTGGAAAAAGGTACCCTAATCCACTGCTGGTGGGAATGTAAACTGATACAGCCACTGTGGAAGATGGTATGGACATTCTTCAGAAACCTGAATATAGATTTACAATATGACCCAGCCATCTCATTATGGGGAATTTACCCAAGGGTAATGAAATCAGCCTATGAAACACTGATATGTACCCCCATGATTACTACAGGTGAATTCACAATGGCTAAGATGTGGAATCAACCCAGATGTGCTTTAACTGAAAAAAGATAATGAAATTTTGCAATATGTACACCACAGAATACTACACAGTCCTAAAGAAAAAAAAAGAAATCCTGTCATTTGAAGCAACGTGGTTACAACCGGAAAACATTATACTTAGCAAAATAAGCCAGTCTCAAAAGGACAAATATAATACGTTCTCCGCAAATTTCTGTTAATAACAGAAAACAGTGGCTGTAACTCAGTGAGAGAAAGCAGTAAAGTAACATGGTGATGACAAAGCACTTCTGCCTCCAGGTGCTGTGTGGGTTGGCTGAGGACTCCTCACTCACCCAGCACAGCCGTGACCCTGTGGCTGGTTAGTTAGCAATCACTATTTTCTCCTGTGCATGGTTCCAACTCTTCCCGCAGGGGCATGCCATCATGAGAAATGTCACCTCCCTGGGGTCTGTAAAGAACCCACTTTCCTAATCACCATAACCGCCACAAGATCAAGTGCGGCAGAGAAGCACCTGTGCCAGCCAGCACAGCCCAGGTGCCTACTGCACCTGCCCACGTGCTGCACCGACACATGGGGCACTCAGCCCGTATCTCTGCTACTTTTTGCTCAGAGAAGGAACTGCAGGAACTGGCAAGAGTTGCCACATTCCTGCCCTCAGAGTCCCAACTCCAGATGGCCCAGTGGCGTTGGTGCCCAAGCAGAAAACCGGGCAACCCTGAAAGGTGAGGCTTGGGCCTGACAGAGCCACACCTGCCCAGGTGCTCCAGGACCCTCCCCGTGACCAGCACGCACTCACCGTTCATGTTCACCCACACTGTGTACCCCAGGAGTGGGAGTCTCTGCAGCTGCCACGTGGCCTGGGGGTCAAGTGCTTCGGGCGAACCTCGCGCCCAGCTAAGGCCAGTGGACACCTCCTCTCCAGCAGCCACAGCAATGTGCCTGGAGCTTGAAGAAAGTTTTTTTTTTTATTTTTTTTACAGGCACAGTGGACAGTGAGAGAGAGAGACAGAGAGAAAGGTCTTCCTTTTGCCATTCGTTCACCCTCCAATGGCCGCCGCGGCCGGCGCGCTGCGGCCGGCGCACCACGCTGATCCGATGGCAGGAGCCAGGAGCCAGGTGCTTATCCTGGTCTCCCATGTGGGTGCAGGGCCCAAGCACTTGGGCCATCCTCCACTGCACTCCCTGGCCACAGCAGAGGGCTGGCCTGGAAGAGGGGCAAACGGGACAGAATCCAGCGCCCCAACCGGGACTAGAACCCGGTGTGCCAGCGCCGCTAGGCGGAGGATTAGCCTAGTGAGCCACAGCGCCAGCTGAAGAAAGTTTGAAAGAGTCAGGAATGGGGTAGAGGAGCCATGTCCCAGCCTGGCCCCGCACATGCAAAGGTTCCCATGGGGGCACACCCCCCCCAAGCCAAGCTGCAGCTCTCTCACAGACACGCTCCCGTGTGGGTTTGTCTCCAAAAAAGTGGCCAACCAAGAACCGTGGGCACTTACTGGCCTGACAGCCAGGAGCTGCAGTCCCTTGGTCCCTCCCTCCTCACCTGGGGGCCACTGGGACTTGCACCCTTAGCTCACCACCTGTGGGAGGCCGGCTCCTTCACAGGCCCAGCCCTCATGCTCAATGACTGGAACCCTCCTGAGCTTCCCCAGGATGTCTGCATAGATCCTGCCTGGGCCCCTAACCTTTCTAAAGCAATAGTAGACCAAACATGTCAGTTTCTTGAAGGAGGATGCTTGGCCTCCCCAGGTGAACAGTCCTGGCAACACTGTTTTGCAAAGCTGAAATACAAGTCTTACAAAATCCACTTTGGTAAAGAAACAAGTAAAGCAAGGGCCATGAGGGCTTTGTTCTAGAAGACTCTGCAAAGCAAAAGCAAGGCTGCAGAAACACTCAGAGTTGAGTTTCCCTGGTGAGCTCCCAAGCAGGAAACAAGGAGAGGCAAAAAGCCCTTCTCACTCATGCTACAAAGCCCTGGGAAACAGCAAATTCCATATTCCTAACTGTCTTCCTAACCCTTTGCCACTCATTCATTCATTCATTTATTCATCCTTTTGTTGAGTATTCAACATTGATATGGGGGGAGTCGTTTGGCCCAGAAGTAAGATTTGTCTGGGGATGCTCCCAACCTAATGGGGGGTGCTTTGGTTCCAGTCCCAGCTCCCTTGTGGATTCCAGCAGCTTGCTAATGTGCACCCTGGGAGGCAGCAGTGCTTGGGTTCCTGCCATCACATGGGAAACTCTTGAGTTCTGGCCTGCTGGGCCTGGCCCTGCTCCTGCTGTTGTGGACATTTTGGCGGTGAATATACAGGTAAGAGTTCTCTCTCTCTCTCTCTCTCTCTCTCTCTCTCTGTATGTGTGTGTGTGTGCATGCGCGTCGGTGGATGATGCCTTTCAAATAAAATACATTTAAGGCAGTTTTTCAAATACATACATAGCAATGAGTATTTTGGCTCAGCAGGTTCAGCAGCTGCTTGGGATGTGCATATCCCATAGTGGAGTGCCTAGTTGAGTCCTGGCCACTCCACTTCTGATCCAGTTTTTTTGCTAATGCACCTGAGAGATGATATATGATGGCTCCAGTACTTGAGGACCAAGGTTCCTAGCTCCAGGCTTCTGGCTTCAGCCTGGCCCATCCGCAGCTGTTGCTGGCCTTTGGGGAGTGAATCAGCAGATGGAGGATCTGAAAATATCTCTTTTTCATCCCTACTCCTCATTTCAAATAAATGTTGCAAAACATGGAAACCACACACACTGATCATAACTCCTATAAAGCCAGTAGGAATTTGATGGACAAAGGTGTGCAGAATAAACTTACTGGGGTCACAGGTGGCCTCCACAAAGGCTGAGACCTGGAGGACGAGGAGGAGTCACCACAATAGTAATCCCAGGGGAAATGAAGCCGGAGGAATGACTCTTCAAGGTCAACACTAGTTACTGCTGACCAGTAGGAACAGAGACTTAATTCACCACATTCTGTAAGAACCAAAGCACAAAGCACAATACCTAAATATTTTGAAAGTTTTTGTGTTGTGAAACAGAGGGACAAAGAGGTATTGCATTTTGTCAACCCAAGTTTTAGAACCAATTATATGGCCACCTTTCTGCATACTGTGCAGAAACAACAGTCCCTGCCCACTCAGAACTAAACATGCTCTACGAATATCATAGTTAAAATAATTCCAGCATTTCAACATCTAATCTGGAAGTAAAAATAACCTGTACTGAGGTATCCAGGACCTTAGTTTCCTAAGTGCAACAAATATCCTCAGCAATTGATGCTTACTTCTTAAAATTCTAGAGCCATTCTCTGATCTAGTTGCCTCTGTTGAGTCCCACAGTCCCAATTAATCTAATAATATGACTGGGATACATACATTTTTACATGTTGTGTTTCCTCACATAACTGCATTCATAAAGATAATGTAACAGAAGACATTCCTCAGGAATTTTCACAAAATTAGGGAAACACTGGGTATCACAGAGGAGAATCAGAGTTCAGTGGGCAATGACACACACACAACTGTCTACTTGGGTTTCCCAGTCAATGCTATCACTGCTGTGCTGGAGAACCTTCAAGGCACACTGAGATAAACTATCTTAGCAAATCAGGAAAAACAGGAGTCAAAGCCTGTGAGCAGAAACTTCCTTTCTGGATGACCAGATCCATTTCTCAGTTCCTATCCACTAAGTACAACTATAAATCCAGAAAATAATACCAAAAAAACCTGGAAATTAATACAGTGGCTGGACGTCTTCATCGCCCACCTGGTGGTTCACCCATCCTGGCATCAGCATTCAGCCAGGCAGGTTCATTCCTTCTGGAACTATATGTGATACCTCTGAGCACATATACATTTTAAAGTACAGTTATAACAACATACAATTTATGATATGTAACAAAAATAATTTATAATATAAAATACACTATTTAATTTGTAGCATACAATGTAATACACAATTTATTCTTCCTTCCATCTGGCTCCTGAAGGCCTGAGTGTCCCTGACCCATGTTCGGGGCCATCACACGATATGCACAAAGAGTTCAAAAAGACTCACCAGGCGAGGATGGATGAACCTGAGTCAGAGGCCCAGTGAATCCACTACCACTCCTCAGACACCAGCGGCCCAGCCTTCCTGCAGGTGTTGCTCATCATGGAGCTCACCTCCTTGTTCCAAGTCCAGCGCCGGGGCTCTACACAGCATCCGAGGAAGAATGCTGCAATGCTGGACACCAAGAAGCTAAAGGGAAATAGTAGGACTGAGCAACACTTTTATAAAATTGGTATTCAATGGCAAACTTAAGTTCTGATGGAAATACTTTCTGGTGCCAACCAATCAGAAAACAAAGACCCAGACTGTGTAGGCTGGTACAGGGAGCATGGCTTCAGGCAGCTCCTGATCTGGAGCTGTCAAAAGTAGGCAGCAAGGTGAGGCGAGCTCAGGGTAGTGGGGCCACAGGTCTTTCATTTGTTTCACTTTGTTCTTTGAAATTATACTGCGATTCATTTTAAAATTTGACAGAGTATTTTTCATTAGGCACCTCTCTAATAAATAAAAAGAAATAACATTATATCTATGTACATACAGTATATGTTTTTTTTTAACATTTGGAAATTGCCAGGAACCACATGAGATACCAAAACACAATGGTGACCAAGACACAAATTTGCCAAGTTCTCTGTCTGTTGTACTCTATTTTACTCTATCCATCCCCAAACCCTTAAGGAGAAAGAGTCTCCAGTTGATATTTAAAAAATCAGATGAAATTAAACATCAGGAGAAGCCCGCAAATGAGAATACAAGTGCTGGGGAAAGTATGGTTGAGAGGCCGAGACCACCCTCCTTCAGGAAGCTGTGGAGCAACCTGCAGCACCTTACTCTGTAACAGAGCGCTGGGGCTCAAGGTGCATAAGTGCCCTCTGCTAGACACCTGGCCAGTACACAAGTACAAGTATGGCATATTCTACGAGATGACCCAACCAGAGCATGGGAGACGTGTGTATATCCCTGCCTCCCTCTCAGTAACTCTGCCTTTCGAATTAAAAAAAAATACTATGTATTGGGTATGTGGCTGCACATGAGGGTACTTCAAAAGGTTCATGAGAAATGGAATTAAAATAGCTTGCAGGAGCAGGCATTTGTTTTGGCAGTTAAGATGCCAGTTGGGAAGCACATGTCCCACACCAAAGTGTCTGGGTTCAGCTCCCAGTTCCATCTTCTCAATCCAGCTTCCTGCTATTGTGCACACTATGGTGCAGTGGGTTTTATATCTCCCTCTCTCTCAAATAAACAAAATATTTAAAAATGCTTCAAGATCCTGCACAATCTCCACAAACTTGTTAGAGATCTGCACATGCTGAAACTTTAAGTACAAAACCATGTCCATTAATCTGCATGAACAGCAAATGCCTCCCAGTGTGTTCCCTCCAGGGACCAGGGGAGGAAGTTGGGACTGGGGTCTGAGCAGGACTTCTACATTATCATTAATGTTTTACCGCCTTTAAAATGTTGAAACCAATGTGGCATGTCAGTCTTCCTTCTCCACGGTGAGTGCTGGGGTGGGCATTTTATCAGATTCTGTACTCTTGTTTTTTTTTGTTGTTTTTTTTTTTTTTTTGCTCAATATTGAGCAGAAGAATTCTTGTTACTTGACTGTGTCCCTAGACATGCTTCCCCCATCTTCATGTCAGTGTATGGTCTCCAAGGACTGAAGTTATTCCCTATCTCCTCTGAACATGCCAGGGGCTTGCATCAGGACTGCGCATGCAAGGAGGGATGATGGAGGGTGGAAACCCAGAGACCTCTACAAGCTTTGTTCTTGATGGGCTTCTTTGGGCTTGCTCTAGCTATGGCCAAGGGCACGTGGCCCACACCCTCCTGGGGTGAGTGTGGGAACATTGGGCTTGTTGGGGTTGAGGGGTTTAACAAAGATTCCTGTGCCCTTTCCCAACCTTACACCCTGTGTGAGTACCCTGGATCCTCCGTGGGTGCACAGATGCCTGGCTAAACTCCAGGCAGTGGATGACAACTTAAACTGCCCTTGATGTGTGTTTCTCTGGGGACTGAAATCACCGTTACAAACTTGCTGCATGTAAAGGCTTAACTTCTGGAAATGGCACAACAGAATTTTACAACGGCAGGATTTTCAAGAATGGGATCCAGCTGGCCACTGGAAAGGGAACAGAATTTTTTGCCAACTCTCCCACCCAAATTTCTTCTCCTGTATATATTTCAACTGCCCTACAATTGAGTCACATTTCGATCAAGATTTCACATTTCTGAGTATTCCACCTGCAGGGCACCCCTCATAAAAGGAAGAACGAATTCATTAGCCCAGCTCTTGTCTCTGGGCTGGCAGCAATCACACTCTCTAAGAGGCTCGCGTGTCTCACACAGATTTACCTGAGGTTTTTCCTGGCATTTGGACAATTATTTAAAATGCTAAAAAGGGTGATGTAGAAACAGGATTATTGAGGTGAAGAGGAGAGGAAGGGAAGTTGTCACAGGACCATGACTTCCCAATTGAATACTTCCTTTCTCAGGTCTGTGTTAATTGTAAAGAAGTATACTGCCTACCACACACACACACACACACACACACACACTGCTCAAGCTCCAGGACAGAGAGGAACTTGACCTCTATGCTAGAGGTTGATATTTTAGAGCGACAATGTACTCTCCTGCCATAAACTCACATGATCTGCTGACTGTCATTAACGATGGCCAGAAACTTCATGGATTGCTCAAAAGTTATTACCTAATTACCGAGGGCAACACAAGCATGGTGCTAAGCAGCATTGTTCATGCGTCACCTCAATTAATACTCACAATAGCTTCTCAAAACAAAATCCCCAGGAAGCAAGGTCAGCATCACCCAGGAAAATGCTAGAATCACAAATGCTTGTACTGCTGCTACTTGAGACATGCCAACATGCGGAGCCCAGTCTCTGATGTAACAAGCTCTCCCCAAAATTCTGATGTGTGCCAAAGTTGGGGAATGATCACTGAGAGAGTGGGGGCTGTTATAATTTCACAATGAACACCTCAGGCCCAGAAAGGTAAATTGATCATTCAAGGCACAGAGAAAGCAGAAGACACCATATTTGAAACCAGACAGGCTAACTCCAGAGCCCAGTCCCTCAATCACAGTGCTACAATGCTCATTATCCGAGGAATGAAGTATGGATTGAATCAGTGAGCATCAGACAAAAATATGCCAAATGAGTCTGCAGTGATAACTCCAAATCTCAACAGCTGAGCCAGTGATGGGTCACAGAACAATGAGACTTCTCAGAAACAGCAAATTGACTCTACATCTACCAAGTTGGTAACAGTCAAATAAATTAGGAGCTGTCCATTTGATGGAATCAATTCAGCTCTAAATGTCATGGTTGCCAAGACATCCAATGGCCCATAAAAATACTTAGTGTATAAGGAGGCAGGAAATACTAAGTCTGAGACCAGAAGCACCAGTATGGGCAGTTTTTCCCCAACAGTCACAAGTGGCTAAGGACTTGGGAAACTGGTGGATTTAACAACCTGTGGGTGTGAATGGAAATTGGCAGTTACTCTGCACCAAAACGGGGTCATAGATATTTAAATTTAAAAATATGCATGACTTATGACCCCAAACCCCCACTTCTTAGAAGGAATCACATGTGCATAGTCAAGCTGGATCATTATCACTGCAGATCAACACTTCTAAGGGGGAAAATCTCACAAAACGAAACTGCAATCATTACGTGGATTGGATAAATAAATCAGGTTTCTTCTATATTGAAGAATGTGATCTGTACATTATAAGAAACCTAGATATCCCTGAGATACAGAGAGAGAGAGAGAGAGAGAGAGAGAGAGAGAGAGAGAGACTCTCTATACCATTTTTAAGTTTCTTGAATACACTGTTAGGAATAAAGTATAAAATTAATTATCTTAAAAGCAAAAGGATTTGAGATAAAGGGAGAGGAAAGCAGAGTGAAATTAAACACAACAGAAATCCCAAATGCACACACATCACATTATCTATTTTCAGTGCATATTTTCATCAACAAACATCTAAACAAGCGACCACTAAACTGCGATTTCACTTTAGAAGATAAGCAAAGAGCTCTCTCTTACTGGCAAAGAGTATGCAGTGGGGCCTCTGGCTTCTCGGTCTGCCCGTAGCAGCTAACCTTGTCCTCGAGGATGTAGGAGAACTTCTCCAACACGGAAGACACGCAGTGGTTAGGATGCTGAGACCACCCATCACTCTCACCTCCAGGCTGTAGTCTGAATCACTGTAGGAGACTGAAATGAGTCATGAGGGAAACTCTTTGGAGGTGTGAACTTTGTGCTTATAGCAAATTACAGCATGGTCCAGCCACACCTCTAGTGCTCAGTGGCCACATCTTATACAGTACAGGTCTCTACAGTCAAGATGATCTCTCAGCAGCTAGGTTCCATCAGTCTTTTTGGGATTTGTAGTTCTGAAGCATTTCTCCTGCTGAGTGTCACCTTCCTTATTCTGGCCATACTCGCTTCCATCACTTTCCAAAACATCTCTGCTTCTTGCCCTTCTCTTACATCCCTGATGACTTCTTATGGAAGCCTCTTCCTTCACTCACCTCCCACACCGTCAGCACTCTTCCCAGGTTCTGTGTTACAGCCACTGTTCCTCTCTCAGTTTATCATTTTCTTGGATATTTTAGCCATTTTTAGAGTTAAACTAGAGATGATGATGGCTCCCAAATCCTATATCTAGCCCTAATAATTCCCACATCAAAATAACTGGACATTTATTGTACCCCACCAACCAATTCAAATCAACAAACTCTAAAACTGACCTTACCATTTACCAACTCAAAACGCAGTGCATGATACTTGTCTACCAGCCAGCCAGAATCTACAGGAATGGGTCCTACCAAGCAGAGGCTGGAGAATTTACCTGCCACAACTTGGGGGTGAGGTACAACCAACACTTAGTGTATAAACAACAGAGAGGATGCTAAAGTCTTTAATGAATAAAACTACTCCCCACGGCTACGAATACCCAAATGTCAAGAGACCCATTGCTGAAAATCAGCTTTTTTTTCTTCCTTTTTATTTATTTATTTTTAATATAAATTTTATAAACAAAACCTTAGGAATACAGTGAATTTTTCCACCATACCCATCCTCCCACCTACACTCCCACACCACTTCTTCCTCCCTCTCCCCTTCCCAGTCCCATTCTCCATTAAAATTCATTTTCAATTAATATTATACACAGAAGACAAATTCTATATTAAGTAAAGATTTCAGCAAGTTGCACACACACGCACTTACACACACATACACACACACACAGTTTGAGAACTAGTTTTTCGGCCACCGCCGTGGCTCACTAGGCTAATCCTCTGCCTTGCGGCGCCGGCACACCGGGTTCTAGTCCCGGTCTGGGCGCCGGATTCTGTCCCAGTTGCCCCTCTTCCAGGCCAGCTCTCTGCTATGGCCCGGGAGAGCAGTGGAGGATGGCCCAAGTGCTTGGGCCCTGCACCCCATGGGAGACCAGGATAAGTACCTGGCTCCTGCCATCGGGTCAGCACGGTGCGCCAGCCACAGCGCACTGGCCACGGCGGCCATTGGAGGGATAATCAATGGCAAAGGAAGACCTTTCTCTCTGTCTCTCTCACTGTCCACTCTGTCAAAAAATAAAAAAATAAAAAAAGAGAACTAGTTTTACAGTTAACTCTCATAATGCAACTCATTGTGGACAGAGATCCTGCATAGGGAGTTAGAACACAGTGACTCCTGTTGTTAATTTAACAATCTCACATATGAGGTCAGTGAAACAGCTTTAAAGCCATAGCTGTACCTGTATGGTGTGGAGCCCAGTGGCCATGCTTATTCCTGTCCCTTTCACAGACTCTGGAGTGGGGCCCAGAGTCGGCACTTTAACAAGCTCCCCAGTTGACTGTTAAGTGCACTAAATGGTAAGAGTCACTGCTATGAGGCAGAGCCAACCTCAGCGTCAAAGAGATTCACGCATTCTTCTTCAATGACAAGCACTGGATCACTTGATACACAATAAGAAGCTGAAATTCAAAGTCTGAGTAATCCCCTAACTTCAGTCTTTAGGATCAACACCCTTGGCTTTCATGGGAGTTACTTTATTAGCACAATCCCGGAGAAACTGACCCATAAACTTCACAGTACAAAGTAAAGAGTGTTCACTGCACAATTCTTTTCTTCAGTCCTAAAGCTCACAACTTGTTTCTTGCCAAGTTGAAACTCGGAAATACAGAGGCATGTTTGGTGCTCTGCCCACTGGAGAGGCTGCAGCAAAGGCCACTGCAGGAAAATCTTCAAACCTTTTCATTTTATTAAGCTTAGTATATATTGTGAAACACACGAAAGATACTGCTCTTGAGATACAAGGATAAAAATAGAAGATGGATGCAACAGCCGGAGCTAAGCAGATTTCAAGCCAAGAGCCAGGAGCTTCCTCCAGAACTCCCACACAGGTGCAGTGGCCCAGGGACTTGAGCCCTCTTCTACTACTTGGCCAGGCCACAGCAGAGCTGGGATGGAAGTGAAACTCCTGAGACTCGAACCAACACCCATATGGGATGTTGGTACTGCAGGCGGCGGCTTCATCCACTATGCCATGGCTCAGCCAACCCGCAGCCCCAAATACCTAGGCTGTTCCCACTTGTAATCCAGATTTCTGCTCATATCCCTAAGGAAAGCAGAGGAAGCAGCCCAAAGGCTTAGGCATCCAAACCCACATTGGAGTACTGGATAAAGTACCTGGCTTCTGGTCTGTCATGGCCCACCCTCGGGACACTGTAGCCACCTGGGGTAGGGACCCATACATTGAAGATCTCTCCTACACTGCCTCATCTATAACTCTGCCTTGCAAACCAATCTTGAAAAAGTAAAAAATACCCTAAAGGCATTCGGATCTGGCTGAAAAGCCCATGAGAGTATTTCAGGCATGGAAAGCCAAGACACAATGGCAAAAAGATCTCTGCGAGTGAGATCCCAGTGGAAAGAACAGGTCTTCAAAGAAGGAGGTACCTTTCTCTGAAGGGAGGAGAGAACCTCCACTTTGACTATGACCTTATCTAAACAAGATAAGAATCGGAGAACTCAGAGGGCTTCCATAGCCTTGGAAACTCATGACTGGAGCATAGGGAGACTACTGATGCCATAGACAGGAGTGTCAATTGGTAAAGTCAACAACAGGAGTCACTGTGCACTTACTCCTCATGTAGGATCTCTGTCCTTAATGTGCTGTGCATTGAGATTTAATGCTATAACGAGTACTCAAACAATATATTTCACTTTGTGTTTCTATGGGGGTGCAAACTGTTGAAATGTTTACTTAATGTATACTAAACTGATCCTCTGTAAAAAAAAAAAGAAATTATCAACTCCCAACTTGACTCTCACTGGGATTAAACATGACAATAGGTCTGATCTGATTTCATCATCATTTAAAAAAAATCATCTATTATTTTTCACTTTATGTTTCTGTGTGGGAGCAAACTGTTGAAATCCTTACTTAATGTATACTAAGCTGATCTTCTGTATATTAAGATAATCAAAAATGAATCTTGATGTGAATGGAAGGGGAGAGGGAGTGGGAAAGGGGAGGGTAGTGGGTGGGAGGGACAGTATGTGGGGGAAGCCATTGTAATCCATAAATCGTACTTTGGAAATTTATATTCATTAAATAAAAGTTAAAAAAAAGTAAAAAATATCTAGTACTTACTATGAGGTGTCACAACCTTGGACAGGCTGGAACAGAACACAGAGGGATTCTTGGTGTTTCTCTAAGCTTCTGCTTTCTCCTCCGTGTGTGTAGTCTGTGAAAATTCACTGGATTATGTACCAGTTAATTCAAGTGCCCCGTGCCCCTGTGCCCCTGCACATATACCTTACACTGCTGCACAACCCACAGCAGAGGCCGTGAGTAAAGGCCTCTTCTTATGGACGTGGCCAAGGCTACATCTGGCCAGGCACAGGAAACCCCCAAAACAGTACCAGGACCGTGGGAAAAGTTCTTCCTCTCCCAACCACCCACCACACCCTCCAGGACTCCTGTCACACTCCCCTCCCTTTCCTTTCTGCAACACGCCTTTCTTAGCTTCATTTCACGCCTCCCCCCATTCATGCCACCTTTTCATTCTCTCCCATTCCTCTCTGCTCCCGCTTCTCCCTTGACACTCTTCCTCCTCCTACTATCCCCATAACCCCCTTGCATGCACACCCCAGCCCCCGCCCACACCATGACAGAAAGGCCAACACACCAAACTCAACACAGAAAGAGCATTTCTGTTCTTCTGGAACAGGAACTCAGTAAGAGGCATTCTCTTCTGGAAGGAGCCAAAGAAGAGAACCGAGCCTAGTAATTTCCAGAAGCCCAAGGTAACTGATGTGGCTGCCTTGGGTCCAGCCTCTCCAGATCCAGGCCTGACCCTAGGGCTGCTGGGTCACCCTCATGCTCTGCCAGCAGGTTCAAGGATGGCTCTTCATTGCTTGAAAAGGCTCTCGGGTTGAGCCAATGCACTGCGGACTCCCACCTGAGCACATCGGGTCAAAAGGGGCTACACATGTGCACGCACTTCCAAGGAACAGTGCTGGGCACAGGCGCAATCCCCATGGGCAGCTGCCATGGCACCAGGGGACGCACTGGCACGCTGCCGCATCCAGGGTCTGACACAGCAGGGCCACTTCCAGTCCCTCTGCTCCAGACTGTGACCCAGGGGGGCTGTGGCTGATGACCCAGGTAGTCTGGACCCTACCTCCAGGCCTTGTGGGAGTCCTGAATGGAGCTCCTGCCTCCTGGATTCTGCCTGGCCCAGCCCTGGCCATCAAAGCCATGTGGGGAGAGAAGCAGTGCAGGGGGCATCACGAACAATATTTCTCTCTCTTAGTGATCATCCATATGGGGGTTCACTCCACAGATGGCCATAAAGGCTGACACTGGGACAGGCCAAAGCAGAAGCCAGGGACATTTTATCTGGTGCTCCATTCTGGGTTCAGGGGCCTAAGTCCTTGTGCCTTCTCCCTCTGCTTTCCCAAGCTACTTAGCAGACAGCTGGATCCCACGGGGAACGACCTGTAGGAGAGGCAGGCACTGTGGGGTCAGGTGAAGCCACTGACCACAGTGCCGGCATCCCATATGGGCACTGGTTTGAGTCCCAGCTGCTCCAGTTCCAATGCAGCTCTCTGCTGTGGTCTGGGAATGCAGTAGAAGTCCTTGTACCTCTGCACCCATGCAGGAGACCCCAGCAATTCTCCTGGCCCCTGGCTCCTGGCTCTGGATCCCCTCAGCTCTGTCCATTGTAGCCAATTAGGGAGTGGACCAGCATATGGAAGACACCTACTCTCTCTCTCTCTCTCTCTCTCTCTCTCTGTGTGTGTGTGTAACTCCTAATTTCAAGTAAAAAATATCTTTAAAAAGGCAAAATTCTTTTAAAAAAGGAAAACATAGCTCTACATAAAATACTACGTCAAGGCCAACTACTAGAGTTTATCTAGAATTTGATACTATATGCACTACATGCCCTACTAACAAAGAATTTGAAAAAGAGTTTAACTCAGTCTTTTTTTTTTTTTTTTTTTTTTTGACAGGCAGATTGGACAGTGAGAAAGAGGCAGAGAGAAAGGTCTTCCTTTGCCGTTGGTTCACCCTCCAATGGCCACCGCAGCCGGTGCGCTGCGGCCCACGCACCGCGCTGATCCGATGGCAGGAGCCAGGTGCTTCTCCTGGTCTCCCATGGGGTGCAGGGCCCAAGCACTTGGGCCATCCTCCACTGCACTCCCTGGCCACAGCAGAGAGCTGGCCTGGAAGAGGGGCAACCGGGACAGAATCCGGCACCCTGACCGGGACTAGAACCTGGTGTGCCAGCGCCGCAAGGCAGAGGATTAGCCTAGTGAGCTGCGGCGCCGGCCTTAACTCAGTCTTAGAAAAGGTTTTGGTACCCATTCATTCTCTTCTTCCTTACAAACATTCTGTGTGGTATTATTTCTGAATTATACATGAGGAAATCTTTGGAATTTATTTATTCAGACACTTATATACCCATTTGCACAAGGACTTGAAACACCCGTGATCTACACGGTTCTCCACGGAACACAGGTCTGCTTCCCAATCTCCAATCTCCATAACTAGCCTTGCATTTAAAGTATGGATCATGTTTGAAATAGGACAAATCCTGTGTTCCACAAAGCAAGATAGAATATAAAGGTAGCATCTGAGGTCACTGTTGACATTTTCTACGTGCATGTTATCCTGTTGGTACTTTTTCTCTCATTTCTCAATGTTAGATACAAATGGGGATGGAGAAAGTTCAACTACCCCTATGTGCAGATGACATGATTCTATATATAGGAGATCCAAAAGATTCCACTAAGAGACTCTCCAAACTCATAGTAAAGTTTGGTAACGTGGCAGGATAGAAAATCAACAGCCTTTGTATACACCAACAATGTCATGGCTGAGAAAGAACCTCCATGACCTAACCTGTTCAAGTAGCTACAAAGAAAATAAAGGACCTTGGAATAAATTTAACCAAGGAGGTCCAATATCTGAGAATCACAAAAGATTAAACAAAAGAATAGAAGAAAACAAAAAAATTGAGATGCTTCTGCACTACAAAAGAAACACTCAGCAAAATGAAAAGGCAAATAACAGGATAGGCAGAATTATCTTCAAAGTATGCAACTGATAAGGGATTAAGTCCCATAAACTTTCAAGAAACTCAACAACAGCAAAACAAACCACCCATCAAGAAATATGCAAGGGACTTCAACAGGCATATTTCAAGAAAGGAAATCTAAATGGCAAACAAACACATGTAAACATGCTCAGGATCACTAGCCATCAGGGAAATGCAAATCAATACTACATTGGCCTTCAGGATGTGGGGGAAAGACACCGTAATCCACTGCTGGTAGGAATGTAAACTGGTATAGCCACTGTGTAAGACAGTATGGAGATACCTCAGAAATCTGAATATAGATGCACCATACGAGCCAACCACTCCAGCCCTGGGAATATACAAAAGGGAAATGAAATCAACATACAAACAGTTATCTCTGCCCTCATATTTACTACAGCTAATTACAAGAGCAAAGATATGTAAGCAACCAAAATGCACATCACCTGAAGACTCAATAAAGACATTATGGGCTACGGACACCATACATACATACACAGACTGCACAGCCTGGCTATTGTGCATCCTGCTGCAATGAGCATAGGCGTGTGAAAACCTCTGCCTACATAATGATTCGTTTCCTTCAATATGTTACCAGTACTGTGTACATCCATACAGTTTTCCATGTTGACAGGACTTGTTTCACATGAGAAATTGTATTGCCATATATATATTAAGGAATACAGATACCAGATCAATAAACCCAATTTTACCTTCAAACACTAGAACAGCAAAGTAAATCTTAAGAAAGTGGAAGGAGGAAAAATATACAAACTGATATAAATCCAACGGAATACAAAATATCACAACAGAAATTCAGTGAGACCAGAATACTATTCTTGAACACTCAGTGACATGGACAAAACGTTTATCCACAGGAAACAAGGGAAAAAAGGGAACAGACTCAAGTGACTTCACAACAGAAACAACAGAGAGGACACGATTACCTACCTTACCAAAATAATAATCAGAAAACACTATGGAAAAGCCAAGGCACAAGGATTTGGTCAATGTTGATACAGTGTATGGACTGATTGTTAGAAAGACACAAACCACTAAAACTGAATACAGTAAAACAAGAAACCCTAAATACACTTATACTTTGAAAAGAGACTGCAGTAGCAGGGAAACAAATACACATGAAAAAAAGTCCAGGACCAGACGGCTCTACTGGTGAGAACTCCCATTTAAAAGATAATTAAAATCCGTTCTTTCCCTTCCAAAAGGGAGAGGAAGAGGAAAAACTTTCCTTTTTATTCCATCAGACCAGCGTTATCCCAACATCCAAAACAAGCACACATCATAAAGAAAATAGCACACAAATATCCATCATGAATGTGTCACATGCCTCAATAAAATATTACCAAATGCCATCCGGGAGCACAACCAAAGCTTAGCACACTGTGCGCAACTGAGAGTTACTCCGGGAATGCAAGGACGGCTACCATACATAAGCAATTAATCCCAGAGCAGAACAAACATGGGAAAAGCCACAAAGTATCCCGATAGACACAGAAAACCTATTTCACTAAACCTTCCTTACTTTCGCAGTATTAAAAAAATAAAATCATCGAATTAAGAACAGATGGTACACCTGGGCCTGGCAATGGTCTTTCATTAAAAAGCCACAGAGCACTAACAGCACACCAAACGCGAGTAACCGGAAACTGTCCTCCTAGACCAGGACACAGACACACATTCTCGCTCTCATTCCTCCCAACAACAGTCTGAGGTCTAGAGCAGGGTGGCTGGGCCCTCAAAAAGCAAACAGACCGGAACGTGGGGCAGTTCCGGGAGGAGACGGAGCCACCACTGCTCTCGCACAGCTACTTGCACCCTGGGGACCCTTCCAGACCGTCCGCACAGCACGACCGCGACTTCGGCACCCAAAAGCAACAGGCACAACCCCAACGGGAAACCGCAACAGCCGCACGTCACTCACCTCGGTGGGGGGGGTGGTCTGCCAGCGGGACAGAGGTCTGCCAAGGCCGTTGCTTCCGGAAGGGGCCGAAGAAGAGAACCGCACCTGGGAAACGGTGTGGTAGCCTCGGACACGAAGCCTCTCCTGATCCTGGCCTGACCCAGGGGCAGCTGGGTCTCCCTCAGGCTTGGCCATCAGCGTCGAGCACGGCTCCTCACAGCTTGTGCAGGCTCTTGGGCAGCAGTGGACGCGGTGCTGACTCCCACGAGAGTGCTGGCGGGGCAGTCGGGGTACGCATGCGTTTGTGTGCACTTCCGGGTCAAAGTGCAGGACGCAGGCGCAGTCCCCACTGGCCGTCGCCATGGTGCCACGGGACACATCTGCACCCTGCCACATCCAGCGTCCTTCTGATGCCCCAGGCCCGCTTCAGTCAGCTTCTTCTGCTCCGGGTGTGACTCAGCCAAGGCGGTGCTCGGCCAAAGCTAGAAGCCCAAAGCTCAAACCCAGTCTCCGCATGAGTGGCAGGGACCCATGGAGCGCATTCACAGGAAGCTGGATCAGAAGAAGAGGAGCCTGAACTCAAACCAGAAACTCCAGTGTGGGATGCAGGCATCCCACTGCGCCGGATGGCTGCAATGTCCATCTGTTAACCAACGTCTCCCTCAACACTCACTCATGTATCCATTTGTTTTTCTTTTTCTTTTTTTGACAGGCAGAGTGGACAGTGAGAAAGAGAGACAGAGAGAAAGGTCTTCCTTTGCCGTTGGTTCACCCTCCAATGGCCGCCATGGCCGGCGTGCTGCGGCCGGCGCACCGCGCTGATCCGATGGCAGGAGCCAGGTACTTATCCTGGTCTCCCATGGGGTGCAGGGCCCAAGCACTTGGGCCATCCTCCACTGCACTCCCGGGCCATAGCAGACAGCTGGCCTGGAAGAGGGGCAACTGGTACAGAATCTGGCGCCCCGACCGGGACTAGAACCCGGTGTGCCAGCACCCCAAGGTGGAGGATTAGCCTAGTGAGCCGTGGCGCCAGCCACCTTATACCATATTTTACACCATCAACTTTCAGTTAGTTGGGTTCAATTGCTTTACCAGCTGCCCAACTAAGTCAAATGCCCTGACAGAATGTCCCTGGAACTTACACCTCCTGCCCACCCCACACAGGGCAGAACCTCCAACAACACATCTCGATCAGATTCCACTTCAAGTGCAGGGATGACCTGGAGAGACTGGGAGAAATATACATAAAATGATAAAGCAGTAAAAGTGAGCCACCCTCCAGAAATGGGGGGAGGGAAGGGGCTTTTCATCAAAGCTGGGCAGTCAGCACCTCCCCCTAAGCAGCCAAAGCCATGAGTCCTCTGTCCCCTTCTCCTGTGGTATGTACTTCTTTAAAAAAGAAAAAAAAAGATCTATTTACTTATTTAAAAGTCAGAGTTACACAGAAAGAGAAGGACAGACCGAGAGGGAGAGGTCTTCCATCCTCTGGTTCACTCCCCGGTTGGCCACAACAGTCAGAGCTGGGCTGTTCTGAAGCCAGAAGCCAGAAGCCAGGAGCTTCTTCCAGGTTCCCCACACGGGTGCATATGCCCAAGGACTTGTGCCATCTTCTACTGCTTTCCCAGGCCATAGCAGAGAGCTGGGTCAGAAGTAGAGCAGCCAGGTCTCAGACCGGCACCCACATGGGATGCTGGCACTGCAGGCGGTGGCTTTACCCACTATGCCACAGTGCTGGCCCTGGTATGTACTTCTGATGACCATAAAACTTCCTTTCCAATTAGCACTCTGACAGCCAAGGCCAGGGTAACCAGCAATGACATTCATCAGTCTCGTCATCTGTTTTTTTTTTTTTTTTTTTTAAGATTTATTTATTTGTTTGAAAGGCAGAGTGAAAGAGAGGCAGAGGCAGAGGAAAGGTCTTCCATCCACTGGTTCACTCCACAGATGGTCTCAATGGCTGAAGCTGCACCAACCCGAAGCCAGAAGCTAGGAGCTTCTTCTTCCAGTGCAGGTGCAGGGGCCCAAGCACTTGGGCCATCTTCTACAGCTTTCCCAGGCCATAGCAGAGAGCCGGATCAGAAGTGGAGCAGCTGGGACTAGAACTGGAGCCTATATGGGATGCCGACACTGCAGGTAGCAACTTCACCCGCTACACCACAGAGCCGGCCCTGGTCATTTGTTTTCAAGAGCAACTTGAGGAATCCAACAGATGAGATTGTCCCAGGTCATCTCAGGGTAAACCTGAGGTTGAAAAACTAATATTAGGGGCAGGCACTTGGCACGGAGGTCAAGCCTCTGGTTGGAACAACTACATCCAAATCTCAGTGCCTGGGTTCAAGTCCCAGCTCCACTACTGATTCCAGTTTCCTGCTACCGTGTCCTGTGAGAGGAAGCAGGTGGTGGCCCATGTAGCTGGGCCCTTCCACTCACAGGGACACAGGACTGACTTCCTGGTTTCTGACTATGGCCCAACTCAGCCTCCCCAATCATTGTAGGACTTGGGGAGTAAATCAATGGATAGAAGTGTTGGTGTCTGTGTATCTTTTTCTCTGTCTGTGGCTATGTCTCTTTCAAACAAATAAAATAAATAAATATTTTTGAGTGAGAAGGGGTTTGTGGCAGGGAATTATTATCAGCTAAAAGGTCAAAGTGTATTCAACTTCAATGCCCTCATGATAGTAACTACAACACCATTTTTTTTTCTTTTTGAGATAGAGTTACAGACAGAAAATGGGAGAGAGAGAGAGAGAGAGAGAGAGGACTTCCATCCCTGGTTCACTCCCCAAATGGTCACAACAGCTGGAGCTGGGCCAGTCGGAAGCCAGGAGCCAGGAGCTTCATTTGGTCTCCACACAGGTGCAGGGGCCCAAGCACTTGGACAATCTGCTGCTGCTTTCCCAGGCCATAGCAGAGAGCTGGATTGGAAGTGGAACATCTGAGACTCGAACTGGCACCCATATGGGATGCCAGCACTACGGCAGCTTTACCAGCTATGCCACAGCACCAGCCCCCACATGATTGATTTTTAAATGTTTTTTTCGTTTTAATCAAAACAAAACCAAAAATCGTAATTAGGGTCTAAGAGCAAAGTACAAATAGCTTTATAAAAATAAGTTATGAAGTGGTCAGCACTGTGGCTTAGCAGGTAAAGCCACCATCTGCATCCCATAAGGGTGCCAGTTCGAGTCCTGGCTGCTCTATTTCTGATCCAGCTCTCTGTGATGGACTGGAAGAGCAATAGAAGATGGCCCAAGTGGTTGGGCCCCTGCACCCATGTGGGAGACCCAGAAGAAACTACTGGTTCCTGACTTCAGATGGGCCCAGTTCCAGCTGTTGCAGCCATTGAGGTAGTGAAGCAGCAGATGGAAGCCCTCTCTTTCTCTTTCTCTGCCTTTTTGTAACTCGGCCTTTTGAATAAATAAATAAATCTTTTAAAAAAGCTATGAACATAATTGACAATTATACTTTAGAAGGACTTGCCTCAGGAGAATTTGGCTAACTACACATTGTTGGGGAGGTATTTCTGCTAGAAGTCAAATATCCCAACTCAAGGTCACACAAAAGACAGGTAGCCAAAGACAGAAACTAGGTTTCGCGAAGGCACAACTTACAAGAACTCTTGGCTGGCGCCATGGCTCACTAAGCTAATCCTCTGCCTGCGGCGCCAGTACTCCGTGTTCTAGTCCTGGTTGGGGTGCCGGTTCTGCCCAGTTGCTCCTCTTCCAGTCAAGCTCTCTGCTGTAGCCCGGAAAGGCAGTGGAGGATGGCCCAAGTGCTTGGGCCCTGCACTCACATGGAAGACCAGGAGGAAGCACCTGGCTCCTGGCTTCAAATCGGCGCAGCGCGCCAGCCGTAAGGGCCATTTGGGGGGTGAACCAATGGAAGGAAGACCTTTCTCTCTGTCTCTCTCTCTCTCTCTCACTGTCCAACTCTGCCTGTCAAAAACAAAAAGAACTTTTGTGTTAGAGATAAAATATAGAGAAATACATAGTTAATTTTATATACTTAAATTCCAAAAGCAGGAAATGCAAAAATTAGTCCTGTTTTTCTTAAGGTTTATTTCATTTATTTCAAAGCCAGAGTGACAGAGAGAGGGAGAGAGACAAGGAGAGAGAGATCTTGCATTCATTGGTTCATTCCTCAGATGGCTGCAGCCTCCAGGGCTGATCCACGCCAAACCCAGGAGCCAGGAGCCTCCTCTGAGTTTCCTCCATGGGTGCGGGGGCCCAAACACTTGGCCATCTTCTGCTGCTTTCCCCAGGTCATCAGCAGGTAGCTGGATCAGAAATGGAGCAGCTGTGGCACAAACTGGCACCAACATGAGATGCTGGCATAGAAGGCAGCAGCTTTATCTGCTTTGTCAAAATGCCCGCCCAAAAATTTATAGTTGTTATAATAATGCTAAAATACACACACCTTACACAAAGAATGTTAGAGCTCGAAGGGACTGCTACACAATAAATCAATTTAACAGTAAAAGAAGTAAAACTTTGGAAACTTAACTTTTGCATTTTGCCATTTGTGCTAATTCACAACCTACTCTACTATAGTTAATTTTATTTTAAACATAAGAAAGAAGGAAACTGGGGTAGATGGAAGGAAGAAAAGGAAAAAAAGAGAAAACGGAAGGAAATGAGCAAAGTACCCAAAATGCTTTTATCTCCTTGATATGAAGGCATCCTTCTCAGGTCCTCAGAATTAGCTTCCTGTGCCCACCATTTCCCTTAGTTTTCCTTCTGTCCTCTAGGGTCTTACACGTGAGAGAGTGTGTATGTGTGTGAGCCTATGTGCCAGTGTGTGCCTATGTGTGCACATATGTGTGCCTGTGTGTACCATGCATGTGTCTGCAAGTGTCAGTGCCTGTATGTATGCCAGTGTGTGTGCAGTGTCTTCCTCTGTAAATGCCATGTGCATATGTGTGCCTGTGTGTCCACATATGTGTCTGTGTGAGCATGCACTGTGTGCATGCCTATGTGAGCCTACAAGTGTGCATGCCTGTGTGTGCCATGAATATGCCTGTGAGTGTGAGTGTATGTGAGTGTGTGTCTCTCTATGTGCCATGTGCATGTGTGTGCCTGTGTCATGTTTGTCCACATATGTGGCTATGTGAGTACACACTGTGTGCATACCTGTGTGGTCATGTGTGTCCCTGTGAGTGTGCATGCCTGTGTACACCATGAGTACGCCTGTGAGTGAGAGTGTGTGCGGTGTGTGCGAGTATGGGTTCACAGTGCTGGCTTCTCTCTCCAGCCCCCTTTTGAGCTTTTTGTCCACCTTGCTTCCATGCCTTCTTCCTGCTTCTCCTCCTTCCCTCAACCTGCCTCTGCTCCACAACTCCTCACAACACAAAAGGCACCAGCAAGAAATGCTAGAACTCAAAGTTCTTCACAATGTTACATATCTCTTATCTAACCTTTTCTATATGGAAAACTGACATTCTGAAAGGTTGCATACATAATTTGCCCACAGTTGCAAAACTAACAAATGACATAATCAAAATAAAAATCCAAGGATCCCCATTAAAGCACCTAAGGAACGCACAGAAAGTTATTTTTAAATCCCAAGTGGGGAAGAGCTTTCTCAGAAACAAGAGGTAAAGGTTTTTAAATACTGCCGGCGCCGCGGCTCACTAGGCTAATCCTCTGCCTAGCGGCGCCGGCACACCGGGTTCTAGTCCCGGTTGGGGTGCCGGATTCTGTCCCGGTTGCCCCTCTTCCAGGCCAGCTCTCTGCTGTGGCCAGGGAGTGCAGTGGAGGATGGCCCAGGTGCTTGGGCCCTGCACCCACATGGGAGACCAGGAAAAGCACCTGGCTCCTGGCTCCTGCCTTCAGATCAGCGCGGTGCGCCGGCCGCAGCGCACCGGCCGTGGCGGCCATTGGAGGGTGAACCAACGGCAAAGGAAGACCTTTCTCTCTGTCTCTCTCTCTCACTGTCCACTCTGCCTGTCAAAAAATTTAAAAAAAAGGTTTTTAAATAAATACCTTACATATTTTATTGCATTAAATGTTTTTGTCTGGCCCAAATCTCTCTCTCTCTCTCTCTCTCTCTCTCTCTCTCTCTCTCTCTCACACACACACACACACACACCAAATTCAAAACAAATGACAAATTAAATGGGAAACTGCAAAACAAATAACAAAAGCTAATTTCCTTAATTTATAAAAAGTGCTTACATATCAATAAGGAAAACTTCTTTCAAATGTAATTTCTTGATGAAAGAAATTCAAATGAATTTTAGAGATTTTTTTAAATCCCTTTAAATTAAAGAAATACAAATTAAAAGCCAACCTACCATTATTTTCATCTAGACTGCTGAAAAGTCAAAGTAGTAACATACAGAAAAGTCATTCTAATTCACTGTTCCCTGAGTCTGAATCTCTGGGGCTGAGTGGCCATATGCCTATCCAAAGTTTCAACGTGCATCCCCTTAGGAAGCCACCAATCCCACCTCTCAGACTGTGTCCTCCCATACTTGCCTCACATGCACAGGAACAAGCTGAGCTGTTCATAACAGCAAGACTGGAAACAACCTAAATGTCCAATAACAGAAAACCTTTAGACAATCATTTTCCAAACAACAGAAAACCTCACATGGAATATCATGCAGTCATTAAAAGAATGAGGCTGATAGGCATAAACTGAAGAAAATGTCCCCCAAAAAGACTCATTTAGTGAAAAAATACTGAATCTTCTTTAATATAAAAGGGGATGTATATGTGGACTAAGATGCATACACAGAATTCCCCCAAACACAGAGGGACCACTAACAGTCCATCACACCAAAACTCCGGACGAACCTTCAGACTCTTCTAGTTCTGAAAAGCTTTTACCTTAATAAGCTCCTCCCACCACGAACCTGCCTTAGCCTTCCTCAAGAATGCGCTTGACCTCATGAACACTACACAATGAAGGTCTCTGTTCCTTCTGAACCCATCCTTCCTCCTACCAACTCATCAACTGGGACCTCTTTCTATACCCCAGCAGCTCTGAATCTCTCTTCATGGCTTAATACTTCTTCCATTCCTAATATCAACTCACTGTTCCCATGAACAAACCTTAGCCTTCCAAAGTCTGCCGGCCATAACTCAAAGTTGGCATTCTTTGTGCTACCCATTGATTCTTTTCTGATTCATTTCATTCTTTATTTCAGCAAACATTTACTGAGTGACAACTGTGTACCAGGATCCTAAGTCAAAAAAGAGAAACCTGACACCTGGTCCCTGTCTTAAGAAATTTGCAGCTTAAGACAATTTTTCAAAATTTCTTATGCCTGGGGGATGGCACTGTGATGTAGTAGGCTAAACCTCCATCTGTGGTGCTGGCATCCCATATGGATGCCAGTTCATGTCCCAGCTGCTCTTCTTCCTAACAAGCACTCTGCTATGGCTTGGGAAAGCAGTGAAAGACAGACCAAGTGCTTGGGCCCCTGCACCCATGAGGGGGACCCAGAAGAAGAAGTTCCTGGATCCTGGCTTCAGATTGTCCCAGCTCTAGCCATTGCAGCCAACAGGGGAGTGAACCAGCGGATGGAAGAACTCTCTCTGTATCTCTCCCTCTGTCTGTAACTCAGCTTCTCAAATAAATAAGTAAATCTTTCTTAAAATAATTTTTTTTTAATTTCATATGCCTCTATAGCATATAAGCAGGAAAGAATCAGATGTAGGGAAGCAACCATCACATGTCTGGCTACACCAACCAAATACAGGAAGGAACAAAGACTGAAGGTGGTGGTCAAAGTAGGTACCAGTTTTGTATGCTGGCATTTTTGGGGTCTTATTTTTATTTTTATTTATTTTGGGGGTTTTACTTATTTATTGGTAAGAATATATTTCTATATTTACATGCAATTTAAAATAAGCATTAAGAAAGAGGTGATGGGAGCCAGCATTGTGGCATAACGGGTAAAGTTACCACCTGGGACACTGGCATCTCATATGGGTACCAGTTTAGGTCCTGGCTGCTCCACTTCCAATTCAGCTCCCTGCTAATGGCCTGAAAAAAGCGGTGGAAATGCCCAAGTGTCTGGCCCCTGCCACCCATGTGGGAGACGTGGATGAAGCTCCTGGCTCCTGGCTCCAGACTTTGGCCTGGCCCAGCCCCAGCCATTGCTAGAAAAATCTTTTTAAGAAAGAAGAGGGAATATCTAATGTCTATACTCTGAATGCTGCATAGCATGGTGCCTGACACATAAATGGTGCTCTGTAAATGGTCACTAAATGAGAGAAGGGATGGATGCACAGTTCCACAAAGCAGAGTAGTGAGAAAAAAACAACCATGCTCAACAGTTGATTACTGCCTTTACTCAACTGTGCTTTTAAAGTTCATGTTGGGCCTCTCACTACTGACATTTTGGACTTCACTATAGGAGACCTTCCTGTGCATGTTAGGGTGTTAAAGCTGCAGGCCTGGCCTCTAGCTGGCCAGTAACACCTCCAATGCTGTGAAAATCAAAACCTTCCCCCAGGGAACGCGATTTGGCCTAGCAGCCAAGAGAAAGGTTACTTCCAGGGGGCTCTAATTCCACCACAGGCTACAACTTGGATCCTGGGGCATCACCACCCAAATTCTTTTGATGTCAAGATCCCAAACCCACATCACAAGCTCCTATCCTTCATATTCTCCCACCCAAGCCAACCTGGATATCCAGCTGATGGCTTTTGGCCCTGAGTGGTGTGCACCTGGCTGCCACCATGGGCTTCTAAGCACTCTTTGGCTAAGTTGAGAAAACACCAGGACCACCTCAGCCCAAGCTGTCATTCAGCTGAGACTCAGAATCCACTCCCTGCACTCTGGATGACTTCCTGTTATACTAAAACTGCAGCTATTTCTGAAACATCTCTCCTTTCCTCAAGGAGTCAACAACACCTCCGCCACCTGCCCTTCTTCTCCAAAGAGTTCCTCCAAGATAAACTCTATTCAATGTCCTTTCCTAAGACATCTTAGGTGCTTAATAAATATTTGTCGAATTTAGGAAAGAGAAAAAACAACAAGCTTATGATGAGGGAGAAAACAGCTCTAAATTTCATTCTTATTGAAGAATTTTTTTCTCCAATTTTAAGTAACCTTAAGGAAAGTCAACACCATCCTCTAGTTTCTCAAGGCTACCAGCACTGTTGCTGCAAAGAGATCCTCGGGATGACCATTAAAGTGTACTGAGATTTTAGAAGAAGGCATACAACTGCAATGCTAATTGAACAAATGAACTGCAATGCTGCCAACAAACGTGAGCCATTCTTCACTCCACAAGTCAATGAGATGCAGAAAAGGACGGCAGCCACATGACAGAACACCAGGGCAACTGCACAGGCTAAGGACCCACCCCGGCATGCAGCACAGGCTCACCAACATCTCCTGAGGGTCCGAACTGCTCTGCAGCAGGAGAAGCGGACCTTAAATAACTTAACCAGTAAAGGCAGCTGTACAATAGCTTCGGAATCACGTGCCCCCTTTCCACCTAACCCTAGTGCCTTCCCTGGGTTCCAGTTTCTGGTCAGAAGAGAGAGGCAGGGGCCTGCACTGTGGTGTAGTGGGTGACGCCATCACCTACAGTGCCAGCATCCCATATGGACACCAATTCCAGTCCTGGCTGTTCCACTTCCCATCCAACTCTCTGCTGTGGGCTGGGAAACAGTAGAAGATGGCTCAAGTCCTCGGGCCCCTGCATCCGCATGGGAGACCAGGAGGAGGCTCCTGGCTCTGGATCAGCGCAGCTCCGGCTGTTGCAGCCATTTGGGGAGTGAACCAGTAGATGACCTCTCCCACTCTCTCTGCCTCTGCCTCTCTATAACTCTGCTTTGCAAATAAATGAATAAATCTAAAAGAAAGAAAGGAAGGAAGAAAGGAAAGGGAAACAGTACTATGTTCCACTTCAAGACTAAGTTCCTAATGAATCCAAACACAACAATTTCCACCAGCTTTTGTCTCAGAGGGTAATTATGGAATAAGCAGCTTGGCAAAAGCTTTCGCAAAACAGAGCCAATCATTTCTCAAAATGTGTTCTAAAATTTTTTCTTGACCTTTAGCTTATGGTAGCTTAGACAAGTATCTTAAAAGCATTTCAAGTCAGCCATTTGTGGTAAATTGTGAGCAAGATTACTTTAGCCAAAAAAGTTTATTTCCATCCCTCTCTCCTAACTCAGAAGTAGCATCTGACCAGGTTTATTTAGTTCAAGCTTTCCAGAGTAACGTGTTTCTGGATAGTTTCTGAACATTAGAAGATCTTAGCTGCAAAGGAGAAGCTTTGTCCTTAAGGGGTATGAATGACCCAGCACGCTACTACACGGGAGGTGCAAGGGCTGGTGCTGGCCTGCACACCGCCTTCCCCACCGCTCTATGGAAATAAAGCACTGAGTGCACACAGCATTTTTTGAAAACCGCTGACAGACAAAACATTGTTGAGAGCATTCCATGCTATGAAGGGCCGGGTATGTGCCTGCACAGTAGAAAGTGTTTCACACAGAGGTCGGCATTATGGTGTAGTGGTAAAAGCTACTGCCTGTGACGCCAGCATCCTATATGGGCACCAGCTGGAGTCCTGGCTGCTCCACTTCCAATTTAATTCCCATCTAATGCACCTGGGAAAAGCAGTGGACGATGGCCCCAAGTACTTGGGCACTCACACACATGGAAGGAGACCTGGAAGAAGCTCCTGGCTCCTGGCTTTGAGCTGGCCCAGCCCCAGCCAATGTAGACATCTGGGGGAATGAACCAGCAGATGGAAGATATATCTCTCTCTGTCTCTCTCTCTCTCTGTCTCTCTCTTTCTCCCCCCCCCCGTCTCTCTGTAACTGACTTTCAAATGAATAAAGGAAGGAAGGGAGGAAGGAAGGAAGGGAGGGAGGGAGGGAGGGAGGGAGGGAAAGGAGTTTCACACAAATCCAAATACAATAAGAGAGAACATATGTCATAAAAGTTTCCATTCAGCCTCACACCGTGAGTGCAAATAGGGAGAGGGGCTCTTCTAGGATGAAGACAGCTGAGAAAAGGAAGAAATGTGACTCCAGTGGGGTACACAGGTGCACACAACACAAACAGAACAGCCTCCCTAGTGCAGGAGTCCCTGTTCTCTCCTCCTTCCAGTGCACTGCCTCACCCCTCAGCAGGAGAATGTCCTTGGAGCAGTGGGGTAACCATTCACCATCACAGGGCAGCGTGGTGAACCATGGCACATGACTGCCAGGGCCTAGCTGCCTATGGGAACTACGCACCATGGGCACTCTGGGAGAATCCCCTGTCCTCACGCCTTCTACCCCAGCCACACTGGTCCACTCACAGTTCCTCTCCAGCTTTGCCCCGTATACAGTATTGTCATCTAAGCCCAGCTCACGCCCTCATCCTCAACACAGCTCCTGCAGCATGTCTTCCTCATGCCCCCTATCTATGCTGCCCAAGAATCCCTCCGTCCATCCACTGTAACCCACAGAAACACTGGGCTCACCCCATCAGGGTACAGCAGTGCCTCTGTTTACCATCAGGGTAGCTCCTGGAATGAAAGGTTGCTCCTCAGCCCATTTGCTTATAAAATTCAGGGCAGGTCTCTGGCACAGCAGTTAAGTTGCTTGGGACACTGACATCCCATATCCATCCCATATCCTGGTTTGAGTCCAGACTATTCTGTTTCAGATTCAACTTCCTGCTAATGCCTGAGAGGCAGCAGATGATGGCTCAATCACCTGGGATCCTACCACCTACATGGGAGACCTGGACTGTGTTCCAGGCTCCTGGTTTCCATCAGCCCAGCCCTAGCTGTTATGGGTATTTGGAGACTGAACTAGCAGGTGGAAGATCTCTGACTCTCTCTCTCTATGCCTCTCTGCCTTTCAACTAAAAATGAAAATTTTAAACACAATCAAAATAAGAAATTCCAATGTGAAAAAACCGAAGCAACCCCATAGGGGACCTTTCTTAAGAAATCCATAGAGGCTTATGGTAATGGCTCTGACTTTTGTTTCTTCTGAACCCACTTCAAGATCTGAACTTCACCCTTTAAAAGTGTTTGTTCTGAATGATTCATCCTGTATACAAACTCAACATTCATCATTTCTAATATTACTTTCCATTTTAAATCCCTTCATTTATCCACTCCTTATCAGCATTTTCAGTTAACAATAAATATAATTACATAGTTTATAAGTATACAAATACATACCATGTAGATACATAAATACATGAGTTATAAATAACTGCAAGCTCTAGAAACCCTCTCTACACTAATAAACAATGTGACAGACAAAATTAAAATGACCATGTCCCACCACTAGCACTATATTTTGTCTCTGATAAGCAGAATTGGCACACCTTTGGTCCAACGCAGAAATTCATACATTCCTATGAAAATAAGGAAGTTCAAGGATCATAAGCCCTGAAGTTATTCCTATGTAATTATTTTTACAACTTATTTTACTTATTGAAAAGACAAACACACAAATCTCTCTATGGCTGGTTCACTACCCAGATGCCTTCAACAGGCAGAGCTAGAACTCAGTGTAGCTCTCCCACATGGGTGGCAAGGACCCAACTACTTGAGGAAGCTGGAATCAGGAGCTGAACCAGGAATCAATCCCAGACACTCCAATATGGGATGCAAGCATCCCAAGCAGCATCTTAACCAGCATACCACACACCTACTCCCTTACCTAATTCTAATTATTTTATTTATAAAATAAACATGTAATAAAAAATTCAAAAGGTATACAATCAAAATGAAGTCTACGCACCTCTTCTTCCACCACTCAGTGCCCCTCGCCAGAGCAATCAGAGTTACTAGAGTTGGGAGTTTCTCGACAGACAGCCTAGTGTACAGACATATACCCTTTTTTCTTTAAGATTTGTTTATTTATTTGAAAATCAGAGTTACAGAGAGAGAGGGACAGAGAGAGGTCTTCCATAAGCTGGTTCACCCCCCAGATGGTCACAACAGCCAGGGCTAGGCCAGGCCAGATCCAGGAGCCCAGAGCTTCATCCAGCATCTCCCACGGGGGTTCAGGGGCCCAGCACTTGGGCCATCTTCCCCTGCTATCCCAGGAGCATTAGCAGAGATGGAAGTGAAGCAGCCAAGAAGTGAATGGGCACCCATATGGGATGCCAGGCATTGCAGGCGGTACCTTTACCTACTGTACAACTAAACTGGCCTCTCTCTTCATTGCATAACTCGTAGCAAATCAAACACTTTTCTGCATACAGATATTTACACTGACTATACTTGGAGAATACTCTGATCAGCTCATACAGACCAGAGCAGCCCCACTCCTCTTTAATGGCTACACGACACCCAGTGTGTGTAGGTACTTCAATGGCTACGCGACACCCAGTGTGGGTAGGTACTTCAATGGCTACGCGACACCCAGTGTGTGTAGGTACTTCAATGGCTACGCAACACCCAGCGTGTGTAGGTACTTCATTTTACTGATGTGATTTCCTACTGGAAAGCATTTTGGCTTTGTCCAACCTTCTATTAGTTCAAATGATGATGCAATGCATATTCTTATACCCATATGCAACAGTAACTCTAGGATAAAGTCTGAGCCATGGAACTGCTGGGTGAAACAATATGTTCATTTCACATTTTAACAGATATTGCTAAACAGTATTTTTTCACTTATACAAGAAATATGAGAACCTACTTTTCTATTTAAGGCTCTTACCAATAAACTACACTATTAAATGTTCATTCTTTTTAAAGATTTATTTATTCATTTAAAAGGCAGAGTTTACAAAGAGAAGGAGAGACAAAGAGAGACATCTATCTGCTGGTTCATTCCCCAAATGGCTGCAATGGCTGGAGCTGGGCTGATCCGAAGCCAGGAGCCTCTTCTAGATCTCCGACATAGGCACAGGAGCCCAGGGACTTGGGCCACCTTCTACTGCTTTTCCAGGCCATAAGAGGCAGCTGGATCAAAAGCAGAGCAGCCAGCAGCCAGGACTCAAACAGGCTCCCTACACGGGATGCCAGTGTTACAGGCAGCAGCTTTACCTGCTATGCCACAATGCCGCCCTAATTTGTCATTCTAATGTATAGTTTTTCCACAAAGCTTTCCCAAAAAGCCTCAAACTCCACAAGAATACTAACTCTGTAACTGCAGGGTTCAGCAATCCTGTGTATTCAAATGTTGTTAGAAGAATGTATGACCAAGCAAAAGGTAAGGTTTATTACTTTGACTATCATAAACAAATATGCCTAAAACATTGGCCATTTTTCCACTTCCAGAAGGGAGGAAGAAAGCAAAGATGAATGGATTGATTCTTCTATAAAATTATGTCTCCTACAGGTATTAAAAGAACAGAAAGGACAGGTTGTGATGCAGCAGGTTAAGCCACCACTTGGAAAGTCCATATCCAATCAGAGCACCAGCTCGAGACCCAGCGATTCCACTTCCTATCCACCTCCCCAACAATGCACCTGGGAAATAGCACGTGAAGATTCAAGTACTTGAGTTCTCACCCCCAAGAGGGAAACCAAGATGGAATTCCAGGCTCTTACCTTGAGCCTGGCCCAGCCCTAAGTTCCAGGCCTTGGGGGAGTGACTGAGAATAGAACCAAGTGCTTCGGTGCCTCAGGCGAAGTATTAGACTAGTGAGCTGTAGTGCGGACAGTGCCATTCATTTTAATATTTCACAAAGTATTTTTCATTAGGGAACTCTCTAATAAATAAAAAGAAAACACATTATATTTATATACATGTTGTATTTTTTTTTAGTATTTGGAAATTGCCAGGCAACAAAAAAAAAAAATACCAAAACAAAATAGTCAGCACTGTGAGGTAGCGGGAAAAGCCACGGCCCCCAGTGACGCCACCCCATAGGGGCGCCGGTTCGAGTACGGCTGCTCCACTTCCGATGCAGCTCTCTGCTGGGGTCTGGGAAGGCAGCAGAAGACACCCAAGTCCTTGTGCCTCTGCACCCATGAGGAGATCCCGGCGAGGCTCCTGGCTCCTGGCTTCAGATACTCTCAGCTCTGCCCATTGCAGCCAATTGGGTAGTGGACCAGCAGCTGGAAGTCTTCTCTCCAAACACACTCCCTCCCTCCCTCCCTCCCTCCCTCCCTCCCTCCAGTCCCCTCTGTGTTAACTCTTAGGTCAAATAAATAAATATGATCTTCAAGAAAAGTAAAAAAAAAAATTAAAAAAGGAACCCATAGCTATAAATAAAAAAAACACATCAAGGCCATCTCCTAGAGTTTCTTTTTGTTTTTAGAAATTGGTATTATTTACATTACCTACCCTATTAACCCAGAATTTGAAAAAGAGTTTAACTGGGTCTTAGAAAAGATTTTGGTACCCAGTCATTCTCTTCTTCCTTACAAACATTCCGCGTGGCATTATCTCTGACTTGCGCATGAGGAAATCTTTCGAATGTACTTATTCAGACACTTACGTACCCACACACACAAGGACTTGAAACACCTGGGATCTACAGAGTTCTCCACGCAACACAGGTCTGCTTCCACTCACCGCCCTCCACAGTCTAGCCCTGCCTTTAAAGTATGGATCATGTCGGACACAGGCCAAATCGTGTCTCCCACAAAGCAAGAGAGAATACAGAAAGGTAGCATCGGAGGTCACTGCTGACATTTGCTCCATGCACATTCATTATCATGTTGCTACTTTTTCTCTCATTCCTCAATGTTAGATACAAATTGGGAGGGAGGAAGTCCAACTATCCCTATTTGCAGATGACATGATTCTCTATATAGGAGATCCTAAAGACCCCACTACGAGACTATGAAAACCCAGAGTAGGGTGTGGTAAAGTGGCAGGAGAGAAAATCAGCAGCCTATTTGTATACACAGACAATGTCACGGCTGAGAAAGGACTTCAAAGACCAATCCTGTTCACATAGCTACAAAGCAAATGAAAGAGCTTGGAATAAATTGAACCAAGGATGCTCAATATCTGAGAAACACAAAAGATTAAACAAGGAAATGGAAGAGGACACCAAACAACAGCAACAACAACAACAACATATTGAGAAGCTTCTGCACTGCCAAAGAGACACTCAGCAAAGTGAAGAGGCAAACTAACGGTTGCAAAGCATGCAGCTGATAAAGAATCAACTACCAGAAACTTTCAAGAAGCTCAACACCAGCAAAACAATCCACCCACTCAAGAAATGGGCAAGGGACTTCAACAAGCAAACTATTTCAAGAAAGGGAATCTTCATGGCCAACACACACATGCAAACATGCTCAGGATCACTAGCCATCAGGGAAATGCAAACCGATATTACAATGGCCTTGAGGATGTGAGGGAAAAGGCACCCTAATCCACTGCTGGTGGGAATGTGAACTGGTATCACCACTGTGGAAGACAGTATGGAGATAAGTCAGAAATCTGAATACAGACGTAGCATATGAGCCAGCCACTCCAGCTCTGGGAAAGTACCCAAGGGAAATGAAATCAGCATACAAAAAAGAGTTCTCTCTGCCCCCGTATTTACTACAGCTCAACCCACAAGAGCAAAGATATGCCATCAGCCAAAATGCCGATCACCTCAAGACTGAATAAAGACATTCTGGGCTATGGACACCATACATGCGTCTGCAGACTGCATAGCCTGGCTTTTGTGCATCCTACTGCAATAAGCATAGGCCTGCGAAAGCCTCTCTGTCTACACAATGATTTCGTTTCCTTCAACACGTTCCCAGTAGTGGGTACACCCATAGAGTTTTCCATGTTGACAGGACCAATTTCACATGAGAAACTGTATTGCTCTACAGGTATATATTACAGAATACAGACATCGGATCCATAAACCCAATTTTGCCTTCAAACACTAGAACAGCAAAGTAAATCTGAAGAAACCAGAAGGAGGAAAATGATTCAAATGGAAATCAACCCAGCAGCATAGAAAATATCACAAAAGACATTCACTGAGACCAAAATACAGTTCTTGAAAACTCAGTGAAACTGACAAAAGAGGAAACAGGGGGGGGAAAAGGAGAACAGACTCAAATGACTTGACAACAGAAATGACAGAGAGGACATCACTACCAACCTTGCCAAAATAATAAACCAAAAATACTAGGGAAAAACCAGGCACGGGGATTTGGTCAACCTAGATAGAGTGGATTGACTCTCAGAAAGACGCAAACCACTAAAACTGAATACAGTAAAACAAGAAACTCTGAATACACTTATAATTTGAAAAGAGACTGTAGTTGCAGGGAAACAGAAACAAACAAAAAAGACAAGAAGGAAAGTCCAGGACCAGATGGCTCTACAGGTGAGAACTCCACTTAAAAGATAATTAAAATCCGTGATTCGCACACCCTCCCAAAAAGGGGATGAAGAGGAAAAGCCTTCCATTTCATTCCATCAGACCAGCATCATCCCAACATCCCAAACAAGCACACATCATAAAGAAAATGGCATAGATATATCCGTCGTGAATGTGTCACATGCCTCGCCAGACACCATCCAGAAGCACAACCAAAGCTTAGCACACTGTGTGCAACTCAGAGTTACTCCAGAAATGCAAGGATGCATTTCTACCATACAAAATCAATCTATCACAGAACACACCAAACATGGGGAAAACCCACCAAGTATCCCGACAGACACAGAAAACCTATTCCACAAAAACTCCCGTGACTTGTGCGATACTAAAAACCAAATCATCAAATTAGGAAGGAAGGTATACCTCGGCCTGACAAGGCTCTTTCATGAAAAACCCGCAGAGCGCTAACATCACAGCCAATGCCAGGAACCCGAAACTGTCCTCCTAGACCAGGACACAGACACGCACTTTCGCTCTCATTCCTCCCGACAACACTCACAGGTCTAGAGCAGGGCGGCTGGGCCCTCGAAAAGCAAACAGACAAGAACACAAGGCCGTTCCGGGAGGAGACCCAGCCACCTCTGCTCTCGCACAGCTGCTCGCACCCTGGGGACCCTTCCAGACCGTCCGCACTGCACGACCGCGACTCCACCCGAGCCTTCGGGACCCAAGAGCAACAGGCACGCCTGCAGCCCAGATCCCCAGCGGGACACTGCAACAGCCGCGCGTCACTCACCTCAAAGGGGGCAGGGGGGCGGTCTGCCCGCGAGACAGAGGTCCGCGAAGGCCGTTGCTTCCCGAAGGGGCCGAAGAATAGAAACGCACCTGGGAAATGGCGCGGCAGCCTCCGACACGCAGCCTCTCCTGATGCCGGCCTGACCCGGGGGCCGCTGGGTCTCCCTCAGGCTCAGGCTCGGCCAGCAGCGTCGAAGAAGGCTCCTCTCCTCACGGCTTGCACGGGTGCTCTGGCAGGAGTAGACGTGGCGCTGACTCCCAGCGAGCACCGCGGGGCAGCTGGTGCCAGGCGTGCCGGTGCACTTCCTGGTCACAGCGCCAGGCGCAGACGCACTCCCCACAGGCCATCACCATGGCAACCCAGGACGCTTCTGCACACTGCCGCATCCAGCGTCTGCAGCCCCAGGGCCGCTTCCAGTCCCGCCTCTCCAGGCGGTGACCCAGGGACGCGGACCCTGAGAGCCCGCGTTCTCTGGACCCCACCTCCATGTCTCACGGGAGTCCTAATTGCAGCTCCTGCCTCCTGCCTCCTGCCTCCTGCCTCCTGCCTCCTGGCTTCTGCCTGGCCCAGCGCTGGCCATTCACTGGAGCCACTTGGGGAGAGAGGCAGTACAGGGGGCCTCGCCAGCACTCTCTCACACTCTCTCTCTCTCTCTCTCTCTGAGTGATCATCCATGTGGAGGTTCACCCCCGAGATGGCTACAAAGGCCGGGACTGGGACAGAAGCCAGTGGCTGAAGCAGAAGCCAGGGACTTTAGCCGCTGCTCCATTCTGGGTTCAGGGGCCTAAGTCCTTGGGCCGTCTCCTTCTGCTTTCCCAGGCCTGTTAGCAGACAGCTGGATCCCACAGTGAACGGCTTCCGGGAGGGTCGGCACTGTGAGGTAGCGGGTAAAGCCAAGGCCCCCAGTGACGCCACCCCATAGGGGCGCCGGTTCGAGTACGGCTGCTCCACTTCCGATGCAGCTCTCTGCTGGGGTCTGGGAAGGCAGCAGAAGACACCCAAGTCCTTGTGCCTCTGCACCCATGAGGAGATCCCGGCGAGGCTCCTGGCTCCTGGCTTCAGATACTCTCAGCTCTGCCCATTGCAGCCAATTGGGTAGTGGACCAGCAGCTGGAAGTCTTCTCTCCAAACACACTCCCTCCCTCCCTCCCTCCCTCCCTCCCTCCCTCCAGTCCCCTCTGTGTTAACTCTTAGGTCAAATAAATAAATATGATCTTCAAGAAAAGTAAAAAAAAAAATTAAAAAAGGAACCCATAGCTATAAATAAAAAAAACACATCAAGGCCATCTCCTAGAGTTTCTTTTTGTTTTTAGAAATTGGTATTATTTACATTACCTACCCTATTAACCCAGAATTTGAAAAAGAGTTTAACTGGGTCTTAGAAAAGATTTTGGTACCCAGTCATTCTCTTCTTCCTTACAAACATTCCGCGTGGCATTATCTCTGACTTGCGCATGAGGAAATCTTTCGAATGTACTTATTCAGACACTTACGTACCCACGCACACAAGGACTTGAAACACCTGGGATCTACAGAGTTCTCCACGCAACACAGGTCTGCTTCCACTCACCGCCCTCCACAGTCTAGCCCTGCCTTTAAAGTATGGATCATGTCGGACACAGGCCAAATCGTGTCTCCCACAAAGCAAGAGAGAATACAGAAAGGTAGCATCGGAGGTCACTGCTGACATTTGCTCCGTGCACATTCATTATCATGTTGCTACTTTTTCTCTCATTCCTCAATGTTAGATACAAATTGGGAGGGAGGAAGTCCAACTATCCCTATTTGCAGATGACATGATTCTCTATATAGGAGATCCTAAAGACCCCACTACGAGACTATGAAAACCCAGAGTAGGGTGTGGTAAAGTGGCAGGAGAGAAAATCAGCAGCCTATTTGTATACACAGACAATGTCACGGCTGAGAAAGGACTTCAAAGACCAATCCTGTTCACATAGCTACAAAGCAAATGAAAGAGCTTGGAATAAATTGAACCAAGGATGCTCAATATCTGAGAAACACAAAAGATTAAACAAGGAAATGGAAGAGGACACCAAACAACAGCAACAACAACAACAACATATTGAGAAGCTTCTGCACTGCCAAAGAGACACTCAGCAAAGTGAAGAGGCAAACTAACGGTTGCAAAGCATGCAGCTGATAAAGAATCAACTACCAGAAACTTTCAAGAAGCTCAACACCAGCAAAACAATCCACCCACTCAAGAAATGGGCAAGGGACTTCAACAAGCAAACTATTTCAAGAAAGGGAATCTTCATGGCCAACACACACATGCAAACATGCTCAGGATCACTAGCCATCAGGGAAATGCAAACCGATATTACAATGGCCTTGAGGATGTGAGGGAAAAGGCACCCTAATCCACTGCTGGTGGGAATGTGAACTGGTATCACCACTGTGGAAGACAGTATGGAGATAAGTCAGAAATCTGAATACAGACGTAGCATATGAGCCAGCCACTCCAGCTCTGGGAATGTACCCAAGGGAAATGAAATCAGCATACAAAAAAGAGTTCTCTCTGCCCCCGTATTTACTACAGCTCAACTCACAAGAGCAAAGATATGCCATCAGCCAAAATGCCGATCACCTCAAGACTGAATAAAGACATTCTGGGCTATGGACACCATGCATGCGTCTGCAGACTGCATAGCCTGGCTTTTGTGCATCCTACTGCAATAAGCATAGGCCTGCGAAAGCCTCTCTGTCTACACAATGATTTCGTTTCCTTCAACACGTTCCCAGTAGTGGGTACACCCATAGAGTTTTCCATGTTGACAGGACCAATTTCACATGAGAAACTGTATTGCTCTACAGGTATATATTACAGAATACAGACATCGGATCCATAAACCCAATTTTGCCTTCAAACACTAGAACAGCAAAGTAAATCTGAAGAAACCGGAAGGAGGAAAATGATTCAAATGGAAATCAACCCAGCAGCATAGAAAATATCACAAAAGACATTCACTGAGACCAAAATACAGTTCTTGAAAACTCAGTGAAACTGACAAAAGAGGAAACAGGGGGGAAAAGGAGAACAGACTCAAATGACTTGACAACAGAAATGACAGAGAGGACATCACTACCAACCTTGCCAAAATAATAAACCAAAAATACTAGGGAAAAACCAGGCATGGGGATTTGGTCAACCTAGATAGAGTGGATTGACTCTCAGAAAGACGCAAACCGCTAAAACTGAATACAGTAAAACAAGAAACTCTGAATACACTTATAATTTGAAAAGAGACTGTAGTAGCAAGGAAACCGAAACAAACAAAGAAAAAAACATGAAAACCTGAAGGAAAGTCCAGGACCAGGTGGCTCCACAGGTGAGAACTCCCATTTAGAAGATAATTAAAATCCGTGATTCACAAACCCTTCCAAATAGGAGATGAAGAGGAAAAGCCTTCCATTTCATTCCCTCAGACCAGCATCATCCCAACATCCCAAACAAGCACGTTATAAAGAAAATGACATATATATATATATATATATATCCGTCGTGAATGTGTCATAAGCCTCAACAAAATATGACTAGACGCCATCCAGAAGCACAACCAAAGCTTAGCACATTGTGTGCAACTGAGAGTTACTCTGGAAATGCAAGGATGTCTACCATACAAAATCAATCTTTCCCAGAACAGAAGTGGAGGATGGCCGAAGTCCTTGGGCCCCTGTACCCACCTGTGATACCAGGATGAAGCTCCTGGTTTCCTATCAGAGGACACCAAACAACAACAGCAACAACAACAACAAACTGAGAATCTTCTGCACTGCCAAAGAGACACTCAGCAAAATGTAGAGGTCAACTAACAGTTGCAAAGCATGCATCTTTGGCCGTGCGGCCATCTGGGGAGTGAACCAGTGGATGGATGATCTCTCTCTCTGTCTCTACCTCTCTCTGTAACGCTGACTTTCAAATAAATAAGATAAATCTTTTTTAAAAAAAGGACAGTGCATGGCACTGGATTGTTCTTTCTCTTCTATCTTTAAGCAAGAGCAGTCTTTCTAACTGTTTCTATCAAGCAGTGATTGAAAACCAGTATCTACCTTACAGAGTTGGTGGGAGAGGGCACCTAACAACGTCCAGCACCAGGGACTCCCCCCATGCCTCCACGGCATCCTGCAGCCTGCTCTCTGCTGTACTTGTTGTGGGATGGTGAACAGGAATCACAGGAAGAAAGAGCCCAGCACAACCTCCTACTGCAAAACAAACAGCAACACCTCATTCCAGAAGCCTGAGTTCGTGTGAGTCCTTGCCAAGGAGCAAACGGGGCCCACAGTTAAATGGAGTTAACTTCCCAGTTAAATGCTTCTGAGAGGGGCAGACTGAGAGCCACTGCAGGGTCAGCTCCCGCTTGCAAGAGGCCACAGATGAGCCTCTGCCCCCGAGCCTGAAGCTTTCCCTAGACGAGGGCTTCACGGTGGCCTCGTGACTGCACAGGTGGAACTGCAAGTGATAATTCACAGCCTGCACCAAAATCCCCACGGTCCTTGGGTGTCCACCTTGCTCTCCCATGACCCTGGCCTGTTCTGCCTTTTTCTGTGCAAACAATCAGCATTGCACTTCTGTTAACCATGATCAGCAAGGGGGGGCACCACACACACACACACACACACACACATGTCCTGTCCCACATAGGTGTGTGGCTCCCTCATTGCATTTACAAACCACAGGGTATCCAAAATGCTAGTTCTAATATGCTTTTATTTCAAAAGCCAGAGGAAGGTGTTCCCACATGTGAGCCACAAACTGCCACTTCGTTCTCCACTAAGGATGGCAGAGGGAATGCCTGAGCCTTTCCCATGACAGATGCCAAGGCAAAGATACCACCAAGCAGGTCAGTATCGAACACTGAAGGTGCCACCAAAACCCACAGAGCTCAGATGTCCACTGGAAGCTTGTATGCTGTTCCTAGGCAACGACTTTACACGTGGTACTGCCCCCTGCTGCTCACAAATAATCCCCACTGGGAGTCTGTCTGACTGCTGAGCCTGCCCAGGACCCCGGCACTGGGCACCACTCATTATGCCCAACTCCCTTCTGGGGGAGAACTCGGGATCTGTTTACCCACTGCCCACTGAGAGGAACACGCAGTGCAGAGGCACAGAGCACCACACAAACCGAGAAAATCCACCGCATCTGATGCTTGAAGCCTGGTAAGACGTCCCCTTGACTTTCTCCATTGTTAACGCACCCAGTGCTAAGCCTGCTTGTGAACAACATAAAGAAATTGTTTTCTTAAGCACCAGCACAAGCCGAAGGAACTTCCTGATGGTTCATCAAACACTGCAGAGAGACAGCAAATTCTATGCAGGCTGCCGTGGACTGAACTGTCTGTCCCTCTAAAATCTAGGTGCTGAGGCCCTGGACCCCAAGGCGAGGGCATGAGGAGGCGAGGCCTTTGGGAGGTGGCCGGGGTGGCTAAGCTCAGGAGGGTGGGGTCTCCCCCTGATAAGAAGAGGTAGAAACACCAGAGTTCCCTTCGGCCTCCTCCAAGTGAGGACACAGCGAGCGGGAAACACACTCTGCCAGCACCGTGGTCTCGGCCTTCCCAGTCTCCAGACGTGAGAAAGCAATTTCTGCTGCCTGAGCCACTTGTCCTGTGGTGCTTTGCTCCAGCAGCCCCAGCTGCCCAACACAGAGTAGCAGGAGAGACCCCAACAAGCTCCCTGATACAGGAAAGCAAATGGAATGGCCGTGCAGGGAGCTGAGCCACAGACGCGTGGATGAGAACTCTGAGATCTTCAACAACTCCCCAGAGAAGCTGGGGGCAATTCTGAGGGGGACATGCTCACAAGAAAGAACAGGAACACAACTTCAGAACCCACACACTCAGGGGAGAAGCAGGAGAAAGAGGACCCATTCATGATCCACACCACAAGACACAAAGCCCTTTGCCTGTCACGGCCAAAGAGCTGGGAACACAGGACAGAACAAGACAGGGTCCTTATGCCACGCACCTTCTAAAGGATGGTATCTGGCCTAGTGCTTAGGACACCCATGTCACACATTAGGGCTCAGGCTCCTGACTCCAGCTTCCCGCCAGGGCAGACCCTGGGAAGCAGTGGTGATGGCTCGAATAACTGGGTTCTTGCCACCAATGTCAGATACCTGGATTTAGTTCCTAATTCCTAGTTTCAGCCCTGGGACCATTTTGGGCATTGTAGGAGTGAGCTAGAAAATGGGAGATCCCTCTCCCCTCTCTCTCTCTTTCTCTCTCTCTCTCTCTCTTTCTCTCTCTCTCAACCTCCTTTGCTTTTCAAATAAGATGAAAATAAATTAAAATTAAATGCCTGTGATAGTGGTTTGTGCTAGAGACTTGATATCTATATATGTACACATTCACACATACATAAACACATATCCCAATAAGTAAATAAATTCTTAACCATAAGACCCAAAACTCTAAAACGACTAGAGGAATGCAGAGGGAAAGGTCCATGGCATTGATCTGAGCAGTAATTTCTTGGATGTGACCCCAAAGGCATGGGCGGCAAAAGCAAAAAATAGACATATGAGATTGCATACAAGAAAATCCTTCTCCAAGCAAAGGAAACAAGCAACAGAGTAGAGAACTGACGCACACACTGAGAGAATATTTGAAATCATTTATCAGGTGAGGGGCTACTATCTTAATACAAAGAACTCAAATGAATCAGTAACAAGAAAACATCCCCTGAATGGACACTTCTCGAAAGAAGACATACAAGTAACCATCTCCAATTATCAGAGAAATGCAAATTAAAATCACAACAGAGAGGCCAGTGTTGTGACACTGTGGGTAAGCTGCCACCTGAGACGCTACATCCCACCTGGGCACTGGTTTTTGTCCCACTCACTTCCCTTCCAATCCAGCTCTCTGCTAATGAGCTGGGAAAAGCAGTGGAGGACAGCCCACGTGTTTGTGCCCCTGCATCCAGGAGCTCCTGGCTCCTGGCTTCGGCCTGGCACAGCTTGGCCATTGCGGCCATCTGGGGAGCAAACCACCAGATGAAAGAGCCCTCTCTCTGTCCCTCCCTCTCTCTTCCAACTCTAACTTTCAAATAAACATATAAATCTTTAAAATAGATAAATAAAAATAAAACCATGTAAGACATCATGTCACTCCACCAGACTGGCTATTACCAAAAGACCCAGGCCACAGGTGCAGAAAGAGGGATCTAGCGCACTTCTCAGGGGAACGTCAGTCAGTACAGCATTTTGAAAACAAGCACAGAGGGTCCCTAAAGGCTAAAAACAACTCAAGCTCTCCCACGACCGCACCAGCCCACATCCGGATTTATGCACATGTGCATGTAAGGTGTATACGTACATGTATGTCATGTGTGTATGTACATGTGTGTGATATCTGTGTGTGACATGTGTGTAATATGCATGTGTATATGTATGTGATTTGTACATGTGAATATGTGTGTATGTGATATATACAAGAATACATATATGTATATGGCAGAACCATGTCTTCACTTACATGTCCACTGCAGCACTGCTCACCACAGCCAAGACAATGGAAATGCATGAATGCCCCTTGGCAGGTGAATGGACAAGGAACAGCAGCTGCAACACACCCAGGAATACCCAGACCAAAAATACCCACAGGAGGGTCTGTCATTTACAGCATGTTCATGGAGATGAAAGTCACGCACTGTATACGAGGACTCTAAAGTCCTTAAAACACAGGATTGAAATGTTCTTACTGGGGCTGGTGTTACAGCACAGGTGGTTAAGTCACCGCCTGTGTCCCCAGAACCCCATGTGAACACCAGTTCATGTCTTGGCTACTCCACTTCTGATCCAGTTCTCTGCTAACATGCCTGGAAAAGGAGCAGGAGATGGCCCAAGCTTGGGCCCCTGACACACACACTGGAAACCTAGATGGTTTTCCAGATTCCTGACTTCTGCCAGGCATAGTCCCAGCCATTGTGGCTACTTGGGGAGTGAACCAGCAGATGGAAAATCTTTCTTCTCTCCCTCTCTGTGTGTTTGTGTGTGTGTGGGCATGCACATGTGTCCCTGTGTGTCTCCCTCATCCCACACCCATAACTGCCCTTCAAGTAAATAAATAAATCTTAAAAAAATAAAAATAAGGGGAAGAAATACCAGAGAGCTGATCTGTCTCCACCCCATTAGAACACAGCAAGAAGATGGCCACCCTCACCAGGACCCAACCATGCTAGCACCTGGGTCAGACTTGCAATGCTGAGAACCGTCAGAAAATCAATGTCTGTGGTCAGGCCAGGCCAGGTGTGGGGTTTGTTACAGTAGCTTGAGCTGACTAACACACCCCCCAAGGCCTCCAGAAGAGCATGTGACAACCTGACACAGCTAACCCGTGAACTCACATCCCCACGCGGCCAGGCCTGGTGCTGCAGCAGATACAATTCCCATTGCCCCCAGCTCCGTCTCCTTACTGGCATCACCAGATGGGAGAACTCCATCATCACCACTGTGTGTTCCACCAACACAGCAGGTACACTTGGGGGAAAAATCACAGCATTCCACTCCCTCAGGACAACCACCTAGCACATCAGGACAAGATGGTCAAGAGTGGGAATTGAGAAACTGTCTCTATAATGTGCCTGCAGTAAGCCACGCTGCTAACCAAGTGCAGGGGCAAGGTCTCGGTTGAGCGAGTCACATGACCGGTGGTGGGTGCTGTCGCTCCCCCTCTTCGCGGAGGAACGACACAGGACCCTGCACTGTTCTTTTATCTGCTCGGCCCTCCCCGGGTTTGCTGCTGGTTCTTCCCGGGTTGGCTACCGTCCCTTCCACCTCCGTGGAAGGGCGGTTCCCCCTAGCCACTTTCCCCATTCCGCAGGGGAGCGGCACACCGCCGGCCGGCTCTCTCGGGGGCTGCACAGGTGTTCCCTCAGATGTTCCTGGTGCATGTTGTCTCTCTCCTCCTTTATAGTCCTCTTCCACCAATCCCAACTCTGCTACCCACACGCCGAGTACGCTGCTCTCCTCCAATCAGGAGTAGGTCCTACAGTTTATTGGTTGAACTGGAGGCAGCTGTGTAAAGCTGTTTCTCCCTTCTCAGCGCCATATTGTGGGAGAGCAGATGCATAGAATAAGTCTTAATTCCAGTAACTTAGTCTAGTCCGAGTTGCTCCCCACAGATCCCCCTTTCTTTTTATTTTTGGCATTGATACGCGCCTGTCTTCGGTGCCCCCATGGCTCACACTCTGCTCTGCTTGCTGGAGTTGCCCACAGGTGCTTACAAGCACTATCAATCAGGCAAACCGAATCCGGGTCCTCTCTTTGCCATGTTGTGAGGAGGTTTTTAGGCGCTGATGCGTGCCTGTGTTCGGTGCCCTGCAGCACATGCTCTGCTCTGCTAGAACTGCCTGCAGGTGCTTACAAGCCCTAACAATCAGGCAAACCGAATCCAAGCCTTCTCATTGCCTTATTGTGGGGAGACTTATTGGTGTTGATAACGTGCCTGTCTTCTGTGACCTGCAGCCACCCACAGGTGCTTATCGTCTTACTAATCAGGCAGACCAAATCCAAGCTCTCTCATTGCCATGTTGAGGGGAGGCCTTGTTTTTCTCTATTTCTCTATCTCCGGGCATTCCTATCTCTCCCATTTTACTTCTATCTGCCAGCATTCCTATTTCTCTCATTTTACTTCTAAAACTTCTGTTTCTCTTATCCCTGCGGCTTCCCGGCGCCCGCCCCGAGGCTGCCTCTTGGCAGCTTCCCGGCTCTGAGCCACTTCAGCCCGTGCTTCTCTCATCTGCGTGGCTTCCCGGCTTTGCACGCGCACTCCGCGGTCTCCGCGCCCCTTCGCGCCCGCACCACGGCCTCACACTAGCCCCACGTTCCCTATCTATTCACACCCCGTGCGCTCTCTCTGCATGCGGCGGCTTCCGCGAGTCACACAGCGTAGCTTACGGTTCCGCCACCGGTATTCAATCTAAGTTCCCTGGGCTAACCTGGTGAATTCAACCTAGCTTACGTGTCTCCGCCTTATGGTTTGGCTTCCCGTCTTTTGCTCCCAGGGCTAATCTGACGGATTCCAACCTGGCCCACGTTTCCACCTCTGGTTTAACTTTTCACCTTTTGCTCCCCGGGCTGACTTAAAGAATTCCAAGCTGGCTTACGTCTCCGCCTCGGCCTGCCCCCGCAGCTTCATCCTCCCTAACATTTTTCTCTACCCTGTATGTTTCCCTAAGTTTTCTTCCAACAATATTCCTCCCTCATTTCTCCTGGCTTCTCCCCGCAGTCCGTATCCAAGTCTGTTTGTTCTAGCTTTCACTTTCGCTTTCGACCTTAGAGATTTCTCCCAGCTTCCCCCCGTAGTCCGTATCTGAGTCTATGCCTAGGCTTTTGATAGCTTCTTCCGGCACCTTTTCCGTCCGGCTTTTCCCTAGGCTCTTTACTAGTCTCTCTCTCCAGTATTTTCCCACTTCTTCCTGTTTCTTCCCTCCTAGGTTTCCTATCCGAGTCACGGCACCATTATGTCGCTCCCCCTCTTCGTGGAGGAACGACACAGGACCCTGCGCTGTTCTTTCATCTGCTCGGCCCTTCCCAGGCTTGCTGCTGGTTCTTCCCGGGTTGGCTACCGTCCCTTCCACCTCCGTGGAAGGGCGGTTCCCCCTAGCCACTTTCCCCACTTCCGCGGGGGAGCGGCACACCACCGGCCGGCTCTCTCAGGGGATGCACAGGTGTTCCTCTTAGATGTTCCCCTCAGATGTTCCTGGTGCATGTTGTCTCTCTCCTCCTTTATAGTCCTCTTCCACCAATCCCAACTCTGCTACCCACACACCGAGTACGCTGCTCTCCTCCAATCAGGAGTAGGTCCTACAGTTTATTGGTTGAACTGGAGGCAGCTGTGTAAAGCTGTTTCTCCCTTCTCAGCGCCATATTGTGGGAGAGCAGATGCATAGAATAAGTCTTAATTCCAGTAACTTAGTCTAGTCCGAGTTGCTCCCCACAGGTGCCACAGAGAGCTGACTACAACACACACCTGGGAGCAGGTGAGCTCTCAGAAATGAGGGAGCCGCTTACCATCACTCAGGTCCTGCAGGAGACCCTCCTGGCAGGAGAAGTCCAGGCTCGCTTTGATGGTGACAGTGAAGGTGGCTGCTTGCCCAGGCTGCAGGGGGAACTGGGCGAGGGTTTCTTCCAGCTTCCAGCTCAGGAAGTTGCCATACAGTTTCTCTGCAATGATAACAACAATAGTGATGTTGATGGTGATGGCAGAGCAGAGGCACAATGAGACTGACACCAACCCGGCTGGGAAATTCTGGCACACGCTCAAAAACAAAAGTGAGAACCATTCAAGATGTCAGAAAGCAAAGTCCTAGGAAAAGCCCTGAATCAGAAGAGGCCGTGAGGCACAAAGAGGAGGGAGAATGCATCACACCAAGGCACAGGCCCAAGGCCAGGCCACCGTCCCTCCTGGGGAGCCGCGGGATCTGCAGATGAAATGAAGGCCTGTGGCTCTGGCAAGTGAAGCTAAGTTTCTCCACCATGAACATTTTCTGTATTGTACTGCTGTGAGGGAAACAGACCCATGTAAAGCAGGGACACTGCTTCAGAGAAAGGAATCCAGAATTAGAAACACACAGCTAAGAGCAGAGACTCAGGCAGGGCCAGCGAGGAAGCGGCCTTGGGCCTGGAGCACTGTGCAGAATGGTAAATCCTGAGCTGCGGTTTGTCTGCAGACAGCATGGGGGCGACGGCCACTGCATTGGGGGCTGGTGCAGAAGCTGTGCACGGTGGCCAGCACCGTGGCTCACTAGGCTAATCCTCCGCATTGCAGTGCCGGCACACTGGGTTCTAGTCCCGGTCGGGGCGCCGGATTCTGTCCCGGTTGCCCCTCTTCCAGGCCAGCTGTCTGCTGTGGCCAGGGAGTGCAGTGGAGGATGGCCCAAGTGCTTGGGCCCTGCACCCCATGGGAGACCAGAAGCACCTGGCTCCTGCCATCGGATCAGCGCAGTATGCTGGCCACGGCGGCCATTGGAGGGTGAACCAATGGCAAAGGAAGACCTTTCTCTCTGTCTCTCTCTCTCACTGTCCACTCTGCCTGTCAAAAAATAAAAAAAAAGAAGCTGTGCATGGTGACCTCTGCAGAAAACAGGGCAGGGGGCATCATCATTGCATCAGGGGCTGGTGCAGAGGTTGCACACGGTGACCGCGGCAGAGAATGGAGTGGGGTCATCATCACTCACAGCAAGGCACCCTATGGAAGGACAGGAAGAGACACAGGGGACACCCAGTGTGGCCTGGGAAGTGGCCATCCCTCCTTCATTAGTAACTGGGAGTGAGATGTGAGACATCCAACCAAGGCCCAGTATTCTCTGCAGCCAGCACACCTGGGAAAACTGACAACCTCCAATGTCTGTGCCACAAGGTCAGCTTCCAACTCTGCTCCACTGAGAAGCTCCCAGCCCCACTGCCCTCCTGCTCACAGGGGCAAGCACAGATGCCGCACAGCCCTGAGCAGTGAGGTCCAGTGTTCGGCCAGCCAGCAGAATGACACAGACACACCGAGCACATGCAGGGTGGGTCAGTCATGGCTCCTGGGCAGTGCACTGCAGAGCCTAGGGTCCAGGTATGCAGCATGAGGAAACCCTCCCAGAGAGACTTGAGGGGAGGAAGAGAAGCCAGCGATGGTTAGTAGGAGGAGGATTCTGGTCCTGTGCTGTGTCCAGCACGATCTTGGTATGTGGCACAGCTTAATAGATGTCACGCTCAAAACCGCCTTCACACACTGGTTTTGTGGTCTGTCTCCTGTGTAGCCGCAGCACGTGGGGACTTCAGACATTCACAGCAGCCATCCTTAGTGGGCAAGGCACTGCCCTAGCCCACAAAGATCATTGAAGCCTGTGTGTGTTCCTACTCTCCAGTCTGCACCGCAGCCCTGAGGTCCAAACTACCCTGGGACACCTGCTCTGGGTGCTGTAGCAGCTCCAGGCGGAAGTTATGCCATTCCTCCCGCACCACGGATGGGACCGAGACCCTCCAGCAACCCAGGAAGTCTATAAAGATATTATATGGATTTTAATGAACTCCACTTTTTTGCTTTTTAGCCTGGTCAATCCATTCAGGAATGGAATGGATAAGAGATGCCAGGTGACAGAGAGCCAAGTGGACCCTGCTTACTAGGGCCAGTTCCAAGGCCCCAAGAACACAGGAAATGCAAGCTGACTGCCCCCGTGGCCTATGCATGAGCCACACCAGCAGCCACCCCCTTCCTAAGCACAGCCCATGTCAGACAAGACACCAAGGCCTTGCAAAACCTCACCTCCCAACATCCTCTCCAAGCTGTTTCTAGAGCACAGTCTGTGTAAATGGCAGCCACTATGTCAGCTGCCCGGTTCACACAGCCGGGGATGGGCAGGAAGCACGGGCAGGCTCTGAGCGAGCGCTCCTGCAGCAGGAGGAGCGCACACACTGAGGGGCCTCAGGAGGGCACTCTGGCCCACATGCTGCCAGCTCTCCTCCACCAGCACAGCCTGTGCCTCTGTGGAGAGGGCCAGGCCCACTGTCGCCACAGAGGGGTCCCACTTGTCCTCCACAGCCCCACTCATGGGCTGCGTTCCTGTGGGCCTTGTCCCCCACACACATACACACAACCCTTCCATGCCCTGACAAGTAGGATACTATATCCAAGGGACTCATTCTCCTACCAATCAATCAATCAATGGATGGCACCAGCCCCCAACACTGAGACCCAGCACCTGCCTGGAGAGGCAGGCACCATGAGGGTTAGGAGCACCAGCTTCAGGACAGGGCATCTCTCCTCACCTGCCAGCCCTGGCTGTGTGTCCTAAGTGAGCCACCAAACATCCGTGTCTGTCAGTTTAGCCATCTGTAAGATGGGCTGTCATGCCAGGTCAACAAGGTAATAGAAGCCAAATGCTTAGAACACAGTATGGACTAGAATAGCACTTGGGCAGTGTTAATGACTCCTCCCATGTCTCAAAAACCCCTCTCTCCTTGTCCTAAGTGAGTAGTCCCTCCCCAGGGCCGTGTGAGGATGAGCTAGCCCTGCAGAGTGTGGGACCCCGGCCCAGCAGTCAGCAGGCACACTCTAGCACTAGCTGCCACCATATTTCTGCCCCTCCAGCCATGAACAGGACCTGGCACGGGGAAGAAGACAAAAGTGACAACAGTGTGGACCAAGTCACAGTGTTCGGTTTATAATTCGGTTTATAATTAGAACAGATGGAAACAAGTTACACGGAAAAAAAAAAACCAGGATGCCACACTGAATGTACAATGTAATTTCAAATGCATAAAAGTACTCAAGTAGAAAAAATGAAAACATATCTATATACTAATATTAGTTTGCTTGGAGTCATGGGATCATGGGTTATTTCAAATGGTTTTGTATTTTTTGAATTTTCTGCAATGAGCTTTTATCATGCTTTTATAAAGAAATACACACAAGGATACTTCAAGAAGTTCACAGAAAATAGAATTAAAGGGTAAGTTTATTTTGATGCCAAAAAAGATTAAAATGCTTGCATATGAGGGACCTTCAAATCATTCATGAGAAAAGTACATTATGAATAAAGCATGCGTGGATTTCAAAAACGTTTGGCACCAAATAAATTACTTTTAGTTCTGTTCTTCCATGAGCTTTGGGAAGTCCCCTTGAGCCTGCACACACACACACACACACACACACACACACACACACTTGTATAAATCTGCGCTAATAGCTCTCTAAGTCTAGGCCCCTGCCCCCCTAACCTGGTTTCATGCAGTGAGAAGCCTGTGGGTCCTGGCTGAACATCCACATGCAAGACCAACCACACCAAGGCCTGTGGCCCACCTGACAGAGAGGTGGGTTCTGAGCCAATGCAGATGCCTTCATGGTGCCCCACGCTGTGGCAGGGCAGTAATGTTTCCTGATGACAGGGGCAGCAAATCACAGGGACTGTGTGTCCCCAAGTACCAGGCTCGTCTCAGCCAGCTGAATAAACTTCCCTGGGGCAGCAGATTAACTCTGTGGCAGCCACGTGCATTGGCAGGCAATCAGATGCCTACTAAGAATTTGGCCAGGCTAAGGAAAAACTAGCCCGCCCACACTAATTAGGTGAGCTCTGCCTCTCCATGCCACTACTGTGCTCACTTGGCAAGGCAGGGACCATCCGGAGGGACCATCCAGCAGGAACAGCCCCAGGCAAGCAGGGCAGGAATTGGAGCAACTGCCTAGTTAGCAGCTTCCCAACAGAGATGCTCCATCCCAAGTCATAAAAGAATCAATTACAGCACAGAGATTTACAGCAATTTGCCCAAAGCCAAGCAGCTGGTAAGTCGTGGAACCAGGACTCAGCGCTTGCATGGCAATGGCCTCCTCCCACCTATCTGAGGCCCTGACCAGAGCCGGAGTGAACTCCAAAGAGGAGGCTTTGTACAAGGGAACTTCATGGAGGGCATGCAGAAAACAACATGGAACACTCAAGTATGGGAGCTCTGGCATCTGCCCACCTGAGTGTGAAGCCCAGCTTTGCCCTTCTGCAGCTCTCGGGACAGGTAGGGCTCCAAGTCCTCTGTCAGCCAAGATGACCTGTCCTCAGAGGAGGTGGTAACAGAGTCAGCATGATGGTAACATGAAGCAATGCGAAGACTTAGCATAGCAACGCGGCACCCAGAAACTGCTGGGATGATGGATGAGAAAGCCCGGGCCCCAGTGAGGTTTGCTTCTCACATTCCACACTGCCCATTTCACTCGTGCAAGGAGCATTCATTGCACAGCCACTGAGGAGCCTCATGGCAGGCATGAGGCAAGGTTCTGAGGACAAAGAGACCAGGAAGATGTGACCCCTGCCCTCGAGAGGAGTCAGGGGAGAGGTCTCTGACTGCACAGCGGAGGCCGCCAACATAGACCAGATGGAGATGAGGCTCCCGTGAATCTGAGTAATGTGTAAATATCACCACCACTGCATCATAGAGAATGGGGACAGTAACTGCCTGCTGAATTCACTGCCCACATCTGGGGGCCCAGAACTAAAGGAAGACTCATTGCCCAGTGGCTTGAACTGCTGGGTCCCAGACTTGGCAGCTACCCATCTAGCCTATCAGAAATCCATAACTAGTGGGGCGGAGGGCTACATGTTACAACCAGCTACAGCACTCTACTCGCCTGTCCAGAGGGCTTTTCCTTCCTCAAAAGTGCTTCACTGGAGAGATGAACTCTGGGACTGAGGCCAAAGAGCCCTAGGGGCAGGGGGACTGAGAGGCGGTGGTGTATGGCGGAGAAGGGAGGTGCGAGGAACATAAACCCTGACTGTTGCTGACCTGCAGGAGGCACCTGCCAACCACAACCCCAAAGGAAGTGCAGGAGCAGGGGGCAAACATGGGCTCAGTGCTAAGTGCTGTCACCAAAACACCAAGAGCCAGGCAGCTGGTGTCTGTGCTGGTGTCATTCTGCATGAGGGGAAGACTAGATCCCGGTGAGTATCCAGGAGGCACATTAAGCCCCCAGCAGTCAAATCGCTCAAGCCAAGTCAGGCAGCTGGTCACTAGCAGACAACCCAGCAACAGCAACATCCAGGAGAGGGAAAGCAAACCCTGAGGAATCTGAGGAGTGTAAGGGGCCGGGCCGTCCCCCATACACGTGCGGCAGGAGCAGAGCATGAGAAGAGGTGTGAAAACTGCTGGCACAAGGCCAGAATGTCAGTGATGCTCCAGGGCTCACACCTGGAGGCCAGCATGAGGACACTCAGACACCGAACACTCTGCTTATGTTGTAGGAAACTCTGTGCCTTAAGTGATGTGTGCAAGTCACAGACAGTGCCACACTCAGGGACCATCTAATGCCAAACAACCAAAGCCTTTATGGCTAAGACACAGCATGCAGCAGTGGGCAGGGCCAGTGAGCCGTCTCTGTGGCTGCAGTATCACAGAAAGCTACACAGCTCAGGCACCAGATTCAAGACCAGGCCCTGCCTCGCAGGCGGCCCTTCCTGTTTGTTTCTTCTCTGTATTTCTGTGCTATCAGACAGAATGAAGAATGCAGCCTCTCAAAATCCCACAGAGGGACGTGCGGCCAGAGGAAAAAGGAGAAACAGAAGTCAACTGTGGGGCACACGTCACTCATTCTCCCCCTGAAAAAAGTGGTGTCAGCATCGTAACACCGAGTAGCACTGGATGATGAGGCAGGGACCGCTCAGCTCTGCCTGTGGTTGCCGGCTTCTCCCTGTGCCCGGGCTGAGCTCCAGCATCCGTGGGAAAAGACGCAGTCCAAGAAGCTCGGCCCAGTCAAAACCTGCATGAATCTTCAATCATGCTGGCATGGAGTCAGCACTTCTTGTTGAAGAGAAAAGACATCCAGGATTGTGTGTGGGTGTGGCTACATATGTGCATGTGTCTGCCTGTGTGCACACCCTCGCACATGTGCTCATTTGTTGGAAAGCTTAAACAAACAGTAGACTTTTCTGAATCTGGGACTATTTAAGCAAGAGTGAGTATTGACATCTTCCCAAGTCTACAAAGGATGACTTGTTGCTGGTGAATTATAAGTAAAGGGTTAAATCACTAGATAATCCTGGTCCTGAAATGCAGTGGAGTGTAACAGCTCATCTCCCTGGAAGGAATGTGTACACGTGGGGACAAAAGACTCCACTAAGACAGTATTGAAACTCAGAGTAGAGTGTGGTAAAGTGGCAGCAAAGAACATCAGGAGCCTATTTGTATACACAGACAATGTCATGGCTGAGAAAGGACTTCAAAGACCAATCCCGTTCACATAGCTACAAAGAAAATAAAAGAGCTTGGAATCAACTTAACCAAGGATGTTCAATATCTGGGAATCACAAAAGATTAAAGAATGAAATAGAAGAGGACACCAAAAAAAAAAAAATGAGAAGCTTATGCACTGCCAAAGAGACACTCAGCAAAGTGAAGAGGCAAACTAATAGTTGCAAAGCACGCAACTGATAAAGAATAAACTACCAGACACTTTCAAGAAACTCAACAACAGCAAAACAAAACACCAAGAAATGGGCAAGGGACTTCAACAGGTAAATATTTCAAGGAAGGAAATCTCAACGGCCAACAAACGCATGCAGAAATGCTCAGGATCACTAGCCATCAGGGAAATGCAAATTGATACTACAACAGCCTTGAGGATGTGGGGGAAGAGGCACCCTAATCCACTGCAGGTCAGATTATAAACTGGTATGGCCACTGTGGAAGACAGTATGGAGATAAGTCAGAAATTTGAATACAGACGTACCATATGAGCCAGCCAATCCACCTAAGGTATATACCCAAGGGAAATGAAATCAGCATACAAAAAAGTTATCTATGCCCCCATATTTACTACAGCTCAATTCACAAGAGCAAACATATGCAATCAGTCAACACACCCATCACCTGAAGACTGAATAAAGCCATTATGGGAATGGACACCATCCACGAATATACAGACTGCATAGCCTGCCTATTGTGCATCCTACTGCAATAAGCACAGGCCTGTGAAAACCTCTCTGTCTACACAATGACTTCTTTCCTTCAATATGTTCCCAGTAGTGGGCACATCCATATAGTTTTCCATGTTGACAGGACTAATCTCACGTGAGAAATTGTATTGCTCTACAGGTATATATTACAGAATACAGACATCGGATCCATAAACCCAATTTTACCTACCTTAAAACACTAGAACAGCAAAGTACACCTTAAGAAACTGGAAGGAGGAAAAAGTTTCAAATGGAAATCAACCCAACAGCATAGAAAATATCACAACAGACATTCAGTGAGACCAAACTAGAGTGCTTGAAAACTCAGTCAACCTGACAAAACGTTTATCCACAGGAAACAGGGGAAAGGAGAACAGACTCAAGTGACTTGACAACAGAAATGACAGAGAGGACATTGCTACCAACCTTGCCAAAATAATAATCCAAAACCACTAGGGAAAAACCAAGGTACGGGGATTTGGTCAACCTAGATAGAATGGATTGATTCTCAGAAAGACCCAAGCCACTAAAACTGAATACAATAAAACAAGAAACCCTGAATACACTTATAATTTCCAAAGACACTGTAGTAGCAGGGAAACTGAAACAAACAAACCAAACAGACATGAACAAAGTCCAGGACCAGATAGATGGCTCCAATGGTGAGAACTCCCAAGGAAAAGATAATTAAAATCCGTGATTCACAAACCCTTCCAAATAGGAGATGAAGAGGAAAAGCCTTCCATTTCATTCCATCAGACCAGCATTATCCCAACATCCCAAACAAGCACACATCATCAAGAAAATGGCACACACATATCCGTCGTGAATGTGTCACATGCCTCAACAAAATATGACCAGACGCCATCCAGAAGCACAACCAAAGCTTAGCACACTGTGCATAACTGAGAGTTACTCCGGGAATGCAAGGATGCCTATCATACAAAATCAATCAATCCCAGAACAGAATACACATGGGGAAAGCCCACAAAGTATGCCAATAGACACAGAAAACCTATTCCACAAAAACTCCCGTGACTTGTGCGATACTAAAAACCAAATCATCAAATTAGGAACAAAAGGTACACCTCGGCCTGACAAGGCTCTTTCATGAAAAACCCACAGAGCGCTAACATCACACCCAATGCCAGGAACCCGAAACTGTCCTCCTAGACCAGGACACAGACATGCACTTTCGCTCTCATTCCTCCCGACAACACTCACAGGTCTAGAGCAGGGAGGCTGGGCCCTCGAAAAGCAGACAGACAAGAACACAAGGCCGTTCTGGAAGGAGACCGAGCCACCTCTCCTCTCACACAGCTGTTCGCACCCTGGGGACCCTTCCAGACCATCTGCACAGCGCGACTGTGACCCCACACGCGCCTTCGGGACCCACGAGTAACAGGCACGCCAGCAGCCAGGACGCCCAGCAGGAAACCGCAACAGCTGCGCATCACTCACCTCCAAGGTGGCCCAGTCTGCTGGGGGCACAGAGGTCCGTGAGAGCCGTTGCTTCCGGAAGGGGCCAAAGAAGAGCAATGCACCTGGGAAACAGTGCAGCAGCCTCGCACTTACAGCCTCTCTGATGCTGGCCTGACCCTGGGGTCGCTGGGTCTCCCTCAGGCTCAGCCAGCCGCGTCGAGGACGGCTCCTCTCCATGTGGCTTGCGCAGGCTTCGGGCATGAGCAGATGCGGCGCTGACTCCCAGCGGAGCACCGCGGGGCAGTCAGCGCCAAGCGTGTGGGTGCACTTCCGGGTCATAGCACCAGGCGCAGGCGCACTCCACATGGGCTGTCACCATGGCACCCCAGGACGCATCTGCACACTGCTGCATCCAGCATCCGAAGCCCCAGGGCCACTTCCACTCCCGCCTCTCCAGGCTGCTACCAGGGATACAGATGCTGATGGCCCAGGTTCTCTGGACCCCACCTCCATGTCTCGTGGGAGTCCTCAATGGACCTTCTGCCTCCTGCCTCCTGCCTCCTGCCTCCTGCCTCCTGCCTCCTGCCTCCTGCCTGGCCCAGCGCTTGCCATTCATTGCAGCCGTTTGGGGAGAGAAGCTGTGCAGGGGCATCGCCAGCTCTCTCTCTCTCTCTCTGAGTGATCGTCCATCTGGGGGTGCACTCCTGAGGTGGCTACAAAGGCCAGGACTGGGACAGAAGCCAGGGGCTGAAGCAGAAGCCAGAGAATTTAGCCGGCGCTCCATTCTGGGTTCAGGGGCCTAAGTCCTTGGGCCATCTCCCTCTGCTTTCCCAGGCCTGTTAGCAGACAACTGGATCCCACGGCAAATGGCTTCCGGGAGGGTCGGCACTGTGAGGGAGCAGGTAAAGCACTGCCACCCCATAAGGGCGCCGGTTCGAGTACGGCTGCTCCACTCACTTCTGATGCAGCTCTCTGCTGTGGTCTGGGAAGTCAGCAGAAGATGCCCCAAGTCCTTGTGCCTCTGCACCCATGAGGAGATCCCGGCGAGGCTCCTGGCGCCTGGCTTCAGATACTCTCAGCTACGCCCATTGCAACTAATTGGCTAATGGACCAGCAGATGAAAGACTTTCTCTCTCACTCTCTCTCTCTCTCACTCACTCACTCTCGCTCTCTCTTTCTCTGCCTCCCTCCCTCCCTCTCATCTCCTCTGTGTGTTACTCTCAATGTCAAAGAAATAAATAAGATCTTCAAGAAAAGTAAAGCAATTAAAAAAGGAAGACATAGCTATAAATAAAATACCACATCAATGCCAACTACTAGAGTGTTTTTAGAATTGGTATTATATGCATTACCTACCCTATTAACCTAGAATTTGAAAGAGTTTAACTGGGTCTTAGAAAGGATTTTGGTACCCAGTCATTCTCTTCTTCCTTACAAACATTCCGCGTGGCATTATCTCTGACTTGCGCATGAGGAAATCTTTGGAATGTACTTATTCAGACACGCACGTACCCATGCACACAAGGACTTGAAACACCTGGGATCTACAGAGTTCTCCACAGAACACAGGTCTGCTTCCCAGTCACTGCCCTCCACAGTCTAGCCCTGCCTTTAAAGTATGTATCATGTTGGAAATAGACCAAATCGTGTCTTTCACAAAAAAAAAATTGAATACTGAAAGATAGCGTTTGATGTCCCTGGCTTTTTTTTTTTTTTTTTTTTTTTGGACAGGCAGAGTGGACAGTGAGCGAAAGAGAGATAGAGAGAAAAGTCTTCCTTTTCCGTTGGTTCACTCTGCTGATCTGAAGCCAGGAGCCAGGTGCTTCTCCTGGTCTTCCATGCAGGTGTAGTGCCCAAAGACTTGGGCCACCTTTGACTGCATTTCTGGGCCACAGCAGAGAGCTGGACTGGAATAGCTGCAACCGGGTCTAGAACCCAGGATGCTGGTGCCACAGGCTAGGATTAGCCAAGTGAGCTGCGGTGCAAGTCGCAGTTAGTTACCTTCTAAAATACATGCAAATGCACTGTACGGGATCATTACTGAAGGTATAGTAATGTAAAATGTTTTTAAGTTAGTAAATCTCTATCCTGTCAAAAATAACTTCCTAATTCATTTGTCATCAATTTAACACGTGATGAATTAAGTGTATTTCAAATAAACACTGACAAAATTAAATATTTTTTGTTGCATTTTTCTCTTATATTAAATTGATGTAACTTTTCACTTTTTGTGAAAATCCGGCGCCCAGACTGGGAATAGAACCCAGAGTGCCGGCGATGTAGGCCGAGGATTAGCCTAGTGAGCCATGGCGCCGGCCAGTCCCTTGGCTTTTAATGGGAGCCTAATTCACTATCTCCTCTGTTCAATTCTCTGTCATTTCCTCCTGAATTTCCTGTTTTGAGTCAAAGGTGCTACCATCTTCTTAGTCTTGGAAGTCTCTGCAAACTCTATGTGCCTGCTGTGTCCTGTGTCCATGTGAGTTGATCTCACCTTGGCCCCTCCTGCCTGGCGTGTCCTTTGTCCACAGGTGAGTTGATCTCACCTGGGCCCCAACTGCCTGGCATGTCCTATGTCCATATGAGCTGATCTCACCTGGGCCAGTTCTTCCCCTTCGCACTGTCATGGCCCTGATGCAGATCTCAGGTCCCTCCTGCTCTGCAAGCTGCAGCACCCTCTCAATGTCATTTCCTGTCCCCTGGCTTGGCTCTTTCCAGCCTACTTGTCACAGGGTAGGGAGAGTTTGCGCCTTCTGCTTAGCTCGGGAACCTGTGGGCTGGCCTTGTGTACCCTGTGAAGTCTTGGCTTTATCTCAAGGAAACTCACGGTTTGCTTCAAGCCATCTTTTTAGCCTGGTTTCATACTTTCCCCATCTACATAATACGTATTTGGTTTACTGGGCATTTTTGGTTCTTGGAGCAGGTCATGTAGTTGGTGCTGTTCCTGCCTGAGCAGAAGCTCTGGGCTGCTCCTTTCCCCAGCTCCCCTGCTGTTAAGAAGTCAGGGGATTCCTCCTCCTCTCCTTTTGATTACCTGGCTGAGATCTCAATGAGATCATTTAGTTAGGCTCCTAGTGTCCCTTAGCTAGCTGATCTCTCCCTGTGTTGTGCACTCCTGGGGACAGGGATCCTGCTGTCTTTCCTTCCCTGTAAGTCCGGCAGTCTGTGTGTAGCTGAACGACTTCACATTGTCTTTTCTGAAGGTTTAATAACCCAGGCAGAGTGAGAGCCAGGAGTTAGAGGACTGATGTTTCTCTTCAAGCGATGGTATCTCGCTGAGTCGTGTCAGGGAGGGTTTTCCTCACAGGATGATGGCTGCTTAGGCAGTGTCTGCGTGCTGGGGGGAGTGCAGTGAAATCTGGGCACGTGGGGGAGGACTGGCAGACCCCCGACGTGGGGTGAGTCTCTGAGCCTTGGCTTCCTAATCTGTGGAGAAGGGATGGCAGTGACTGTGTGTGTCCCGAGTTTGCACTGTCCTGGATGCCTGTCACTGCTGCCACGGTCATCTCAGGTCTAGGAATGCCCGGCATTCAAACCAAGGCACCTTGCAGCTTCTGTCCACCTCTGACCTTTTATGGTGCTGGGTTCTGTACCCGGAGGGAGGGTTGTAGCAGGCCCCGAGTTTTCTTTGTTAAAGCTTTTTGAAAATTCAAGTTGAAGCATTTAAAAAATTTTGTTTATTTATGTAAGAGGCTGAGTGACAGAAAAAAGAGAGAGAAATCTTCCATCCAGTGGTTTACTCCACAAATGCCTGCAAAAGCCAGGGCTGGGCCAGGCCAAAGTTAGGAGCCCAGAGTTCCTTGCAGGTGTCCCATGTCGGTGGCAGGGACACAAACACTTGAGCCATCACCTGCTGCCTCCCATGGTGCTCGTGAGCAGGAATCTAGATCTGTAGCATGGAGCAACCAAGACTTGAACCAGACTCTCCAGTGTGGGATGTGGGTGTCCTAAGCTGCAGCCTAACCTGCTGCACCACAGTGCCTGCCACAGTTGAAAGCATTTCAATGATAAATTTTAGCTTACAAATTATGTATGTTCCTTTTAGAAATCTTGAAAAATATAAATGGATAGTAAAAAAATAATTCCTCATCCTGCATCCTAACTGTGCATAGACAGGCACACTTAACATTCTATGTGTTTATTTAGTACTGTTTATTCTTTTTAAAAATTGGATTGATTTTAAAAATTGAATTTATTGGCTGGCACCGCAGCTCACTTGGATAATCTGCCTGCCTGCAGCACCAGCACCCCAGGTTCTAGTCATGTTTGGGGTGCCGGATTCTGTTCTGGTTGCACCTCTTCCAGTCCAGCTCTCTGCTGTGGCCCAGGAGGGCAATGGAGGATGGCCCAAGTGCTTGGGCCCTGCACCCGCATGGGAGACCAGGAGGAAGCATCTGGCTCCTCCCAGAGCAGCCGTAGCCGCCATTTAGGGGGTGAACCAATGGAAGCAAGACCTTTCTCTCTGCCTCTCCCTCTCTCACTGTCTAATTCTGCCTGTTAAAAAATAATAAAAAATTTTACAAAATTGAATTTATTTTATAAATCTGTATTTTGATTTTTGAAGTAGCATAAGACTTTTCCATATTATGAAGGTTTTCTGGGAGTCAACTAGAAAATGGGAGATCCCTCTCCTCTCTCTCTTTTTTTCCTCTCTCTCAGCCTCCTTTGCCTTTCAAATAAGATGAAAATAAATAAAATTAAATGCCTGTGATAGTGGTTTGTGCTAGAGACTTGATATCTATATATGTACACATTCACACATACATAAACACATATCCCAGTAAGTAAATAAATTCTTAACCATAAGACCCAAAACTCTAAAACGACTAGAGGAAAGCAGAGGGAAAGGTCCTTGGCATCGATCTGAGCAGTAATTTCTTGGATGTGACCCCAAAGGCGTGGGTGGCAAAAGCAAAAAACAGACATATGAGATTGCATACAAGAAAATCCTTCTCCAAGCAAAGGAAACAGATGGGATCTCTCTGTCTCTCCTTCTCTGTCTGCCTTAACCTCTCTGTCTCTGACTTTCAAAAAAAATTAAACAATTTTTTTTGTAGTAAAATAGGTCAGGAAAGCAAGGAAGATGGAAGAGGGGATAACAGAACAAGATACTTTTCTTTCTCTGAGGTTGGTATCTGAAGAACGGGGGGTTATTCAGGGTGACTGCAGATGCGTTAAGGGGCTGTGGGGGCCCTGCTGGGACCCTCGGTGCCTCCCAGCAGTCAGGCAGGAGCAGGAAAGGACACAGGGTGCCGGCAGGTTCAGCGGCATCAGGCACTGAGACCACAAACGCAGTCCTGCAGAGAGGAGGGTGCACCAAGCACTGCCACTGCCAAAGCAAGCTTGGGTCCAGCACTTCGGTGCCTAGTACTGTCCCCCTGTGTCCTGCATCCTCAGGATGGCCCCAGGAGGGGAGAACCAGGGTTGACACCTGTGCAGCATCTGCTAAGTGACAAGCACTGCTCTGGGTTCTCAGGCACAGGGGATGTCACAGTGAAATAAACAGATTACCAGAGCACCCACCCCGATAGCCCTCCTGTGGTCACTGGGACAACTTCATATGGAAAAAGAATGTCAAGTGCCTCACACCTGGTGCATGAAATGAGCTCCAGGGTGGGAGCTCTTCCTAATTTTAAGATAGAAAATAACTCTACCACTGGCACAAAGAAAGAAAACGTTGCAGGCACCAGAGAAGCATTCCATCCGCAGAGCAGGCATTCAGTAGGCTCAGTGGGCCCAAGGTGAAGCTGAGGCGAGAATGGAAATAGATGCTCTTTAATATCCACAGGCAAACCTGCTGCTGTCACCATGGCCCCACACAGGAGCCTTGCGCACGTTCCCAGTTTCTAGTGCTGGCGGTCATCTGTCACCACTGGGAGCCTTGCCTTGTACAGCAAAAGCACCAGGAATTATTCCCTTTGTATATTCTGGAAGCATATGGTTTGTTTCCATTAATTTAATTCCACATGAAAATGTATGGCAGCTTGGGAGGAAACTAAAGAAAGAATGATGGCTTTAATTTTTCACTAGTAACTGTGTTGCTCTGAGGTGGCTACACCGGGCAGTGTGTTACATGATTATGGTGCTTCTGCCTCCTAAGGGTGACTACACCAAAGCTGAGAATCAGAAGACTTTGGTCCTCCTGCTGGTTCCCCGTGCACCCAGTATGTGACCTTAGTTAGTCACCTCTTCTGCCTTTTCTTCCCCTGTCCATAAAAAGGAGGAGAGTAACATAGGCCCCAGCCATCCTAGGCCTAACTAGAGACAAGGGCCTTTGGCCCTTTGGGAGTTAGACAATCTATGGATAATCTTTCTCGCTCTGTCTGTTTTTCTGCCTTTCAGGCAAACGAAAGTAAATTTCTGGCCAGTGCCGCGGCTCACTAGGCCAATCCTCCACCTGCAGCGCCGGCACACCGGGTTCTAGTCCCAATCAGGGCACCGGATTCTGTCCCAGTTGCTCCTCTTCCAGTCCAGCTCTCTGCTGTGGCCCGGGAGTGCAGTGGAGGATGGCCCAAGTCTTTGGGCCCTGCACCCCATGGGAGACCAGGAGAAGCACCCGGCTCCTGGCTTCGGATCGGCGCAGTGCACTGGCCCCAGCGCACCATCCGCAGCAGCCATTGGAGGGTGAACCAAGGGCAAAGCAAGACCTTTCTCTCTGTCTCTCTCTCTCTCACTGTCCACTCTGCATTAAGATTTATTTTATTTGAAAAGCAGAGTTACAGAAAGAAAGACACACAGAGAGAACTCTTCCATATGCTGGTTCACTCCCCACATGGCTCCAACTGTCAGAGCTGGACCAGGCCGGAGCCAGAAGCCAAAAGCTAGGAGCTTCCTCTAAGTCTCCTACAGGGACCCAAGCACTTGGACCACCTTCCATTGCTTTCCCAGGCATACTAGCAGGGAGCTAGATCAGAAGTGGAGCAACTGGGACACAAACCGGCACCCACATGGGATATCAGTGCCACAGGCGGTGGCTCAACCAGCTACACCACAGTGCCAGCCTGAAAATAAATGTCTTTAAAGATTTTTAAGACTGACCAGGTGTGGGCAAGACCCAGTGGAAAATTAAACTCAAGGTAGGGAAGAGAAGGTGACTGGGCTGCATGTCTGCCAATTGCCACCTGCCAGTTGCTATGCAAGTCACCCAAACCCTGCATCACCAGCAGTAAACACCCAGTGGGGCTGCCCAGCACACAGACGACAGACAAGAGTGTTTGCTCCCGGGGTTGCACTGGGACTTGCTGGGAAGAAAGCTGGGGAACTTTCTGGGGTGATGGAAATGTTCTGTATTATATCTTGATGAGGGCTTAGATTACACAATGACATGGGCCAGCATCTATTGAAACTCATCGGATGAAACATGTTAGACCTGCACATTTCAGTGCATGTGCATTTTATCAAAAACATCGAGCACAGAAGCACTCACAGATGCTTCTGAAATCCGGAACTTTAGACAAGATACTGGGCGGGGTGGGGGGTGTAGGTAGGAGGCCAGAGAGATGTGTACAAGGCAAATGCAGCAAAATGCTAAGTATGGAAGCTACACAACAGGCACACAATTGTTTAGATAGGATTCCTGCAAGTCTGCAATGAATACTGTCCTGATAAAAGGCAGGAAAGAAAGGGATGGCTGACACGGGACTGAGTTCCAGAAAAGTTCAAAGGCACAGCAACAGCAAAGGAAACAGCAGCCCAGAAAGGTGGAAAAGCTACACCTTGGGCTTGGCACTGTGGTGCCGAGGGTTAAGCAGCCTCCTGCAATGCTGGCATCCTTCGGAGGTTTGCCCAAGTGCTTGGGCCCCAGCTATCCACATGGGAATCTTGGATGGAGTTCCTGGCTCCTGGCTTCAGCCTGGCCCAGCCCTCAAGTGCTGAATCAGGAGGCGGCCCTGGGCTGCAGGAACCACAGGATGGGCCTGTTCCTGTCTCCCAGTCTTCCACTCAGTAACCAGTCTGCTGAGGATCTGACCCCTGTTCAGATCCAGTAATGGGGACCAAGGGCACGAAGGGGTCAGCCTCATGCCTGTAGCATGTGGTGTTTGATCTCCACCCCCATCAGGACTGCACCAAACTAAAGGAAGCTTTGAGATTTTCTGAACAGTAGCTATGTAAAATATCGCTTGTGCAAGGCAACAACGCAAACTTCCCAGGTCTGACGCACTGACCACACCTACCCTTGGTGGGGAGCAGTTTGGAGGTGACCTCCAGTGTCTCCAGGGGTTCCAGGCCAATGTTTTCTAAGGTGACGACAAGTTGATGAGTCTCCCCGTTGAATAGCTGCATAGGCCGGCGCCGCGGCTCACTAGGCTAATCCTCCGCCTAGCGGCGCCGGCACACCGGGTTCTAGTCCCGGTCGGGGCGCCGGATTCTGTCCCGGTTGCCCCTCTTCCAGGCCAGCCCTCTGCTGTGGCCCAGGGAGTGCAGTGGAGGATGGCCCAGGTGCTTGGGCCCTGCACCCCATGGGAGACCAGGAAAAGCACCTGGCACCTGGCTCCTGCCATCGGATCAGCGCGGTGCGCCGGCCGCAGCGCGCCAGCCGCGGCGGCCATTGGAGGGTGAACCAACGGCAAAAGGAAGACCTTTCTCTCTGTCTCTCTCTCTCACTGTCCACTCTGCCTGTCAAAAAAAAAAAAAAATAAAAATAAAAAAAAATAAAAAAAAAAAAAAAGAATAGCTGCATAGACACGTTGGTAGATATCTCGTCACCAGAGGAAGGCTGCAATGAGTGTGCCGATCTAAACCAAAAGCAGGGAGAATAAACTGAAGGAAGAAACCAACGCTGTGCAGGAATGATTCACATCAGGGGCCGGTGCTGTGGTGTAGTGCGTAAAGCCGCTGCCTGCAGCACCAGCATCCCATGAGTGCCAATTCAAATCCCAGCTGCTCCACTTCCAATCCAGCTCTCTGCTAATGTGCCTGGGAAAGCAGGAGAAAACGACCCAAGTGCTTGGGCCCCTGCACCCATGTGGGAGACCCAGAAGAAGCTCCTGGTTCCTGGCTTTGTCTTGGTCCCAGCTCCAGTCATTTGGGGAGTGAACCAGCAAATGGAAGATCAATTTGCTTGCTCTCTCTCTCTCTCCCTGCCGTTCAAATACTAAATTAAAAAAAAAAAACTGATTCACATCAGGTAAAAGGACGACCACATTTTGGCATTTCAGAAATAGGAGCTAGAGAATCTTGGCTTTGAATGAGAAAATTGGGATCCAACCATGCTAAGAACAAGTCAGGTTCTGTAAGCCAGGCATATGACGTGCCTCGGCTCCAGGCTCCGATCAGAGGCAATGTTTTTTCCCAAACCAAATCCTGAGAAAACAGCACAACAGGTTGAGGCGATTTCCTATGTGCCATCTGTAACAGCGTTCCTCACTCCTAGGTCAGGGAAGGAAAGCCGATGCACAACCTCCCTGCATGACCCCTGTGCAGCTTGCACATCAGTTGCTCCTAGGGGAAGGTTTCAGGAGGTAACAAAACTCAGCCAGGACTAATCACTGGCCGTCTCGCACAGCAGGGTGTCCAGGCCCTCTGTGCTGCAGGGGACAGGGGAGGAAGGAGGCACCCACAGTGCAGGAGCCCCGGAGCCACGAGGAACGGCATCAGAGTGAGACTGCAGCTGGCACTGCTGCAAAGGCACACTCGGGACATGGCACTGGGACCCAGCTCCCACCAGCAGCACTGTCCTCCTCAGCCCTGCGCTGGCCCCAGAGCCTTCCCAAGGCAGGAACGATGTTTCTGTCTGTTTGCTATCAGCTCCTATCCATACACCTAGTGTCTAATAGGTACTCACCAAGAATGCACTGAACAGACTGATAAGCACCTCAACTCTGAACCTCCTGTGTGGCATATAAGAGCATCTTGTCAGTGTCTGCCCGAGCCCAGGACAGAGTGACCACTGTGTGTTCAGTGGCTGCTTGCTTGGTGCCTGGCCTGGTGCAGCATCTCTCAAGGTGCGGAATGCAGGGGCTGGTGTTGTGGTGTAGCAGGTGAAGTCTCTGCATGCAGCACTAGTATCTCTTAATGGGTGCTGGTTCAAGTCCCAGCTGCTCCACTTCCAATCCAGCTCCCTGCTAATACACCTGGAAAAACAGTGGGAGATGGTCCAAATATCTGAACTCCTGCCACCCACATAGGAGACCAAAATGAAGCTCCTGGTTCCTGGCTTCAACCTGGCCTTTGTGGTCATTTGGGGAGTGAACCCATAGATGAGACCTCTCTCTCTCTCTCTCTCTCTCTTTCTCCAGGTGTGTGTGTGTGTGTGTGTGTGTGTTTCTCTGTAACTCTGCCTTTCAAAGAAAAATAAATAAATCTTAAAAAAAGAGACTGGAAGGAAAGCACAGCCCCATTGTGCCCACACACAAGCCATCAGGCCACGGGCCTAGCATCATTCCTCCTGCCAGGCTCTGTGGCCCCCCAATGCCCACAGGGTTCTTCTCTTTTGTGTGGCTGACCCACAGGGAGGCCTGTGTCCACTGTGCCATGCGCTGAGCTCACTTCTGTCTCTGGGGAGCTGCCTCTCCAGGGCTCTGCATCTGTCCCATCCTGCTGTTCTCAGTCGTATTTCACTCCCTTCTTTACGGTCTGTGTTTGACCATGCTTTGTAAATCCCACAATTTCTATGGAGCCTTCCTGAACCCCACAAGACAGGGTCAGCGTCCCCTCCTCTGGTTCACATTACAGGAGCAGTCAGCAAATCCCAATGATCACACCAACCCTCTAAAGCCCCCATACCCCGGAGCTCTTCTAAAGGGTCATGGCCTAGGTCAGGGTCCTGGAGCACAAGGTGGTGTTCACAGATGCTGGTGAGTGCATTTCACCAGTCACAGGGGCCTTTATAGCAGATTAGTTACAATCAACACCTAATTAATCAAGAGTCACTTGAAAAAAATATTTATTTATTTATTTATTTATTTAAAAGGCAGAATTACAGAGAGAGAGAAAGTGCACTTCCATCCACTGGCTCACTTCCCAAATGGTTGCAAAGGCCAGGGCTGGGCCAGACCAAAGCCGGAGCCAGGAGCTTCTTCTGGGTCTCCCACGCAGGTGCAGGGGCCCAAGCACTTGGGTCATCTGCTACTGCTTTCCCAGGACATAGCAGGGAGCTGGAATAGAAGGAAAGCAGCCGGGACACAAACCAACACCCATATGGGATGCCAGTGTTGCAGGCAGCAGCTTTACCCACTACACCACAATAGCCAGCCCAGAGAAATAGGGGGCCTTTTGAAAAATATGTCTTATACCATTTTTCAGTAAGAGATAAAAGACAGCCATCCTGGCCTTCGGTGCCCATGCTGAAGCATGTGTCAGGAGCATGTGTCAGTGCGTCTCCACTGCTCAGCTTCACCCTGGGTGTAAATGGGCCATATTTGGTTCCTATGTCAGGGCCCTGCTTGCCTGTCTTGCTCAGCAGCAGCCCAGGTACAAATGTGCCACATTTTGTTCAGCCACTTGCCAGGCAATGGGCATCCAAGTTCTGCCTGCTTTCGGGACTATTACAAAAAATGCAGCTGTGAACATTCATATACAAGTTTCTGAGTCACTGTGTGCTTTCCTCGGCCTTGGGTAGACACTGAATTTCTGAGTCATATGGTCAATTTACGTTCAACATTTGTAGAAACATGGCAAGCGTGCAGGCTTCTCCAGCACCACACATGGCTACCGCCTGTCTTCTGAGGACAGCCACCCTGGCAGGTGTGAGCAGGAACCCCACACGGTACCAGCTCCAGAAAGATTGATGATGCCACACACCTTTCCAGGTTGCTCGTTAGCTCCTGGGAAGTCTTTCATAGGGAGAGAGCTAACCCATACTTCTGTCAACCTTTCTAATTTAGTTGTTTGCCTTCTTAGTTTGGGTGTTAAGTAGCAGATCCTTACCAGAAACATGATGTACAAATATTTCCTTCCAGCCTGTGAGTTGTCTGTTCATTTTCTTAGTGGTATTTCTGGAAGCACAGCAGTTTTTAATTTTGATGAAGCCCAATTTATCAGTGTTTTTTTCTTTGTGGATCTTGCTTTTGGTGACATGTCAAAGAACTCTTTGGCTAATACAAGGTCATGAAAACTTTCACCAGCTTTCTTTTCAAAGGCTGGTGCTCTGAGCTGTCACAGTCAGGTCTGTGATCTGCTTTAGAATTCATGTTTCCTGCATTTCATTGCATTCCCCAATCACCCGATGCTTTCTCCACCTCTGACAAATGCTCCCAGCTGCCCACTGTGCATGGCTAACTCCTGCTCCCAGCCCCTCACGGCCACCAGTGGGGACCGGAGGGCAGTGGCCATGCTGGTTCTGCCTTTTCCCTCTCTCCCGCTGAACACAGCCTCCTTGAGCACCAGGCCCCAGAATGCTGGGCCCACGGTTTCAGCTCTGGTGCCTGGCCCACTGCCTAGCAAGCAACAAGCATGTATCAGACACACAAACCAGTTAAAACCTTTTAGAAAATCTCAGACATCCTAAAAATAGCCAAAGGATGTCCAAGAAGTGTCACCCCTGAGGGCAACAACTGAGAACGGCCCAAATCCAACAGCAAGGAAAGGGCAGTTATGCAATCCTGAGATATCCTCAGGCTGTCCTTTTTAAACGCAACTAGAAACGTTTTTTTAAGACTCTGTGAAAGTGTGAGGAAAAGCTTATTAATGTGATTTCACAAAAACTCATCTATGACACCGTGTTCAGACAAGTGTTTTCTAAAGTGGCAGGAAGCACCTCCAAGCATTTACAATGACTGGCTCCAGGCCTCCCGACAGCCACTTCCCTTTCTCCTTTATGCTTCCCTGTGATGCTGAAAATCTAAAACAAAAATAAAACAATCCCATATGGGTACCAGTTCGGGTTCTGTCTGCTCTTCTCCAATCAAGCTCCTGGCTAATGGCCTGCGAAAAGCAGCCCATGTGTTTGGATCCCATGCCCACATGGGAGACCCAGATGAAGCTCTTGGTTCCTGACTTCAGCCTGGCCCAACCCTCCCCGCTGTGGCCATCTGGAGAGTGAACCAAAGGATGGAAGAGCTCTCACTCACTCTGTGTGTCTCTCCCTCTTTTTGTGACTCTTTCAAAGTAAATAAATATTTCTTTAAAAACTAAAATAAGGGCTGCCACCGTGTCTCACTAGGCTAATCCTCTGTCTTGCGGCACTGGCACACTGGGTTCTAGTCCTGGTCAGGGCGCTGGATTCTGTCCTGGTTGCCCCTCTTCCAGGCCAGCTCTCTGCTGTGGCCTGGGAGTGCAGTGGAGGATGGCCCAAGTGCTTGGGCCCTGCACCCCATGGGAGAACAGGAGAAGTACCTGGCTCCTGCCATCAGATCAGCGCAGTGCGCCAGCCACAGTGTGCTGGCCGTGGCGGCCACTGGAGGGTGAACCAACGGCAAAGGAAGACCTTTCTCTCTGTCTCTCTCTCTCACTGTCCACTCTGCCTGTCAAACAACAACAACAACAACAAAACTAAAATAAAAGAATTCTGTCAAAGAGAAGAGTGATTTTTTTAGATGCCCTAAGATCCTGACTGTTTTTGGAAGAATAATTTCACATTTGGTCCTAGCCTTAGTATGGGAGATCTTGACTGCTCTAATTTGCTCTGGGCAAAACGGATGAACTACTGTGGACTCTCAAGGCCCCCTCCTGCAGATTCTGGGCCTGCAATTCTGGATACATGCAGAGCCTGCGCACCTCATGAGGGAAGGCTCCCCAGGGCTGCTTCCTGCCCATGGCTGGACACCTGTGCTCACCTGGTACCTGGGCAGGGAGGTGCTGATCTGCAGTCTTGGCAAAGCGGGGATGACTTCCACCGGAGAGCCGCTGGTCTTTATTCCCGGGAGGTGGTCCAGCAGGCAGTCACTGACAACACCAAAGACGGTGGTGTGGTAACCTGGGACACAGGAAAGTAGAGACCTCACAACTCCCAGCAAAGTTCCATGCCCCATGTCCACCTTCCTGTCCACTGCTGAAGTCCCCAACCAGCAAGGGCAACCCTGCAGAAGACCTGGGTCCTGGTGCTGGCTCCGTTACCTGCCAGTCCCTGCCCACAGCCTCAACATCCCTCGGGCTCCTCCTTTGTGGTGGGGGTTACAACGGCACCTGTACTCCCATCCCACCAGGCTGACTGGGCCCAAATGGGAAAGCTCCTGTAAGCCATCAATCTCTTTTTTTTTTTTTTCTTTTTTGACAGGCAGAGTGGACAGTGAGAGAGAGAGACAGAGAGAAAGGTCTTCCCTTGCCGTTGGTTCACCCTCCAATGGCCGCCGTGGCCGGCGCGCTGCGGCCGGCGCACCGCGCTGATCCGATGGCAGGAGCCAGGTGCCAGGTGCTTTTCCTGGTCTCCCATGGGGTGCAGGGCCCAAGCACCTGGGCCATCCTCCACTGCACTCCCTGGCCACAGCAGAGGGCTGGCCTGGAAGAGGGGTAACCGGGACAGAATCCGGCGCCCCGACCGGGACTAGAACCCGGTGTGCCGGCGCCGCTAGGCGGAGGATTAGCCTGGTGAGCCGCGGCGCCGGCCAGCCATCAATCTCTGCACAACCTGTAGTCAGCATCTCAGCCCAGGACTCACTTGCTTTTCAGATTTATCCATCTCCACAGTGAGGATGGCAGTTAATATTCCCTCCCGGGACATAATGTAATTTAATGAGTATTTGAAAAATGCTTCAGAACTTTCTGTTCAGAAGCGAAAGTTCAAGAGCCAATTATTATTATTGCAGCAGCTATGTGATGGGGTGAACTGGCTGTGTGTGTGTGTGAGCACTGCCGTTTAAGATGAGTAAATTTCCCACTGGTGAGATAAGCACTTGAAACTATTTAAGCAAAGCTGTAGAACGGCTTTTGAAATTTAGCTAATTATTGTCAACAGCATTTACTGTGCAACAAAATGAAACCATACCCAGTGGCTCGAGGCTCAGGTGACAACCTGCCTACACTTGTGTGAGCCTGGGGTGTGCTCAATGGAGAAGCCAGCATGGCTTTCAAGGGCTCCCGGGGCCCCAGCAGCCTCCTCGGTCCTCCTGAGGTTCCTGCTGGCTGGGAGCTGCTCTCTCAACACCACTCCAGCTCACCCTCCCTCAGAGGGTGGGCTTGTCAAAACACCCCCTGCAATGGGCAAAACACTATTCTCCCCACAAATCCATACCTGGAACCAGGGTCTCTCACATTTCCCTTTCAACAGGAACCTGATATATGTTTTGCCTGCTGAGCAACCACTATTTTATAATCCCTAATTAGAATCAGGCCTTTCCTTACCGTTGCTGAAAATGGCTGTCACATAATAGTCTGATGACAAAGACATGGGGTCCACAATTACTGTGCACAGCAGTACAGGGTCAGCCATCTAGCTTTGTGCACAAGACACAACAAAGAACAATGCCAACTGCTCTGCACAGAGATGCACAGCTCAGGGACCACTAAGTCCACACAGGTAGTGGAGGAAGTGGAAAAGGATAGGGCACTTGCAAGACAGCAAAGGTAGAGGAACAATGTGTAACCCAGCAGGAAGGCTCGGCAGAGGAGCACAGAGATGGACCACACAGGGCTGGGGAACTCGGCCTGATGACGAGGGAAAGTGACTCCCACTGGTTGACCACGATGCCTTTCTCAGAGGAGAGACCGCTTTGGAGAGGGGAGGCAGTACATTTGGGTTGGATGTGTAGAACACGCATGTCCCACCCGCTGGACACCAGGGGGATAGCTGGGAAGTGCTGGGGCACAAGCCATGGAAGGGTACCTGACCCCAGGAGTGGTCAGCAGTCTACAGGGCTGTGAGGCAGAAAAACACTGTGGGGCTGGGGACACCCTCACCACCGGTGACGTACGGAGGACAGAGAGGAGGACAGGAAACACAGAGCGAGGAGCACCTGTCAGAGGGCTGGACTGCAAGGGGACACCTGCACGAGACCAGCAAGACTGAGGAAGAAGGGCCAAAGAGACCGCAGAAAATCTGGAGGGTGTGGTGTAACCAAGGCTGGAGGACACAGCTCGCCACACATGCAGGGTGGCAAATGAGCACTAAAGCTCCAAGCAAACCAAACCACTGGTCCCAGGTTTAGGCAGAAAAATGCCACTAGTGATGCCACAGACAGGTGTTCTGGTGAAGGGATAAGGGTTAAACTCAGGACACGGAGGGGTGCAGGAACGTGGCACTGGTGGCAGAAGCGACTCAGTGTGCACAGCCAACTCTCCCAAGAGATCCAGCAGAAGACAGGGGCTTCCTGAGAGTACATGGGACATCGTGGCATCAGGAAAGGTCAGGATGCAGAGGTAGGAACCAAGCTGTTGGAAGACTGTCTGGAGGAGGAGGCAGACAGAGCACAGGAAGGGGCCCCGCCCAGCGCAGCAGGAGCCTGGCAGGTGCCAATCACACTCCAACAACTTGCACCACATCCCAAGGAAAGGCAGTCTTTCCCCATCCCTTGATGGACGAGGACTAACGAGATGGGTGAGAGGCTCTGGACCCTGGTGTACGGAACAGCAGTGTGGCAGCCCCTCAACAGCAGCAATCAGAAAAGCCCTTACCGTTCACGGTGATCATTCCAGTCGTCTGTGGGACCCCTACGAGCGTCACCAGGTACAGACCAGACTCGGCCGGAAGGGAGAGCGCTGCAGGGCGCGACTCGAATTCCACTCCACTGGTCAGCAGCCCCTGCAGCAAGGCACAGAGCAACATGAGCAGGACCAGCCTGCACCGCACACCTGGCAGCCCAGAACAAGGCAGTGGAAGGCTGCGGCTTCTTAGAACCCACAGAGAACTGCAGAGACCATGCACACGTGACGCCCGGGGCAGTCAGATCAACAGCCGCTGACCTTGATTTTGGTCCTCTCTGCCATGTTTCTGATGTTTGCTTTGCTTTCTTCTTGTACCAAATGGGAATATGAACACAAAGGAAAATTTTTATTTTTCTTTTTTTGAAACACTTATATTTATTTGAAAACAAGAGGGAAACAGAGACAAGAGAGATCTACTGTTTTACTCCACTAATGGCTGCAATGGCTGGGGCTGGGCCAGGCCAAAGCCAGGATCTAGAAGCTTCCTCCTGGTCTCCCACAATCTAAAAGATGTCAACAATCACCAGTCAACTATTAGAAAATAAAATGTTTAAAAAAATTAACAAGACACCAAAAATTCCAACTATCTTGGAGTAAATCTAACGAATAATGTGCAAGATTTCATCACAGTTACAGAACCCTGCTGAGATAAATTAAAGAACTCAAGACACAGAGATTCCTGCCCTGTTTGTGGGGTTCTGCTTTCCACAGTTTGCAGTCAAGGCAACCCTCAAACTCTCAGATCCAGGGCCGGCATTGGGGCGTAGCAGGTAAAGCCTCTGCCTACAACACCAGCATCCCATATAGCTGCTGGTTTGCATCCTGGCTGCTCCACTTCCGATCCAGCTGCCTGCCCATGTGCCTGAGAATACAGCAGAAGATGGCCCAAGTGTTTGGGCCTCTGCCACCCATGTGGGAGATCCAGACATAACTCCTGTCTTCAAGCCTGGCTCAGCCGTGGCTTGGGCGGACACTTGGGGAGTGAACCAGCAAATGGACTCTGTGACTCAACTTTCAAATAAATAAATAAATAAATAATCTTTAAAAAAAAAAAACTCTTTTATCTGTGGCAGGACAAGGCATGTAAGTGGGTGTGCTGAGAGGAAGGGTGCAAACATGGAACGCAGGAAGGCAAGATGCCGGTCCTCGGTGTGAGTTCAGGGTGTATGAAACCTGCATGCACAGATGTGTGCGTGGTGTAGACAGCTGGGTGTGTGGAATGCACATACACTGTGTCTAACTCTGTGCACAGGAGACGCCGGCAGCAGAGACACTCTGGGGGCAGTGAGCACGCCTGCCACCCACATGTGAGGCAAAGGCGTGAAGTGATCTGCGTGTGTGAGTGTGGAGGGGGTGTAGTGGGCAGGGCACACTCAGTGAAGCTGATCGCATGCCTTTCATCTCTAACAGACACACTGGCCTCTCTGTCTTCTTAGAACAGCCAGGGCGGTGTGGCCACCGCTGCCTGCCTGAAATGCGGGTGGCGTGTGCACGTCTGAAGTGTTCCATGAGTCAGCTTTCAACACAGCACCATGGTATGCTGGCTATATCCAAGTGGTGGTTTTCTCTTGTCTAAGTCTCTACCCTTCCTGATTTGTTAAAATATGTAATTTATTACTTTTAAACCAGGTAAAAATGCTACTTTTAAAATGAAAAAAAAATGTATAAGAAACAGCAGCAATCATCTGACACTTTAACTACTTTGTGGTAAATTCCCCCCTTGGATTCCAAGAGCCAGACAGCCACAGCAGAGGCTGACCATGGCCATGTCCTGAGGCCAGTGCACCCTTGTGCAACAGTTGGGGGAACACCGGTGCTCAGTCAGTCTCAGGACTGCTGGCTTAACACAGGCTTGGGGAGCAGTCACACGCAGCAGGGCTGCCCAACAGTCCTGGCTTGCGGAAAACTGTGGCTCCACCAGGCAGTCTGGCCCAGCCAGCAGGGGCGTCTCTCCCAGGCAGGCGCCATGCATCCCCAACACAGCTCACTGTGTTCACACCAGGGATAAGGCCTATAGGCCTTTGTATCCCCCGGGTCCCACGCACCCTGTACCTGGCCCAGGGCATGGCCTTCAGTGAGACACCAGCAGGAAGAGCCTGGTTCTCACCTGGAACACCAGTTATGAAACTGGTCGCAGTACAGAGAACCTTGGGAACGGATCCCATGGTAGTCTGAAGGCAGCACAAGTCCCCCAAACAAGCATGGACCAGGGCGTGAATCTTCCACACCCTACATGGTGCAGTAACACAGCACCTCTCTCTACAGCTCCCCTGCGCCTCAATCCCTGTGTCACCTCACAGCAGCACAACAATCTCCAGTAAGCTCCTGTGAACTCCAAAGTGCTGACTTCCAATCTCACAGCCAATGGGCAAAGCTCTGTGCGTGTACAAGCCCAAGGTTGCTCTGTGCTGTCTACTCGGCAGCAAGCATGAGACACAGTAATGACAAAACATGGACTTCACTCACCAAACGCTTACTATCTTGGGCAAAGCAGACATGTGTGCCAGAATTAGTGCCTCTAACAGTAAGCAAAGACGCATTTTAGTGACATGCTGGGGTTCTCGGTCACAGAGGCCCCTGCGGTGGTACATACCATGTTCTGCACTCGAACCTCAAACAGCATGGGGTTGTACACCATCAGCTGGACTTCACATACGTCCCCTTGAACCCACTGGAAATCTAGACACACACACAAAAGAACCCTGGGGTTAGCAGGTAGTTTTGAACTTCTCATGGGGTTTCAGATCAGCCCACTGGCGATTTTCTTCCCACAAAGGTGGTGGCCGCCATGCCCATTGTGAGGTGGGAAGTTCACAGCTTGGTGTGCCCTGCTTTCTCTGAAACCACGCAAAGCAAGGTATTGCCACTGTCCTGACACTGCACACAGGGTGCCTCCACCGCCCTCTGCAGGCTGCACTCCTGCTGGCACCCCAAGGCCACCTCACAAAGCTACAGCTGGACCTGGTGTGGCCCCTTACAGCACACAGCACCCCAAGGGCCCACAGGCTGTCAATGCAGGAAGAAGGCTGGGGTCATTGGCAAGAGGCCCAGAGTGTGGGTCACCTGTGCCCCCCAAGACCACGACTTTTCCACCCAGCCCACCTCCTTGTCAGTTGTAACTCAGCAGCCGCTGGGGGAGACAGAACTCTGAAATAACCCCAAGACTCCAAGCAACCCCAAAACAACCCCAAGATGACCTGAGTGTGAACATGATGACCAAGCCACATGACAGAACACAGGTGAATGGTTCCTGTAGACTTAATAGAGGTCCCCAACCAGCTGACCAAGTTCGTCAAAAGGGAGATTGCTCTAGATGGGATAGACATGATCAAGTGAGCCCATAAAGGGGGTGAGACCCCTCCTGGAGGGGTGGCCCCTAGGAACTCAAGCCAGCAGCACAGGGACCTGAGAGAGGGGCTGGGGGCCAGCAGGGGAATGGGGACCTGAGGGAGGGGCTGGGGGCCAGCAGGTGTGAACAGGGACCTGAGGGAGGGGCTGGGGGCCAGGAGGGGTGAACAGGGACCAGAGGGAGGGACTGGGGGCCAGGAGGGGTGAACAGGGACCTGAGGGAGGGGCTGGGGGCCAGGAGGGGTGAACAGAGACCTGAGGGAGGGGCTGGGGGCCAGGAGGGGTGAACAGGGACCTGAGGGAGGGGCTGGGGGCCAGCAGGGGAATGGGGACCTGAGGGAGGGGCTGGGGGCCAGGAGGGGAATGGGGACCTGAGGGAGGGGCTGGGGGCCAGGAGGGGAATGGGGATCTGAAGGAGGGGCTGGGGGCCAGCAGGGGAACGGGGACCTGAGGGAGGGGCTGGGGGCCAGGAGGGGAATGGGGACCTGAGGGAGGGGCTGGGGGCCAGGAGGGGAACGGGGACCTGAGGGAGGGGCTGGGGGCCAGGAGGGGAATGGGGACCTGAGGGAGGGGCTGGGGGCCAGCAGGGTACGGGGACCTGAGGGGGGCCACCTCAGGGAAATGGCTGAGGATACCATGAGGGGTATGGACACAGACTTCCCCTGGACAAGCCTGAGATATGGACACAGCCTGGGCATAGGACTGCACTGGACGCCCTGATTTCACAGACAGTGAGGAAATCAATCAGTATTGCTCTAAACTGGGAAGTTGGTGATTTCTTACAAAGCAACGAGACACCAGCAGAGTACCCATGACGGATGTCCAAGATATGCCAGCAGGCAGAGCCTGGCTCTCACTGGAACACCAGTTATGAAACTGGAAGGCAGAGAAGGAAAATCAGACCCCACATGAGGCGTAAAGCCCTTCCACACGGCTGCCCCACTGCTGTTTGTAATCACCTCGGGGGAACAGCAGTGACCCCAGGGTCACAAGGCAGGCACTTGGGGTCTTAGCAGATGAGAAAACCTGCCTGGGAATACCACCGCCAGCATCTTGTGCCACAGGGACTCTGGCCCAGGCCTGGGAACTCCAGGTGGGCCCTAGCAGAGATGTGGTGGCAGAAGGGGAAGCAGAGGCTTTTCCAGCATTTGCTGACCGAATTCCTTGGCTTCACGGAGCCTTCAGCTTCTGCAAACACCTTGTGCCGGGGCAGCCTGCACAGGATCCAGGACCAGCTCCACCACACCTGTGATGATGACCGGGAGCTGGCATCTTGGATCCATTCACAAGATGATGGCACAGAGTAACACAGTGCAGGACCGACTGCCACCTGGTCAGAACCAGCACTTGTCTTATTTTACGAAGAGGGAAAACTTCCTGACAGGTGGGGCAGCCTGCCCATCTTAGGCCCTGATAAATCATTGCTCAGACTCAAAACACAAGGCTGTCAGCTCTGGAACCCATGCTCTTTCTCCCTCCACCAAGCTGCCCCTTGGTAGCTCCTGGGACTCAGGCTGCCCTCTCTCTGCAGGGGTCTGACGTCAGCCTCTGATAAGCTGCAGGGGCTTCTCCACAAAGGAGCCAGGGCAGCTGTGCTCATCCCACCTGCCCCCTCCACCCTTAGCAGCCTCCCTTGGCCTGCAAGGGACTGGCACCCCAGCCCACCCCCAACCAAAGATGAGGAACTCATTGTCTCTTAAACAGGTCTTTATGCCTGGTATCACAGATTCGTTCTCTCTTGTGGTCAAAAAATGATCATTGTGCTTTCCAGGGTGCCGAAAAAAGTAATTTGTACTTTGACGGCCTTCGTCCACTACAGGTAAGTCTAAAGTCAATCACTGAGTCTGTGAGAAGTGATTTTTGTCAGAAACAGACAATCCCCTGCCCGTGCCCCTGCCTCAACAGTCCCTCCCTGAAACAGCAAGAGAGCAGGAGTCAGCGGTGGTGAAACCAGCTGTCTCAGGTTTGGCCCATCCCCTGCACCCGTTATCATCTGTGCAGACAGGTGCTTCTGTGGCCACATTTGCCTCTGCCTGTGGGAGGAAGCGCTCCTGATTGCCTGCTGCATCCCAGTACCGAGCCCCAGGCACATGAGTGCCAGTGCAAACATCATCTACAGGGACATCAGGAACTCTCTAATCTGACCCTCAGCACAGTGCCCCCATGAGCTCCCAGTGTGCCCACAGCATGAAGGGCACACGTGCAGCCCAGGTGGCCCTGTCAGCTGTCCAAGGTCACATGGTGGGGAGTGGGGGTTATAGGGCTAGGCTGCAACCCAGGCTGCCACGTTCTGTCCAGGCCACCCTGCCTGGCAGCAGTGACCTCAGATTGAATCTGGGATACCACAAGGTCCTTTCACAAGAGGGAGGAATCTCTTCACCCCTCCAGGCCTTGCCTGGGACCTTGGTTGCCATCATCTCTGCTCAGAGCAGGGCCCAGACGAAGCCTGCACACAGGCACTCAGGCCAGGAATCAGTGCAGGCGGAGGGCAGGTGGTGTCAGCACTGGCCCTCAGGGTCTGCCTCACCTCCAGTGCCCAGTTAAAGATGGACTTACAGAGACTAGAATGTCAGGCAAAAGGGACACGAGTCTTCACACTATAGGCAGAAAATTGTCCAAAAGATATCAGAAGTCGTGGAACACAAAGTATATTCTCCTACCCATGAGTATTCAACAAATAATATGCATCTCAGCTGAACCTTCTGTTATAGATATTTCAGAAAAAAACACAAAGCTTGACATTATCCACTGAATAGATGAGCAGGCACTTCTTACTATGATGCAAAACTGTATCACAGAGGACAAGGGTGGAGGGCGTGTGGCATGGCGGTTCAGACACCACTTGGGATGCCTGCATCCCGTATCAGAATGCCTGGGTTTCAGTCCCTGCTCCACCTCAATTCCAGCTTCCTGCTAACGTGCACCCCGGGAGGCAGGAGGTGCAGTTCCAGCTTCCTGCTAACACGCACCCTGGGAGGCAGGAGGTGACAGCTTAGGTACTCAGGTCCTTGCCACCTGGATCATTGAGTTCTGGGCTCCCATCTTTGAACTGGCCCAGCCCTGGCTGTGGTAAGCATTTGAAGAGTGAACTTGTGGATGGAAGATCTCTCTCCATGTCTCCCTCCCTCCCTTGCTCTCTCTCTGTCTCTCCCTTTCAAATAAAATGAAAAGCAAACAAACTGCAGTCCCTGAGTGCCGAGTTCTAAGCCGAGGGAAGGAGACAGGGCCCGGCCATGACCTGGCTGGCTGGCTCAGGGCAGGTGATGTGCACCCCTCAGTCTCCACCCTCTCCGTGAACAGGCACCTGCTGCATCAGCATCCCACCATGATGAGAACTCCTACCTGGTGTCGGCTTTGGGCCTCATTCACAAAAGGAAGCCTCATCAATTGCTGAAGAACAAAGAACAGTAATGAGGCTGGATGCTGGGCACGAGCCACAAGGGCAGAGACTCCAAGCCAAGCTCGAAGGCCTTGAGTTTAAGGCTCTGATGTCGCTGTCTTTGAATCCTTAATAATGTTGTAACCAGGGGCTCCCCGATCCCCTGCTGTGCTGGGCCCTGTGGATCACATAGGTGGCCTCAAGAAGAGGAGCCTGGCCTCCAGCCCCTAAGCCCTCTATACAAGTCTGCTCTAGAGCCTCTCTGGCCCCGCCTCCCCAGTGCACAGTCTTTGCTCAGGTTCAAAGGGGAGGTACCCAGGAGCACCTCTGCCACCGACATCCTGTCTCCCTGTTTGACTTCCTATGCACTTGTCCAGCCTGCACGAACTGGGTGGGTAGGGGCAGGCTGCAACCCTCTGGCTTAGCTCAGTGCAGCCCAGTGTCAACATGCTTGGAACACTTACACTAGCCAGGAACTGGGCTCACATGATTTACTGAACACTGACAGCAAAGGACAGAATGGTGTATAGGTGGCTGCCACACCACCATGAAGCCATGACGCTGTACCTGAGCCCTTAGGTACATAATCTGCAGCTAACTGGGGCCCACACCAGGTGCGCATGCACATTAGAGCAAACCAGAGAGAACCCCTGGGAGTGGGACACTTGGTCTAGGGATGTGTGAGCCCAGCTCTTGGCTTTGCCACTAAGCAGTTAAGTAACCTATAGGAAACCATCTCTCTGAGTCTGTGTTTTTCCGTCTATAAGAGGAGATAAAAATCAACTCCTCCAAAATTAATGCGACAACTAAAGGCACAAAAATACGAGCCAGCCTCTTCTCAAGCAGCATCTGAATGAAGAAGTGATCTCCAGGGACAGAAAGCACAGGTCTGTCTAGGACTCCCACCTTGTTCTTTCCCTGTAGCTGAGCAAACAACTTTACTTCCAAAGACGCACTGTTTTCAGGGAGTTCTGACAACATGCAACTTGTTGGTGATGTTTACAGTGAGGCCCTACTAGGAGCTGAGGCCAGCTGGTGCTGGAGTTACAGGAGGAACACTACGATGATGATCTCCACACAGCGCTCCGGTGTCCCTTCTGCAGGGAACAACATGGCACTGCGGACAGCACAGACTGAGCAGCGAGGCCACTTCTCCTGGCAGTGAGGTCCTGGACAAGCCCTGTCCACTCCATTCACTCTTTCACTGTGCTGTGGGCATTGGGGACAGGACAGGGAGCAGCACAGAGCTCCAGGCCTCTTGCTACATTGTGGGAGGGAAGCCATAAAGAGGCAAATGTCTAATTGAGTTAAGGAAAGGCACTACCGAGGGGCAAGCTAGGGATGCTGAGGGCAGGGTGGCCTCCAGAGTGCTGGGAGCAGCAGATTCCCCCTCTGAGAAGACGATATTTGAACAGAGACCCAAGCAGCGTGACTGTGATTGAGGCAGCGACAGCAGCGGGACGAGGTCCATGCAGAGACCAAAGCTGTGGGACTGGGATAAGTCATGTGTTCAAGGACCAGAAAGGAGTCATGTGGCTGGATCTGAGAAGCAGAGGTGAGAGAGGTGGGGGGGTCAGGACAGGCAGGCAGCAGGGGTGGTATGCGAGGCAGGGCCCCTAAGGAATGAAGGTGCCTTTTCCCTAAAAGGAGGCACAGCAATCAAAACCAGAAATAAAGAGGCAGCACAGAAAGTGCTGAGGATCAAAAACCGAGAGCGAGAGAGCTGCCAGCAGCCTTGGGCCTCCACACCAGGAGGGGACCAAGGGCAGTCGGCCTCTGGGCAGGGCCCGGCCTTCCCTAAGCTTGGGCTCCTTGTCTAGGAAATGCAGGCCCCTGCCCCTGTAGATCTGTCATGGGGACGCACAGGCCAACCAGCATGACAGGCAATCCCCGCCCCACATGCAAGGGGACCCTGGGGTCTGTCTCCAGGGCAGTGAGGGAGAGAGCTCGAGCCATGGCCAGGCCTTGCAAAGGACACCCAGACACAGGACAGGGAGGGCCTGGGGCACACTGTGCCCTGGGTCAGTGACAGGAGATCATGAGTGGTTGCAGCCTGGGAAGGGGCAGGGAGCTTGGAGCCAGAAGGGCAGAGGTGAGGTCTTCAAGAGAACCAGGGTTCTGCTCCCCTTCTCCCCACGTTCACGGGGAAACGGCACCAGGGACACGGCCCAACCCCAGAGCAGAGCTTTCTCTGCTGGGTGGGAAGTCAGCACGGACCGTGTGAGATCACACTTGTCTCCACTGCCACTCTGACATCATCTGTGTTAAGTCTCAATAAACACAGCTCTTTCCAGTTCCTGGGACTTTCCGGAAAACGCCGTCAATGAAATAGAGCATTAAAACTCAGCTCCACAGGCAGCTGCCTGTCAAGGGCAGCAAACCAGACAAGCTTCCGTGGGAGGAAAGGCACACAGGCGGCCAGCCTGGAGCTTTGCGCTGACATCCAGACGCGCCAGGGGCAGTGGGAGGCCGGGCGGAGGGACAGAGCTGGGGCCACGGGGCCTACCTATCTTCTTGTTGCATTCTTCCCTGAGGTCGTGTGTGATGACCGGCGAGTAGATGAAGGGGCTCTTGGCCGACACGTTCTGACCCAGCAAGCTCTTTCATTGTCTGTGGCCGGAGGTTGGCGGGGAGGTTCAACAGCTTCACACGCCTGTGACAAATGGCACAAAGATGTCAGCAGCCACGCTGGCCTGGCCTCAGGGAGACAGGACGTGTGGGAGCAACAGTGGATCGGTCAGAGGAGATGAACCAAAGGAAGGGAAAGCACTCAAATCAGCAGTAGGGCAAGGCAGCCGAATGCCACACACAGTGAGCCCAGGAAGGCCCAGGGACACCCCCACCCCAGGATGGGGGCACAGCCACTTTCCCCTGGCCCCACAGACAAGGCCCAGGATGAGCCCCCACTGCTACTGCAACCAGCAGGCTGGGCTGCCCTGGGCTCAGGAGGTCAGAGGCCAACAGCACCCCTGCTTTCCTGTCAGTGCCACCTGACCCTTACCCTGCCTCCCTGGAGTGGGTTGGCTCACAGACCCACAGAACCAACCCCACACTTCATCTGTGTGGTCTCACTGACGCATCACATCCACCGTCAGCTTGGGTGCCATTAGTATGATCTCCACATAACCAGTTATCAAACAAGAGATTAAGTGCACAGCCCCAAATCCCATGGCTGGACAGGGATGACAGCAAGAGATGCTGGCTCTGAAACCATGGTGGGGGCGGGGGAGGGGGGGTCTCTCCTGGGACATTGTCTTGGCAAGGTGGTGGATCAGCTCAGGAATATTGCTAAGGAAACCTCTTTGGATGGGGGAGAACAGGTATGATAGCAACACTGCTGGCAATGCACCTGCATGTCCCTCCACCCCCACCTCCCAGAGATAAGGCCATGGGAGCAGCTCTGGCCACCAGGTGAGGGGTGGGAACCATGCAGCTCCCTCCCAGAGGAAGCCTGGGCCTCCTACTTTCTCCTTCCACAACTGTAAAGCCAGACGCAGGGAAGGTGAAGCAACCAGGATCATGGAGCAACCCCAGGGAGCTCAGGGGCCTGGAAAAGGGCCCAGCTGGCAACAGATTTCATTGCAACAAAGCACTAAGTCTGCAATGAGACTGCAAGGGAAATTTCTGCTACTGTGTAGCCCAACCTCTACTGGAGAATGAGGACTGCCGTACCAAACCCACGAAGCCACAGCCTTGCCGGGCTGGATGGGGTCTCCAGATGCCTTGTACAGTCCTCTTCCCTACCCGCTACATACACTCACATACAGCATCCCCACTGTACCCAGCAAAAACACCCAACAACTTCCCATCCCCATCTTTGCAGAGCCGGGGTCACAGCTGTGATTTTCAGCCAGTGTCCACGGCATTCGCAGGCAGGAGCTGCAGCTCACAAACCAGCATCCTGCAAACCACGGGTTATGTCGAACATGCCCCGTCCGCCCCCCTTCTCCTGTGGGCACCCTGTGTCCCGTTTACCAGAGAGGGTCAGAACTGTGCATCTTTTGTCTCCTTCAATTCTGCTGGAAGCTTGCAGAGGACAGCTGCACCAGAGCCCTCTCTGTGTCCCCGCCAGGCACCCAGTCCAGGACTCGGACTTTGAATAGAATCCCAAGCTTCCAAATCTTTCAGAAGCTAAGCTCAAGGCTAAGCAGCTCATTCCTGACTACTGCAAATCCCAGCCCTGTGAACGTTCTGGAAATACCAGCTGCACAATCCGTGAACTCAGACAGGCCCCTCTGAAGGCTAGGCTGAGCCTCAGGCCCACACCCGGCCACCTAGGGGACCTGCCTGTGGCAAGTGCTCACCATCTGCCTGGGAGACATTCTCAGGTAGGAGAAAGACCATGACCACAGGGCAAGGAGTTGCCAGCGTCCAATCCCAGAGGCCACTGGCACTGCGTGGCCCTTGGCTCTTTCACTGGAAAGGTAGGAAAAGTGAGAAGTCCCTGAAAAATAGTAAGATCCCATGTACCTCAGCAGTCACTCCAAGACTAGGCTGGGAAACACATGTCAGGCACCTGTATTAGCACCTGACACGTAGTAGGTCAACACAATCCCCTCCTCTGCCCCTTCCTAAAACAACATTTACTTATGCACACACAGAGCAGAGTCCCTGGTGTTAAAATCACAGCACTGGACTGCAGTGAAGACACGAGGTTCTGGATCCCTGCTGCTGACCCCTGGGCTAGGACACAGTTGCTCTACACCTGAGAGTTAACTCATGTATAAGACAATTCAGGTCTCTTGGGACACAAACATCTTCCTACTCCACACCACAGTCACCACCTAAACATGAACTTGGCTGTGCTTCCAAGGAATCATCACTGTAAGAAGAGAAAAATCTAGATCCACCTAAAATGTTCTTAAAACATGGAAAAGGGATGAGCATTTGGCACAGCAGTTAAGATGTTACTTGGGACACTAGCAGCCCAGGTCAGAATGCCCGGTTAGAGTCCCAGACACTCTGCCTCCTATCCAGCTTCCTGCTAGTGCACATCCTGGGAGACAGCAGATGATGGCTCAGGTACTTGGGTCCCTGTCACCCATGTGGGAGCCTGGAGGGAATTCCTGGCTCCTGGCTTTGGCCTGGCCTAGCCCTGGAGGAGGCAGGGAGTTAAAAGGCAATAGAAGGGGAAATCTCTTTAAGATGGCCCAGAAGGCTTCCTTCCCCCCAAAAGCTGCCTTGAGCAAGACAAAAGTGCCAATCCCACTCCTTTCCCATGAGAATAGCAAGGAAGTAGTGATTCCACCCTCTGAGTTTTCAGTATACAGTGAAAACAGAAAGAAGGCCCTTTTTGTTTTATCATGAGCAGGCAAGACAGGACAGACAAGATTACAAACCCAGCCTTTTGATGCGTTTTGCCCCAGCCTCCTAACGGACTGTTAGCTACTATTCTGTTTTTTACCCCCGAAGTTGTACTTAAGAGACTGGACAGACACAGTTTCTGGGGCTGTCTCTCTTGGATAACCCTCCTGGCTGCAGTGGCAGCAGGTTTCTGACTTAAATAAAGCTCGCTTTGCTCACTGCTGTGTCCAGGTGGAAATGCTTTTTTCATGGGAGGCAAAGAACCGAGGATGCCTTTCTTCACTGTTTTTTTACCCATAATACTGGCTGTGGCAGCCATTTTGGAGAGTGAACCGGCAGATGGAAGATCTCTCCCTCCCTCTCTCTCTCATTCTTATTCTCGCTCTCACTCTCACTCTCTCATTCTCTGTCTCCCTGCCTTTCAAATAAAATGAAAATAAACTTAAAATTTCTTTAAATATGTAAAAGCATTCCAAGGGCTCTTGAGGCAACAGTCATTCTTCGTTCTTGAGTGTTGGTTATGCGTGAGATCAGAGGACAAAAAACTCATTTACCTGTACACATGTGTGTACTTCTTGGTATGTACACTGTTTTTGAACAAAATTATTTTTTTAATAAATGTGAAACTGTACATATTATATTGTGTCTTTTTATCTTTATTTATTTTTGACAGGCAGAGTTAGAGAGAGACAGAGAGAAAGGTCTCCCTTCCACTGGTTCACTCCCCAAATGGCCGCTATGGCTGGCGCACTGCGCTGATCTGAAGCCAGGAGCCAGGTGCTTCCTCCTGGTCTCCCATGTGGGTGCAGGGTCCAAGGACCTGGGCCATCCTCCACTGCCTTCCTGGGCCACAGTAGAGAGCTGGACTGGAAGAGGAGCAACCAGGACTAGAACCCGGAGTGCTGGCACCACAGGAGGAGGAGGATTAGCCAAGTGAGCCATGGCGCCAGCCTTCAACAATGTTCTTTGGTGGTGGTGGGGGCTCTGAGGGCAAGGTCAGCCAGAAAAGTACCCTTGCTTAGTGGTCATAGCTCAAGTTTTTGCATCTATGTCATTTTATAAAATATGCCCCCCACCACTACCACAGAAAATGTCCAGGGCTCCTGCCCTAAACGCAACATAATTTGGCACAGATAACCACAGAACTCACATGTTCGACTTGTGACACTGCCTATGGCGGAGCAGGATCCCTGGGGTAAGCAGTCCCAGAGAAGGAATGTTCTTCCAGATTCTATCTGGAAAGCCTGGCTCTGCTCAGCACATGGTGGCTAACTGGAATCAAGCAAAGCAACCGTGGGATGCTAATTAGCAAACTGACAGAAAATCAAGTGGGCAGGAGGGAAGAGACAGGACAAAGAGCACTCCTTTTTCTCTTGCCCTCTTAGTTCCTCAGCCTGCCTTCTAGGGAAGCATGGAAGGCAGCACTGGAGAGCAGGTAACAGAAGGGCGATGGCTGTGAGAAGCCTCACCAGGCCACAGGTGGAGCAGCAGGGAAGCCGCCCACGCTCCAGGTCCTGCACTGACCACACTGCAGAGGAGGACAAGACCTCCCCGCTCTGACTTCCGAATGCTACAGACATTCCTCACTGGCTCCAACAGCCCTGGTTTGAGAACTACTTCCAGGAGGATACCAAGTAGGGGAGAAAATGCAGGACCAGGGCTTACAACTGCTGAGAGCACAGGGCCCCCACCCTGGGGCACCTGTGAGGCTGACAGCTTGCCTCAGTGCTGGGCCTCTCAGCCTCTTTGTGATTCAATGTGTATGATCCCCCCTCAAGCTGCATAATTAAACCTATACTTTAAGTTGCAAAAGCACCAAAGGCACTCAGAACTCTAATTGGGGGATTTAGATCCTTAGATTCTTAGAAATTTCAATACCTTCAGTAACTCTAGGGCCCTTTGCCAGGTTGAAGGAGCTCAGCAATAGCTCCTAAAAAAGCAGACTCCCTGCCCACATCACCACCCCAACTCGGAGGCTCACTGGGGAGTGGGAAATGGCACCTATTTCTTCTTTAATAAGATGTGCTTTTGGTTATTTGTGGCTGGTGCTATAACTACTGGTCATCCCCCTCTGTAGGCAATTCTGTGGAGAATCAAGCAGAAGGCTTGTAATCTGAGCTGGCTGTCCTCGGCAGGACCTCCAGACAGCAGTGCCCACGGAGGGTTTGGCAGCCCTCCTGGCAGTAATCCTTGACCATGACTGAGTCCCTGGCAGTTAGCACAGAGCCAGACCCATCTTGGGCACTCAATACATATTAGATTAATTGACTTCTGCAATAGAATTAAAATAGAAATGCACTTTGTCTCCTTTTTTATTATTAATTTGCATCATAATTACTTGAAACCATTTAGGGGTGAGGTTAGTTCAGGTTCTCCTGCTCCAGAGAAGAGGTAAGTATTTTCCTATAAATTGCTAAAACAGCTTTACCGTCAAAAACTAAGAGACCTCAACAGAAAAGAAAATGGTTTCAATCATCTGTTCTGGCACCAGAATCACAAGGAGGTGACTCTCCTCAGGTGCGTCTGACAGCCCTATACAGCAGGTGTGATCATTCACTCACCAGCGCAGGTATCTTTCAAGCAGCTGACTGCCTAGCACTAACAAGGTGCTTCAGTCTCCAAATGCACCTCCGCTGAGGCTGCCTGGAGCTAGCAGGAGGCCGTGCAACACCTGATGTGAATATTTTTTAAATTAAGCACTCCTGGGCATAGGACTTTGAAATCATGGCTACTACGTTAAAATAGCCGCAGACTTGATTTCTGAGGAAGACTATGGCCCAGTCCACAGAGCTGCTGTATAGGACTGGTCAGCAAAATACCTTGGACAAATACCCATGAAGAAAGATGGGTTTCTGCAGATCACTGTTTTTGGAGGTTCAACTCCAAGGTTGGTCGCGGCACCTGTTGTGCATCTGTGAGGGTGGCAGATGGCTGGGTGGAGCGCACACAGAAGAAGGACCCCCTGGCCATCCAGGAAGGGGACACAACAGCTGGGCCTGACTCAGGCATCCACAATCACATGAGAGCTATCTTTTCCGGGCAACACCCACCAAAGACCTGGGGATCTCCCAGTAGGCACTCTTAGGCCGTGGGACTGCGTGAGGCGTCCACCCTCACAGTCCCATCAGTGCAGGACTCTGGGGTTTAAAGCCCCGCATGAGTTCAGGACTAACATCATGTTTCAATTGTGAGGATGAGAAGCAAGACTGAGGAAGAGCAGACCACCTGTATACAGTGCCTTTAGTTAAGCATCCCACACCAGCTTGCTGGAGGACTGCCGGGAACCAAGCACCTGTGACAGGCAGCTGCCATCCTCAGACAGCACCCCCACCCCCAGCCACTTCTTTCTGATGCCTGAGAACATAACTCTGCGAGGTGCTGCCTGACTCCTGCCAAAAGCTCACTTAGGAGAAATCACATTCACCAGGCAAAGCTGATGTGTCAGCAGTCCACCCGTCATTCTGGACATTCTCAGTGGTGGTGCCGGAGCAAGCCAGACAGCAGCCAGCCAGGCACACCGCTGGTCATCAGTGAGCACACTGGGTTATCACACCCTCCGTGTGCACAGCCGACTACTGGGATTGAAGGAGACCTCTGCGGTGATGTTGTGCAGGAAGCCATCCCCTGCACCCCAAGGTCGCCTCATTGAGACCCCATGAGCCTTGTCACCACGAAGACGTGTCTCCCCAGTGGGACTGGAGCTGTCTGCTCATGAGACAGAGGACCTCAGCATCCAGCAGGCTGACTTCTTGTTGGCCACAGCCAGGTTATGCTTTGCCCCTTCCAGCCCTCACATGGTACCTTAAGACTTCCAGGTACTAACAAAACTTGTCCTTTATTTTCCCATCGCGCCCTTGCTTTCCCATCACTCTGGCAGGACTATTTTTAATGTATATTTATGTGTGCTGCTGCAAACACTCTAGGAAATAAGGCAGAATAGTACCCGCACAATAACCACTTGAACCATTTCTAGGCGACCCAAGCATGCTAGACTAACAGTCTAAGGCCGAGTGTCTTCATTGATCCAAATGCATCCAGCAGCACCCACCCCCTTCCCTTCCTGCCCCTAACAAGTCAGTCCTGATGCCACCAGACAGGACAGAGCCAGGTGGGTGCCTGCACCGGCCCAGCACAGATGACGAGGTCCAGGCAGAGCAGGAAGGGCCCATGGGCTGGGTCCAGCAGCACCCCAGCAGAGGCAGGCAGAGCTATACAGGGAGACACATAGGACAACAACAGGTGATAGACGAGAAAACAGAGAAGCAGCTGTTCATGAGAGTGGAGGGCAGGGTCCTCACGACCAGAGAAGGGGCTGTAGATGTGAGACACCTGGAACACAGCCCACTGGGCTGGGCTGCAACTGACTGCAGGGCTGGAGCAGGGGAAGTGTTAGATAAGATGAACCCTACACATGTGACAAAGGACACAGCAGACTTCTTGAAGGGGCCCCCACTGGCCAAATTAGGAATGATGCAAGCAACACAATAACAATAGGATGGAGTTTATCATATAATAATACATTACAGGACACCATAAGTATACATATAGCAAAGTAGGCAGATGGATAGATGGGTGGATGGACAGACAGTGGATAGATAGAAAGACGGATAGATAGAAAGGTGGTCAGATAGATTGGTAATCGACAGATATATAGACAGACAGGCAAACAGAAAGGTAGGTGGGTGAATGGATAGATTAGATAAAGACAGACGGGGAGAGAGACAGGAAGATGGATAAATGGATGGATGGACAGATGAGAGGGTGAGAGTGACAGGGACAGAGAGAGAGGATAGACAATCAGATGAGAGACACGTGGACCAACACACCACTCCTCATTTCCTAGCTCTAGCTCTAAGTAACATGAATTTTCAAGAGTAAATAAAGTCACATTTCATTTCATAGGGAGCGATGGATTTAATTCAGCTGACATAACTTAATACTTGTATGTATAGGCAAAAGCATTAACTGGCAGGAAACGGTAAAGTCACTTTAATCAGTGCAAGAGCTCCCTGGAGCTTCCAGGAGAACACAGACCTGCAGAGACCTCTGCTGCCCACACTGTGCTTCCCCAGAGTCTCACTCAGTCCTCACAGGAGTTCAGCACCAGCGGCCTCACTTTGGGAGGAGGAGATGAAGGCATGGAAAAGCTAAATGGTTATTTCACAGCCACACGATTAATTACAGAAAACAGAGTTTGGATACAAGTCTACTGGGCAGAATCCTATGGTTTTTCCAATTTTACATTAAGGGAAGTTATTAATGTTTGGCCTTAAGAAGTTACATCAATAACTATTAGCTACAGTTCCTCCTTCCTGAAGCCCAGGGAAGTGCTTACGCATCAGAGGCCTGTGACAGAGAGGGATTCAGAGGAGGAAGCTCACACGGCCTGTTCCAGAAGCATGACCCGGGGTATATCTCTGGAGAAGAAAGATCTTACTTGGACAAGGAAAAGAAAAACATTAGAGGCTGAAGAATTACAGAGCAAGGACATCACGTTTGTCCTAATTTCCTTATCTTTCCAAGCAGGGAAAACTTAAGAGAACAGCACAAAAGCAAAAGCTGGCAAGCACATTAAAGTAAGCGAATGTGTATCTGTGCATGAAAATTAGTCTCGGATAAAAACACAGGTCCCCAGACCCAGCCCTCCTAGGCAGAACATGTCATGAGTTCAGGAAGAGGCAACACAGCTCACAAAACAGAGCACACCCCCACTCTGTGGCGGAGCTTCCTGTCCAAGGCCTCCCTCTCAGAGGAGGGAAGGGCAGCTCCCACCAGTGTGCTGTCTTGCCCCACAGCATGGCAGTCTGGACACGAAAACTGGCCTCTGTGCCTGGGCAGCATGGCAGGCTGAGTGGGTTACAACACACGACATGGGGCCTGGACTGAGGGCTGACTCCTAACGTCCACTCCCCCACTCCGCCCCATTGGCCAACAGTCCTGAGGCTTCACCTCCGTCATATAGTTCAGGGGTATGGACCTGGGACGGTGGAAAGCATAGGGACACTTATAAAGGCCCCTGAGAGGATGGCCCCTACCTTTCCTTCTCTCTTTTCCTGAACATGGAGTGACGAGAATGTGAGGCAGGGAGCTGCTGCTGTCACTCTGATACAACACCAGGCCTACGTGATCCATGCACTGTTGGGAAGTGTGGGTATAAAAATGTCTCCAAGAAGGAAACTTGGCCAGCGTTGTAGCTCAGTGGGTTAAGCAGCAGCCTTCAAGGCCTGCATCCTATTTGTGTGCTGGTTCAAGTCCCGACTGCTCCACCTCTGATCCAGCTCCCTCCTGGGAGCACCTGGGAAACCAGTGGAAGATGGCCCAGGTATTTGGGCAGCTGTCACCCATGTGAGAGACCTGAATGCAGTTCCTGGCTCCTGGCTTCAGCTTGGCCCAGCCTGTTGTGGCCATTCAGGTAATGAACCAGCGGATGGAAGACCTCTCTTTCTCTAAGTCTGCCTTTCAAACAAACAAATCTTTTAGAAAGAAAAACAAAGGGCTGGTGCTGTGGCATAGTGAGCTAAGCTCCGCCCACAGGGCCAGCATCCAACATGGGCATCAGTTCAAGTCCTGGCTGCCCCTCTTTTGATCCAGGTCTCTGTTAATGGCCTGGGAAGGCAGTGGAAGAGGCCCAAATGTGTGTGCCCCAGCATCTGCGTGGGAGACCCTGAGGAGGCTCCCGGCTTCAGATGAGCCTAGCTCTGGCCGCTGCAGCCATGTGGAGAATGAACCAGTGAATGGAATACCTTTCTCTCTGTCAGTATCTCTAGCTCTCAAATAAACAAATTCAAAAACCTTTAAAAAAAGGAAAAAAAGACAACGGAGATTCATTTCGTGTTTCCTATGGGCCAGGAACTATGCTGGTGTTGCTGTATGTAGGAGCCATGGTGAAATAAAACCAAACAGCCCATGAAGGGGCATTTCTAAGCCTGTGGGAAACCTGAGAACAAAGCTCAGAGAGGCTATGTCCTTGTCCAAGGCCCCAGGTTAGTGGAGAACAAACCCAAGGCCTCAAATCTCAGTTCCAGGGCTGCCTGGATGGCTCAGCCTCCCTCCCCTCTGGTGTCTCTGGGAGATCAAGTCCCTTCTTGGTGGCCATGCCCTGTGAGGAACAACCCTTTCCAGCTTCACTGATGAGAGGCCTGCTTGCTCAGAGATCCGCACACGGCTCAGAATGTTCCATGAACTGCAGAGTGCCCTATTATACAAGGTTTTCTAAATTTAAAAATGATCCAAGCCACGATGCAGATAAAAATTATTAAGAAAGGCTTTTCTAGTCTTTTATTTTAAAAAAAAGAATCGTGCCCTTAATCCCAAATCAAACACATTCCATTCGAAGCCTTAGGTAGAGCGAAGCCCACAAAGAAGCCCTCCCTTCCCAGCAGGCAGGGGGCACGGCAGAGCAGCTGCGGCCTCCTCAGGCCCACCCGTGCCTCACTGCTGCACATCCCTCCCGAGACAGAGCCCTTGGCAGCCAGAGCAAGCCCTCAGGCTGCATCCCAGGCTGTGGGCACTGCCCTGGCCACCTCCAGCTGAGCAGCTGCCTCAAGAGTGCCCTTCAGACACCTGCCAGGAATATGTGTGCCAGGTGGCCCTGCCCACCCAGCTCTGGGGGTGGGGGGTCACACAGCTCTGACTATACCACACCTGCCTTCAATGAGCTGTGAGGAGAGAGACACTGAGCAGCCCCATGCCACGCACTCCTGCTGCACAAGATGCTCATGGAAACCTCATGCCCTGGGGCTCTTCTCAATGTGGGGGGCAGGGCAGGGACCAGCAGCCCAACCCCGTGGGGACTGGTTCCACAGACACCTGGGGTCACAGCACCCCCATCAGCGGCAAAGCCACGTCTCAAGCTTCTTTTCAGTCTTCAGATGGGTCAGGGACACGGAAATCACTTGAGGTCAGTTCATCCATTTCTACAGATGCCCACTCTGTAGGAGTCACAGGCCTCCACCGTCTCAAGTCTAGACCCGGCAGGAGAGATGGTCACCTGTCCAGGAAGGCAATTCCTGGACCACACATGGTGGTGAATGCCATGATGGAGGTGACCAATGTACCATGGAAACCAGAGGACTGGCTTTGCACCCAGAAGGCAACTGAGCTGGCTGTGAGTCTACAGAAACAGTGTGGGGAAGGGAGGTAGGCATTTGGCCTAGTGGTCAAGACACTAACCCTAACCCCCACCTAAGATATCTGGTTCCCACATTTGAGTGCCTAGGTTCAATACCGAGCTGACTCTGGCTTCCTGCTAACGCAGACCCCAGGAAGCAGTGGTGATAGCTCAGGTGATTGGGTTCCTGATACCCCTGTTGGAGACCTGTACTGAGTTCCTGGCTCTGTGCTTCAGGACTGAGCTAGACCATTGCAGTCATTTGGAAAGTGAACTAGAAGACAGAATCCATATCTATCTATCTATCTATCTATCTATCTATCTATCTATCTATCTCTGTCTATTTCTATGCCCCTCAAATTAATTATAGAAAGAAAAATTTCAGCCGGCACCATGGCTCACTTGGCTAATCCTCCGCCTGCAGCATCGGCATCCCAAATGGGCACTGGTTTCTAGACCAGGTGGCTCCCCTTCTGGTCCAGCTCTCTGCTTTGGTCCAGGAAGGCAGTGGAGGATGGCCCAAGTGCTTGGGCCCCTGCACCTGCATGGGAGACCAGGAAGGAGCACCTGGCTCCTGGCTTCAGATCAGCACAGCACTGGCCGTGGCGGCCATTTGTGGGGGTGAACCAACAGAAGGAAGACCTTTCTCTCTTTATCTCTCTCTCATTGTCTGTAACTCTACCTGTCTAATTAAAAAAGGAAAGAAAGAAAAATCTCTCTAAAATAAATGAATAAAGGGATAGGTTAACACCAGACAAAGTCAGGGAGAGGACAATGAATGCCAGGGATAGGCAGAACACGTACAAAGGCACTGAGGCCGGAAAGCTCCTGGTGTGTTCCAGAAGTTTCTCCCATTCCTGTGCTGCTGGGCCACGTGGCCCAAGAAAAAGGAGCTGACTGGAACCTTGTAAGTAGGAGAGTGACAAGGTCAGACTAGTCTCAGTCACAGCCCAGGCAGACCTGGGTCAGGACGTGGCTCTGCCATTGAACAGGCAAGTGCCTGGGGCCACTGTGGGACATTACAGGTCTGGGCTCTCATGTCCACATATCCCAGGATGGCGGTCATCCAGGAAAACATGGAAGTTCTTCTCAAGATCTCTACACATGGGGTAGGAGAAGCCCCGCCCACCTTACCTGACAATGGGGAGCTTGGAGAAGGGCACAGGGTCAGGGTGAGGCCATCTGGGAGAGTGATGAGCTCCATGGTCCCAGGACACTTGGAGGTGTAGTTCTCCAGGCTCTGAGTCACATCCTTCTTCTCTGAAGAGAACACAAACACAAGATAAAGGCTCATTAATCAGAATGGGCAGCTGTGATATTTCCTGAGCACTCCGAGGCACACAGGTACAGACCATGGAGGCGAGGGCTGTGCAGGGCGTCCCTCAGTGGATCCAGACATTCAGCAGCAGCTGCTCCATGTGAGGGCCTAAGGATGGAGGCAACATCAAGGCACTCTCCTTGACGAGGTTACCATTGGCCCAGGAAACGTGTCCGCACCAAGTTCCAAGGCAGCCAGCAGGCAGGACGGGGGGAGGAGTGTGCCTGCGACCAAACAGCACTTTCCCAGCTGTCACAAAGAGGCCAGGCTGGACACTGGACTCGTCCCCAAGGAGTCTACGGTTTGTTCTGTAGACAGACTTAAACATCTTAAACATGTACAGATGTTTAAGCAAGTAATAATTATAAATCAGCATTTCTGAGTGAATGCAGAGATTTCTAAGATAAAGAGCACTGTCCTGTACCTCACCCCATCCCTCTCATTAGCAGGGAGGGAGGGAGGGGGGAGGGAAGTGGTACCACCATGCCAGTGAGCCTGCTGTCTGGGGCAGGCTGCACATGGATATTCAGACTCCCGTCACCCACTGCCAGAAGCAACTGACCGGCTACTGACTCAGGACAGGAGCATTATCGGCCCCCTTTTTCCAAATGAAGAAAATGGAGACCAGGTGCAATTAAATGCATGTGCAGCAGTCTCCCTAGAGGATTAAGGAAGGAGCTGGGGGTGAGTGGGGCTGAGGAGGGCAAGGCCTCTGGCCTCAAAGGTCAAAGTCACCGTGGAAGGGAAAGGCACAGATCCTGAGGACCAGAGCAGTAGAGGTGTCTGCGTGGGGAGGGGCCTGGGGCAGTGCAGTCAGACCCACATCTGAAGAAATGGCTTGGTCCTTCCTCATTCCTCACGCAATTCTTTAAGGGACATCACTCAACCCTGCTGAGACCTGTTTTGCTGCAGTGAGGAGCTAAGGAATCACTAATGATAAAATGAGATAATACGCCAAACAACAGTGATCCATAGAAACCAGCACTGAATAAATTTAACCAATGACATCTATAATCACCATCAGCATCCTGCTACACCAAAGGAAATGTCAGAAAATGGAAAGAGAGGGGCTGATGCTGTGTGCAGCGCTTATAACCCAGAATTTGTCCACGGGGGAGGATGGTTTCCCCATCAAGCGTTTGGTGATCCTGAAACACAGGACACTGACCGGAGGGCCAATGCATGGTGCAGATGATGCTTTATTTACTGAGGATGGAGCCGGAGTCCATCAGTTCCAGTGAGGATGCTGAGCTGTGTGCGCACTGGCACCATGATGAGCAGACGGGTGCTGGTGATGATCTGACTGGCTGCCACCTCTTTGCTGCTCAAGTGGTACCACACTTGGCCAGCAGGAGTCTCTCTGGGGTGGTCCTTGTGCCCATTTCTCATTGACAGCCTCTGTTCCTCTGGCTCATCCCCAGCCCCAGACCTAGAACAACTTTTGGGACACAAACTCCTTAAAGGGAAGACAACTTTGCCATTACCCATACTTGAATTTTCTGAGCACTCATGCAGGCCAAGTACCATGCTGTGTTCTTCAGACTACAAAATCTGGAAGGAGGGGCCGGCATTGTGGCATAGTGGGTAAAGCCATCACTAGCAATGCCAGTATCCCATTTGGGTACCGGTTTGAGTCCCAGCTGCTCCATTTCCAATTCAGCTCCCTGCTAATGTGCCTGAGAATGCAGCAGAAGCTAGCCCAAGTTTGTGGGCCTCTGTAGCAATATGGAAGACCCAGATGGAGCTCCAGGCTGCAGCCTGGCCTAGCACTGGTCATTAAAGGTATTTGGGGAGTAACCAGTGAATAGAAGATCTCTCTCTGTCTCTACCTCTTTCTCTGTTATTCTGCCTTTCAAATAAATAAAAACAATTTTTTTTTCAAAAAAAAAACCTTGAAGGCAAGAGATCTTGGTATATTTACAGAACTTCACAGAACTTCAATACTTTTTATTCAAAATAGGTACATGATACTTTCCCTCAAAATTTCTATAAAAGAAGGGGTTAAGAGGGGGTCCAGTGCTGTGGCACAGAAGGTGAAGCCTCCACCGGCAGTGCCGGCATCTCATATGGGTGCTGGTTCAAGTCCTGGCTGCTCCACTTCTGATCCAGCTCCCTGCTAATAGACTGGGAGCACACTGGAAGACGGCCCAAGTGCTTGGCCCCTGCATCCACATGGGGGACTGGATGAAGCTCCTGACTCCTGGCTTCAGCCTGCTCTACCCCTGGCCACTGCAACCATTTGGGGAGTTTACCAGCGGATGGAAGATCTCTCTGTCTCCACCTCTCTCTTGGTAATTCTGTCTTCCAAATAAATAAATCAATCTTTAAAAAAATCTTCAATTATTATTGAAACAAAAAGGGGGGGAGGCATTATTATCCCCTTTGAAACATGATAGACTAACTCAAGGATAATCTGGAAAATTTCATTATGCACTGGTTATAAATGCTACCAAAATCGAATTTTTTAAAAGACTTATGTTCAGCACCCATTTGGAATGCCAATGCCAGAGGCATCGGCTTAACCCATTGCACCACAGTGCCAGTCCCTAAACATTAACTTTTAACTATGATAGTAACATTGTGGTAATATAAGAGCATGCCCATTTTTAGAGGCATACTAAAATATGAAGATGTGAAATGACATAATGTGGCCAGGATTTTCTTTTAAATAACTCAAACAAAAAAAGCAACAGGTGAAGTAAATGCGCAAAAAATCTTGGTAACTATTAAATTTTGGTGGCTAATATTTGGAGATTCACATTACTATGCTTTGGGCTGTTTTTTGAAAGATTTTTTTTTTCAGCTGAGGAGGCTTTACAAAGTTCATGAAGGGGCCATCATTGTGGCATCATGGGTGAAGCTGGTGCCTGTGACACCAACATCCCATATGGCTGCTGGTTCAGATCCCAGCTGTTCCACTTCTGATCCAGCTCCCTGCTAATGGGAAAGCAACAGAAGCTGGCCAAGTGCTTGGGTCCCTGAATCTCCATGGGAGACCTGGAAGAAGCTCCTGGCTCCTGACTTCAGTCTGGCCCAGCCCTGGCCATTGCAGCCATTTGGGGAGTGTACCGGCAGATGGGACTCTATCTCTCTCTGTCTGTAAATTCACCTTTCAAATACATAAAATAAATCTAAAAAAAGTTCATGAAAAACGTGTATTATGGAAAATCTATTAATGAATCTCAAAAATGTCTTTTACTGAAAAAAAGTTTTCTTTTAATTCAATTTTCCTTGAACATTTTGAAGCAACCTGGAAGCTTAATGGGCTTGAGGACAGGACATAAGTAGTTACTTAGCTGGAGCACACCAGAGATCAACACAGGCCTCCTATCCAATCCTGGAGTAAGACAGCTGTCACCCACTTCTTTTTTTTTTGTTTGTTTGTTTGTTTTTTGTTTTTTGACAGGCAGAGTGGACAGTGAGTGAGAGAGACAGAGAGAAAGGTCTTCCTTTGCCGTTGGTTCACCCTCCAATGGCCGCCGCGGCCGTCGCGCTGCGGCCGGCGCACCGCGCTGATCCGATGGCAGGAGCCAGGAGCCAGGTGCTTTTCCTGGTCTCCCATGGGGTGCAGGGCCCAAGCACCTGGGCCATCCTCCACTGCACTCCCGGGCCACAGCAGAGGGCTGGCCTGGAAGAGGGGCAACTGGGACAGAATCCGGCGCCCCGACCGGGACTAGAACCCGGTGTGCCGGCGCCGCTAGGCGGAGGATTAGCCTAGTGAGCCGAGGCGCCGGCTATCACCCACTTCTTTAACGGTGCCTGGCCGCTTCCGGTGCCGCTATGCTTACTGGGAGGAAGAGGCGGGTCCTGGATGGATGGCGCTTGCGCAGTCAGCCTAGTGGAGACAGAGACGATGTATCCAGCGGTGGTGGCATGTTGTCGGCAGCCGGAGTTGTCGGCTTCCGGCGGCGTTTTCGGCAGCGGTACTGGCCTTGAGAGTGCGGGAGTGAAGGTGAGTTTTTAAGAAACAGTGAGAGGCCTGGCACCTCGGGAGGTGGGGGGGTTGTGGCGCCTCGGAGCAGTGTAGACAGTCAGGTCAGGCTGAGCAGCCGTGGGGGCGGGCGGCGGCTCAGCTGTGGGAAGCGGAGAAGCAGGTGGCTGGGCTCGCGCCGGAGGACGGGACTGCAGGTTACAAGGTAGGTTTATTTGTAACCTGTAACTTATTTATTTAGTCAGTTCTAGCAGTGTTTCTGGTGGGTGTTTTAGTTTTCATTGATTTTTATGAGTCTTTTTAGGATGTCTGTGTTTTCTGGAATTAATCTTAGTAGGTTATGTGTATTTGTTATCCAGGGATTTCTCCATTTCCTCCTAGCTTTCCAGTTTATTAATATACAGTACTGAATAGCAATTTCTTTGAAACCTTGAGTTTCAGTGATGTTGTATTAACATTATAAAATGTCTGCTTTTTTGTCTGTAATTTTATTTACAGGAGTTTTTATCGTTTTTGTTAGTCAGGTTAGAAGATTATCTACTTTTTAAAATTTTACATCAGGTATGAAAATTTCATGTATTTTTATATACTGATTCAAAACATACTGATACTTCTTCCCATACTAGCATCTCTCAAGCCTATACTCCCAGCCTTCTTCTTCTTCCCTCTCTTGTGCCCACTCTTAATTCTTCTAATTATCTATTTTCAGTTAACTATATATGATTAACCTTGCAATAAGTAAAAGTGTTCAACAAAAAGTATGCAGAACAAAACACTGTTCTTTAAAGTGAAACTAGAACTATAAGAAACAATTTTATCTCAGAATGTCAGTTTCTCACCTACACATTACGTTTAGGTACTCTATTAGTTATCACAAATCAGGGAAAAAATACGTTATTTGTCCTTTGGGACTGGCTTATTTCACTAAATATAATGGGCTCAAGGTACATCCATTTTGTTGATAAAGACAGCATTTCTGTGTTCCCCAATGGGTGGTATTCCAAGTGTATACATGCCATAATTTCCTTATCCAGTCATCAGTTCATGGACATCAGGTTTAATTCCACAACCCAGCTATTGTGCACTGAGCTGTAGTGATTGTGAAGGTACAGATAACCCTTTCAGATCTGCTGATATCATTTCCTAGGGGTAAAGCACCAGGACAGGGATTGCTGATAAATTTCATAGTAAACGGTAGATTGATTTTCAGCTTTCTGAGGTATCTCCATACTGTCTTCCGCAATGGCTTTACCAGTCTACATTCCCACCAAAAGTCAGTGAATCAGGGTACTGTATTCCCCACTTCCTCAGCAGCATTTATCATTGTTGATTTCTGTATGAGAGCCATTCTGACTGTGGTGCAGTGAAACCTCATTGCCATTTTGTTTGCATTTCCTTGATGGCTAGTGATCCTGAGCATTTTTTCATGTGCCTGTTGGCCATATGGATTTCCTTTCTTGAAACATGCCTGTTCAAGTTATATGCCCATTTCTTAACTGTATTTTTTGTTTTGTTGTTGAGCTCTTAGTATATTCTGGATATTAATCTTTTATCAGTTTTATAGTTTGCAGACAGTTATCTCCCATTCATTCTGTTGTCTCCTCACTTTGCTGAGTGTTTCTTTTGCAGCGCAGAAGCTTCTCAGCTTGATGGAATCCCATTTGTCTGTTTCTGTTTCTGCTGCTATTGTTTGTGCTTCTGCTGTCTTTTCCCAGAAATCTTTGCCTATGCCAGTGTCTTTCAGGTTTCCCCAGTGTTCTCTAGTAATTTGATGAGATTGGGTTTTAGATTTTGTTCCTTGAACTATTTTCAGTTTGGTTTTTCTATAAGGTGTAAGGCATGGGTCTTCTTTCATAGTTCTGCATATGGAGGTCCAGTTTACTCAGGAACGTTTTTGAAGAAACTGTCCTTTGCACCTGGGATTAATCTTTAGTGCCTTCTTCCAAGATAAATTGATTGTAGATGTGTGGATTGATTTCTGGAGTTCCTTTTCTGTTCCATTGTTCTATATGTCAATTTTTTTACTAAACCAGTTGTTTTGATTGTAACTGCCCTGTTCTGTGTCTTGCAATCTGTTTTTGCGATGCTTCGAGTTTTGTTTATGTTGTGTAAGATTGCTTTCACTATTCAGATGTTCTGTGTTTTCATAAGAATTTTAGCATTCTTTTCTCTCCATCTGGGCAAAATGTTATTTGACCTTTGATTGGGATCCCATTGTGTCTGTAAATTGCTTATAGTAGAATGGAAATTTTCATTATGTTGATTGTGCCAATGAATGACCATGAAAGATTTTTTGATTATTGTGTGTCTTCTTCCATTTCTTTAATGTTTATTAATTTTCATTGTAGACATTTTCATGGACATGAAACTGGATGCAGTTGAAGTTCATCTGCTGGATCATCTTCCATTTCTAGAGACTGCTGGACTTCCTGCTAAACACAGCTGGGGCTTCTTCCTGGAGAGGAGCAACTGGTGAGCAGATGTGACCACCTCATGTACGCGGCAGCCTTGAAGCACAAGGGAAGGAGTAGGGAAGGGACACCACATTCCCTGCGGTTGGGCGGGTCATGTGGACAGTGAAGTTGACTTTCATCCCGTGACAGGGAGGGTCAAATGGAGTAGCCCCAGAGGTTGGTGTAAAAGAAATGTGGGGGCCAATGGGGTAGAGGAGAGTTAGGTGCAATGAAGATGAGGGCACTTGGATGTTGGAGAATGAGTTCCCCCAAGTTTTGCAGTGAATCAGGTGTCAAAGAATGTGGTAAGAGGGGGAATATTGGGGCATCCAGACAATGAGAGGGAGGCCTGGGAGGAGAAGTGTGTGCTGTTGCCTCAGAGTACAAAACACCAAAAGTCTGTTTTTGAGGGATATGGAAATAAAAGTTTGGGTTTTAGAATTCATGGTTAAGGATGACAAGATTGCAAGGAATCTCTGCTGGGGGGGCTGATAAGGGTAAATGCCACAGAAGAACTTGGGACATGCAAGGCACTTGGGAGTTGGGAGCTGAAATGAGGTAATTTCTTTATGTCATCATCTTTTGATAGATAGGGGAAATGGAAGGATTATATAGAGGAAGTCAGGTGACTTTCAGCAGAATTGTAACATGAAGGAGGGTTAGGTCAACTTATAAGAACTAGTGGAGTATAAGAGTGTTAGATCTGGGAGAGGGTCTGGGGAGCAACCTTAGAAAAAGTGAGGGAAGGGAAATGGGTGGACTGGTAGAGGGAAGTTCAGAAGGGATGGGGAATGGATGCTGAGTTAATCAGGGAATTCAGATAACATCTGCAGAATACCAAGAGATGGAAAAGATGTTATCGGAAAGAAAACTGGGTTGTTAAGGGACTAGGGAACATGGAGACCTTGTCTTAGGCTGGGAATGAAGTTTGTGGCTTGTAGTCTACTTGTAGACGTCAGAATTCAGAAGAGGACTCTCTCTTGATAAACGTGTGCTTTTTGGCTTTTGAATGTGTCTGTAATTCGTTCACATTCGTTCTTGTTATTTATCTAATACTGAATGCTTCTTGAACATCTTTGAGAAAGTTTGTGGAAAGAGGGTGATTGTCATGTTGGGTGTTTTTCATATTCTTCTAGGCAGCTCTGCGTGAAAGCTCCTGCTTTCATGATGTTTTTGTTCTTATTATTTTGGGGTGCTAGGGATGGCTTGAGTCCTAAAGGATTTAAACAGAAAGAATACGGTATGAGCTCTTGGAATAGCTTCCCAATTTGTTGGAATTCAAACTTTATGATACTTCCTATTCTACAACTGCTTTTTTTTTGCCAGCTCAGATATTTCCAGTTGCTTTTAGAGTCCCTAAACTGTGTCTCTGTGTCAGACTGTGACATTTATTAGGAAGGCGCATTCTTCCTTAAGTGTTACTTAAATGATGTGTCATTCTTTACAATGCAGTGTTATTTGGTATTTTTGAGTAATATATGTTCAGAATTATATAGTTTACTCTTTTTTAAATATTTATTTTATTTATTTGAAAGAATTACAGAGAGAGGTAGAGACAGAGAGAGGTCTTGCATCTGCTAGTTCACTCCACAGATGGCTGCAACGGCCAGAGCTGGGCCAATCTGAAGCCAGGAGCCAGGAGCTTCTTCCAGATCTCCCATATGCATGCAGGGGCCCAAGGAGTTGGGCCATCTTCTACTGCTTTCCCAGGCCATAGCAGAGAGCTGGATTGGAAGAGGAGCAGCTGGGACTAGAAGCAGTGCACATATGGAATGCCAGTGAGTTAGCCATGACTTTAACCTGCTGCGCCGGCCTCTGTAGCTTACTCTTACTTTTAGATTATTTCTATAGAAACATTTTCATACTTATATTTTCATAAAAGTCCTAGAATTTTCCACATACACAATGTTGCTAATGTGCACAGTGTGTCTTTCGTTTTCTCTGTAGTGTGAGTACTTTTTTTTTCTATAAGTTTCCATTAAACATTGATATTGTGTCCAGTGGATGCATGTATATGTTTAGGGTCAAAAAATTCTTCAATATAATTTATAGACTGATTTAAAAATAAACCACATTCCCTTTTCTCTGTTCTCCTTCTAACACTGTCTCTCCCAGAGTCCCCTTCCATCCCTCCCTCCTTTCTTGCCTCATTTCCTTCTTTTTCCTTCCTTCCAGTTTCAGATAATATATTTTAAATTTATATTACAGTAATAAGGCTAATAAGAAGTTTAAGAAGTAAGAACAGGTATGCCAGTGCTGTGGTATCCCACAGGGGAGTCAGTTCAAGTCCTGTCTACTCCATCTCTCATCCAGCTCCATGCCAATGTGTGTCCTGTGGCCAGTGAGGAGTGCGCCTGTGCCTGGCGCTTTGACCCAGAAGTGCACCCGCAGGCGCCGCCACTTCTGCCCTCGATGCACTGTGGGAGTCAGAGCCATGTCTGCTCCTGCCCAGAGCCTTGAGGAGCCGCCTTCAACGCTGGTGGCTGAACCTGAGGAGACCCAGGGCCTCCCCAGGCTCAGGCCGGGATCAGGTGAGGCTATGGCCTGAGGCGGCCGCATCAGTTTCCTTGGGCTTCTGGAAACCTCCAGACGCGGTCCTCTGCTTTGACCCCTTTCTGAAGACTACACTTCGGGACTCAGTTCCTGTTCCTGAGGAACAGAAACGCTCTTTGTGTGGGGAGATTGTCGCGGAGGCCTTCCTGTGACGGGGTAGTCGTGGCCTGGGGTGCAGAGCACGGGGAGGGGTGTGTGTAGGGTGTAGCTGGGATAGAAGGTGGAGGAGAGGAGAGGGTCAAAGGGGAGGCAGGAGGAGAGAGGAAGTGGGGAGAATGAAAGTGGAGAGGTGAGGGAGGGAGGGGGAGAAACACATGTGGGGGAGAGGAAAGGAAGGGGAGAGTGACAGGAGTCCCAGGGCTTGTGTGTGGGAGGGGGATTGGGAGGGGAAGAACTTTCCCCAGGGCTCTGGGTCCATTTGGGGGGTTTTCTGTGCCTGGCCAGAAGTAGCCTTGGCTAGCTGTGTCTGTCGAAGAGGCCTTGACTGACAGCCTCTCTGCTCCGGGTTGTTTGGCAGCATAAGGGATGTGTGCAGGAACACGGGGACATGGGGCACTTGAATTAATTGGCACGTAATCCGGTGAATTTTCACAGACTGCACACACGGAGGAGAAAGCAGAAGCTTAGAGAAATGCCAAGAATCCCTCAGTGCCCTGTTCCAGCCTGCCCCAAGATTCTGACACCTCACAGTAAGTACTGATATTTTATTCTATTTAAAGAATGGTTTGCAAAGCAGAGTTCTAGATGAGGCAGGGCGGGAGAGATCTTCAGGGTATGGGTTCACACTGCAGGTGGCTACAATGGCTGGTGGTGGGCCATGAGGGTATGGGTTCACACTGCAGGTGGCTACAATGGCTGGTGGTGGGCCATGAGGGTATGGGTTCACACTGCAGGTGGCTATAATGGCTGGTGGTGGGCCATGCCGAAGCTAAAGCCATGTACTTTATCTAGTACTCCAGTGTGGGTTCAGGAACCGATGCCCTCGGGCAACTTGAGTTTGTGTAACACACTACCTATATATGTAAAGTGCTTACTGTCGCTCCCCCTCTCCGTGGAGGAACGACACAGGACCCTGTGCTGTTCTCTCGTCTGCTCGGCCTTCCCCGGGTTTGCTGCTGGTTCTTCCCGGGTTGGCTACTATCCCTTCCACCTCCGTGGAAGGGCAGTTCCCCCTGGCCACATTCCCCACTTCTGCAGGGGAGTGGCACACCGCCGGCCGGCTTTCTCGGGGGCTGCACAGGTGTTCCCCTTAGATGTTCCCCTTAGATGTTCCTGGTGCATGCCGTCTCTCTCCTCCTTTATAGTCCTCCTCTGCCAATCCCAACTCGGCTGCCCACATGCCGAGTACGCTGCTCTCCTCCAATCAGGAGCAAGTCCTGCAGCTTGTCAAGTTGGTGAGAGGCAGCTGGGTAGAAGCTGTTTACTTCTCTCCCAGCGCCATATTGTGGGAGAGCAGATGCATAGAATAAGTCTTAATTCCAGTAGCTCAGTCTAGTCCGGATTGCTCCCCACAGATCCCCCTTTCTTTTTATTTTTGGCGTTGATAAGTGCCTGTCTTCGGTGTCCCGCGGCACACACTCTGCTCTACTTGCTAGAGTTGCCACAGGTTCTTACAAGTCCTATCAATCATGCAAACCGAATCCGGGTCCTCTCTTCGCCATGATGTGAGGAGGTTTTTAGGCGCTGATGCGTGCCTGTGTTCGGTGACCTGCGGCTCATACTTTGGTCGAGCCGCCTGCTGGCGCTTACCGCCTTGATCAGGCAGACCGAATCCAAGCCTCCTAATTGCTGTATTGTGGGGAGGCCTTACTGATGTTAATTCGTGCCTGTCTTCGGTGACCTGCGGCGCATAAGCTGCTAGCCACCCGCAGGTGCTCATTGCCTCACTTAATCAGGCAGACCGAATCCAAGCTCTCACATTGCAGTGTTGTGGGGAGGCCTTATTGATGTTAATTCGTGCCTGTCTTCGGTGACCTGCGGCGCATAAGCTGCTAGCCGCCGCAGGTGCTCATCGCCTCACTAATCGGGCAGACCGAATCCAAGCCTTCTAATTGCAGTATTGTAGGGAGGCCTTTCTATTTCTCTATTTCTCTATTTCCGGGCATTCCTATTTCTCCCATTTTACTTCTGTCTGCCAACATTCCCATTTCTCTCATTTTACTTCTAAACTTCTGTTTCTCTTATCCCTGCGGCTTTCCGGCGCCCGCCCCGAGGCTGCTTCTCGGCGGCTTTCCGGCTCTGAGCCGCTTCAGCCCGCGCCTCTCTCATCTGCGCGGCTTCTCGGCTCTGCGCGGCTCGGCTTTGCGCGCACACTCCGCGGTCTCCGCGCTAGCCCCGCGTTCCCTATCTACTTGTGCCCCGCACGCTCTCTCTGCGCGCGGCAGCCTCCGTGAGTCACACAGCATAGCTTGTGTCTCTGCCATTAGCATTCAATCCAAGTTCCCCGGGCTAGCCTGGCGAATTCAACCCAGCTTACGTCTCCGCCCCACGGTTTGGCTTCCCGTCCTTTGCTCCCCGGGCTAATCAGACGGATCCCAAGCAGGCTTACATTTCCGCTTCTGGTTTTAACTTTTCGCCCCCTATTCCCGGGCTAACTTGAGAATCCCAAAGTGGCTTTCGTTTCCGCCTCGGCCTGCCCCCCGCGGCTTCAATTTCCCTAACATTTTTCTCTACCCGGTATGTTTCCCCAAGCTTTCCTCCAACAATACTCCTCCCTCATTTCTCCTGGCTTCTCCCCACAGTCCGTATCCGAGTCTGTTTGTTCTAGCTTTCACTTTCGCTTTCGACCTTAGAGATTTCTCCCAGCTTCCCCCCGTAGTCCATATCTGAGTCTATGCCTAGGCTTTCAATAGCTTCTTCCGGCACCTTTTTCATCTGGCTTTTCCCTAGGCTAGTTGCTAGTCTCTCTCTCCGAAATTTTCCCATTTCTTCCCGTTTCTTCCCTCCTAAGTTTCCTATCCGTCCTAGGTTTCCTATCCGAGTCACGGCACCATTATGTCGCTCCCCCTCTTCGTGGAGGAACGACACAGGACCCTGCGCTGTTCTTTCGTCTGCTCGGCCTTCCCCGGGTTTGCTGCTGGTTCTTCCCGGGTTGGCTACTATCCCTTCCACCTCCGTGGAAGGGCAGTTCCCCCTGGCCACATTCCCCACTTCCGCAGGGGAGCGGCACACTGCCGGCCGGCTTTCTCGGGGGCTGCACAGGTGTTCCCCTTAGATGTTCCCCTTAGATGTTCCTGGTGCATGCCGTCTCTCTCCTCCTTTATAGTCCTCCTCTGCCAATCCCAACTCGGCTGCCCACATGCCGAGTACGCTGCTCTCCTCCAATCAGGAGCAAGTCCTGCAGCTTGTCAAGTTGGTGAGAGGCAGCTGGGTAGAAGCTGTTTACTTCTCTCCCAGCGCCATATTGTGGGAGAGCAGATGCATAGAATAAGTCTTAATTCCAGTAGCTCAGTCTAGTCCGGATTGCTCCCCACAGCTTACCCCTTTTATCACCATTTATTTGCTAAATACCGATATCACGTATAAGACTGTGAGCTTGTCCAGGGCAGGACTTTGTCTCTGCTTTCATTCCTGTAGTCCCTGGTACACAGTTGGAATTCAGCTTATGCAGAATGAACAGTGCACTCACTGTTGGATCTTGGGACAGGAACTGTTGGTTATAGAAAGGTCTGTTTACAGCAATAACGGTAGGAGGGACAAGAAGCGATGTTTAAGAGAATCAGCATTAATGAAGCACTTTCAGTGGTCAGGCTTCTTAATGTACCATTGTCTCATTTCTAAATAACAACACAAGGAGGGGAAGCAAGAGTTTTATTTAATTATACAACATTGTCCTGTCTAATCCTCTTCAAAACTCTGTGAGGAAGGTACCACTGATACCCTTTTAAATATGAGTTAAAGGAAGTGGGAACCAACCCTAGGCCATATATAGATATCAGTGAAGTTCCAGTTTAAATCCTGCTGTGCTTGCCCCTCCTTGGCTGCAGGGTGTGGGCTAATGTGAGAGGTGAGTGTGTGAGGAGTGCAGGGAGGGTCCTGGAGGTGCGGTGCGACTTGCCTGCTGGGAGTGTCTCTGCAGGGCCTAAAGCTTTGACCTTTCAGGGTTGCCTGGATTTCAGCTTGGGCTGTCTGGAGTTGAGATTCTGAGGGCAGGAGTGTGGTGGGTCTTGCCAGTTCCCGCCTTCCTTCTCTGAGCAAAAAAGTAGCTAAGATGAGGCTGAGGGCCCTGTGAGTCCCTGCCCCACTGCAGGTGCAGTGGGGGCCTGGGCTGTGCTTGTTAGCACAGGTGCCTCTGCCACACTTGATCTTGTGGCAGTTGCAGTGATTAGTAAAGTGGGTTCTTTGCAGACCCCTGGGAAGTGGCATTTCTCAGCTTCCCAGTTCCACGTGTGGTATGATGGCATGCCCCTGAGGGATCAATGGGAACCATGCACAGGCATCTAAAGATAGGAGAAAATAGTGATTGCTAACTAGCCTCAGGCTGGCGGCTGTGCTGGGTTAGTGAGGAGTCCCCGGCCAACCCCCACAGCACCTTCAGGCAGAAGTGCTCTTTGTTCATCGCTGTGTTACTTTATTGCTTTCTGTCCCTGAGTTACAGCTACCCCGAATGGCTTAGAATTTTCTCAAGCATGTAATTAGAGGAGTGGCTGTGAATCTAGGAAACAGTTTGGTCTTATTAAGGCAATCATTAAAAGTTCCTGAAAAGCATTTGTAGGTCAATTTTTCACTATTTTTTGCTCACTGTTTCCTCCGGTTTGTTACTCCTCTTTGTGAATCGCCTCCCCCCACCTCCCCATGACATGTCATCTTGGAATTCACTTTGGAAATGAAGAGCAGGTCTACCTCTCTGGCTTCCACCTTGGTGAATGTCACAGGCAATCCCTTCTTTACCAGTTGGGCGGTTCCATGCATGGTACTTCATGAGTGCATGAACATTTTGTCTTGCTGAAGGAGGCTTGTTGGCAGTGAATACTGTGTATCAGTGCTTGTGAACCCTGCTTCCTCTGAGACCTTGGGACTGATTGGGGTGGTTGTGTGTGCCTGATTAATGACATTTCCCTCTTTCTCAACAAGGAGTGATACAGTTAGAAGCATACAGGCTTGGATCTGTTCACACCAAGCATTTTTAAACAAACTAGCCTTTCTAAAAAGTCCAGCATGCAGACCCTCCCAGTGAGGGTTGTGTACGTGAGATGAGGTTCTCTTGGCTCTGGTGTTTTGAGATGTTTGGACCTCATGTCATCTGAGGACATTGGCATCCAACCATCTCAACAACTAATGAAATTGATCATTTTAGCAAACTTTTCTTATTTATTCGTTATCTTTAGAACTCAAAACTTTGGAGCTTTGCTTTAGTTTCAAATGATGCTTACCTTATTTCTAAGTCTGACAAAATTCATACAGACTCTCTCATTGAAATCAGATGCAGTTTAAGGGTCTGTTTTATAAGCTGTTTGATAGAACAGGTCTGTTTGTGTCTTCAATGAATGAAGAAAGGTGAAAATATTAAAAGATATGACCATCCTTTTTTTTAAAAAGTTTTCTTATTTCTTTGAACAGCAGAGTTACAGAGAGAGGAGGAGAGACACACAGAGATCATCCAACTGCTGGTTCACTCCCCAGATGACCCCAGTCTCCGGGATTGGCCATGATAAAGCCAGGAGCTTCTTCTGGGTCTCCCATGTGGATGCTGGGGCCCAAGCACTGGGGCCATCCTCTGCTGCTTTCCCAGGTGCATTAGCAGAGATCTGGATTTGAAAGTGAATTAGCCAGTGGGTCTCAAACCAGCACCCAAATGGGATGCCTCAGGCAGAGGCTTAACCTGTTGGGACACAATACCAGCCCCATGACAGTTTTTTATGTATGCCCATCAAAATCTATTTGAAACATGACACCATGTTAACTTTCAGTTTTCAAAAAACCACATGCACAGAGGAACAAATGCACACACAGCACTGTAGCCAGGCAGCCACAGAGTGACACAGTCTCAAAGTCCCATGTGCACACATGCAAGGCTGGCTGTGCTCGTTGGGTTTTCCAGCTTCCTGCGGAGGAGCAGTAATCCCCATAACTTTTTTTTTTGACAGGCAGAGTGGACAGTGAGAGATAGAGACAGAGAGAAAGGTCTCCCTTTGCCGTTGGTTCACTCTCCAATGGCCACCGCAGCTGGCGCACCACACTGATCCGATGGCAGGAGCCAGGTACTTATCCTGGTCTCCCATTGGGTGCAGGGCCCAAGAAATTGGGCCATCCTCCACTGCACTCCTGGCCACAGCAGAGAGCTGGCCTGGAAGAGGGGCAACCGGGACAGAATCCGGTGCCCCGGCCGGGACTAGAACCTGGTGTGCCGGTGCCACAAGGCGGAGGATTAGCCTAGTGAGCCACGGCGCTGGCCATAATCCCCATAACTTAAGCCCAACCTCTTATTTCTTTGGGCTGGGGCAAGGGGAGTCATGAGAACTAGATCAGAATGAATGCTAACTCATATTACTCATTAGCAGTTCTCTTTGGTGTATACCTTAGTTCCTTTATACCATTTTAAGGTGAACATTCACTAGCACAGTTGTGCAGCCAGCACTGGCATCTGATTCCAGAACTTTCTTCTCACTCCTCACCCCCCCCCCCGCCAAGATACATCGTCGGCTGTCATAGACAACTTGACAAAAGTAAGCTGAATCCAGGAACAAGAGCTTCTTTGGATATGACTACACTAAGTATCATGAGAGATTTGCCAGGAGTGATGGATTCACTGGTTTACAATATGCCTCATGGGAACCCAAGGAATGTTTCTTACTCTGAGATTAGAGGGCTGTCAGAACAGATCCAAAAATTAAGAGAGGTAATAGAATTACCTCTTAAAAACCTAGAATTATCCCAGCATGTAGGAGTAATACCTCCAAAAGGCTGTTTGTTATATGGAACTCCAGGCACAGGAAGAATGCTTTTGGTGAGAACTGTTGCTAGTCAGCTGGATTGTAACTTCTTAAAGGTCGTATCAAGTTCTATTGTAGACAAATAGATTGGTGAAAGTGCCTGTTTGATGAGAGAAATGTTTTATTATGCCAGAGACCGACCATCAAACATGCATCATTTTTATGGATGAAATAGATGTGATTGGTGGTCATCGGTTTCCTGAGGGTACATCAGCTGACAGATTAAGAGAACTTTAATAGAGTTGCTAAATCAAATGGATGGGTTTGGTACTCTGCATAGAGTTAAAATGACCATGGCTACAAAGAGACCAGATACACTGGATCCTGTTTTGCTACGTCTGGGAAGATTGGACAGAAAAATACATATTGATTTACCACATGAACAAACCAGGTTAGATATATTGAAAATCCACACAGCTCCCATTACAAAACATTATGAAATAGATTATGAAGCAAGCATGAACCTTTTAGATGGCTTTATTGGAGCAAACCTGAAGTGTTTGTACTGAAGCTGGTATGTTTGCAATTTGTGCTGATCATAATTTTGTAGTACAAGAAGACTTCATGAAAGCCATCAGAAAAGTGGGTTATTCTGGTTGGCACCATGATTCATTAGGCTAATCCTCCGCCTGTGGCACCGGCACCCTGGGTTCTAGTCCCGTTTGGGGTGCTGGATTCTGTCCCGGTTGCTCCTTTTCCAGTCCAGCTCTCTGCTGTGGCCCGGGAGTGCAGTGGAAGATGGCCCAAGTCCTTGGGCCCTACACCCACATGGGAGACCAGGAGAAGCACCTGGCTCCTGCCTTTGGATCAACATGGTGTTCGAGGCCGCAGTGGCCATTGGGGGGTGAACCTAAGGAAAAAGGAAGACCTTTTTCTCTGTCTCTCTCTCTCTCACTGTCCACTCTGCCTGTCAAAAAAAAGGTGGGTTATTCTAAGAAGCTAGAGTCTAAATTGGACTACAAACCCATATAATTTACTGTCAGTTTTTTGATTGCTGCATGACAGACATTGGCTTAATGTAAAAATGAAGTTAAGCAAACAATGTGTGTACTGGCAATGATCTCATTAAAAATAAGAGTAAAATAGTATGAGTAACATAAATTATATATATATCAGTGACTCCACTTTTAAGATGGGTACAGAAGAAATCTGTATGTTGTTCATGTATTTATTGCAGCAGAAATTAAAAAAGAAGAATGTGTTGAAGCTTTTTATATTTGCTATGTGAACATTTTGTAAAACATTGAAAATGGTCTGGGAGTAGTACAAGAGAGTATTTCTTATGATTTATTTTATATCATTTGAGTATTGATTTAGATAGGCTATGGGAGGAAGTGAAACATCAGACCTTTGATATTTAAGATCCTCCATAATATGTTGCATTAATAGTCTTTTTTTTGACAGGCAGAGTTAGACAGTGAGAGAAAGAGACAGAGAGAAAGGTCTTCCTTTACATTGGTTCACCCCGTAAATGGCTGCTGTGGCCGGCGCACTGCGCTGATGCGAAACCAGCAGCCAGGTACTTCCTCCTGGTCTCCCATGCGGGTGCAGGGCCCAAGCACTTGGGCCATCCTCCACTGCCTTCCCGGGCCATAGCAGAGAGCTGTTCTGGAAGAGGAGCAACTGGGACAGAATCCGCTGCCCCAACTAGGACTAGATTACCAGTGCAGCAGGTGGAGGATTAGCCATGTGAGCTGGGGCGCCGTCCAACATTAATAGTTTTTCAAAACTGTTACTTAGGAACCCAAGAATCCACACAATAAATTTGATTTCACCACCAAAATGTATCTTCAACCTGCCTATATCTGCCACCACTCTAAGCCAAGGCAAAGCTGAACTCTGTTCTTGCATGGCTCATAGAGCAGGTGCCTACATAAATTCTGTACCCTGGATGCCCCAAATGCCTGGTTATAACCCCAAACATAGCCCAGCCCACCATAATTCTCTTGACTGAATTCAGTGACCTCTGAGCTGATTTCTTCTATCAGTAATCTTTTCCTCTGTAATATGTTTTCCACTCAGCATCCAAAGAAATCTTTCTGTACAAATGTATTTTTAAAATTGTTTGAAAGGGAGGGAGCTGGTTGGGAATGGATAGGAGGGAGAGAGGAGAGAGGATGGAGGACAGAGGACAAAGGGGAGGGGAGAGGGAAGCAGGGAGAGGGAAAAGGGGAGGGGGGAGGAAGAGGGGATAGGTTGAGAGGGAGATTCTCCATCCACTGGTTTATTCTACAAATATAACCCTGTGACTTGACTCCTTGTGTGTGGTTGCCTACTTTGTGCTATCCTTGATGGATTCTTTGTACTTCTCTCCCTTCTCTCTTGCTTGTGCATTACCTATCATTTCAGACCACATCTGAAATGCTTTGCTCCTTTTGGGCGCCCCATTTCTCTTGAGGTGATCTTACTCTTGTGGCTTCAACCAGTGTTTCTATGAGACTACCTTCCAAAGTAGTGTCTCCATCATAAGCCTTCACCATGAGATCCAAATCTCCATTGCCACCTGCCTGTTAGAGACACACACTTGAGTGTCCTGTGGGTACCACAAACTTCCTCTTCCCTTTAAACCTGCTCCACACATTGCACTGGATCTCTGCAGTGGTGGCTCCATCTGACTTGCCTTCCAAGTTGGAATGCTTGGCAGCACCCTCTTTCCAACCATCTGTCTCCTAGTAGTCACCAAATCAATGCCAATGGTGTCTCAGGACCTACACAAGCACTCAGACCAAAGCTGAACATCTGGTGATAACTATTACTTCTGTCTGGATTCTTTCTTCCAGGCTTTTTCTGCTTCAGGCCTGCACACCACCTGCATTTTCCTAGAAAGCACAGGTGACTCTGTCTGATCTTTTCTCATCTCTTGCATACTTGTAAAAGCCCTAATCCCTTAGAGGGGATTCCAAGGCCTCATTCTCAGGTCTGTTCACACTTCCTATTCCAAGCCGCCCTCCTCCCAAACAGCCCCTGCTTCTGTCATGCCAGACTTGTCATGGTTCTGCATATAGGCAGTCACTACTTGATGTTCCTCAATGTTTTCAGCTTGAGAAACTCCTAGCCATGTTTCAAGATATCCAACTCAAAGGTCTTCCTTCTCTTTGATACTTTTCTCTCATTCCCCCAGGCAGAGCTAAGTATCCAGAGCTTCTGTAACACACTACCTATCTACATAACGTACTTAACCCATTTTATCACCATTTTTTTTGCTAAATACCCATATCTCGTATAAGACTGTGAGCTTGTCCAGGACAAGACTTTGTCTCTCTGCTTTCATTCCTGTAGTCCCTGGTACACAGCTGGTGTTCAGATATGCAGAACTAACAACACACTCACTGGTGGGCCCTGGGACAGGAAGTGATGGTTAATGAAGGGTCTGGTCACAAGAAAAAAGGTAAGAGGGACAAGGAAGGAGATTGTAACAGAGTGGCATTCATGAAACCCTTTCTTTTCTTACAACTTTTATTTAATAATTATAAATTTTCGGGGCTGGTGCTGTGGCTCACTTGGCTAATCCTCCGCCTGCGGCGCCAGCATCTCATATGGGCACCGGGTTCTAGTCCTGGCTGCTCCTCTTCCAGTCTGGCTCTCTGCTGGGCCAAGGAGTGCAGTGGAGGATGGCCCAGATGCTTGGGCGCCTGCACCCGCATGGGAGACCAGGAGGAAGCACCTGGCACCTGGCTTCAGACTGGTGCAGTGCACCAGCTGTAGTGGCCATTTGGGGGGCGAACCAATGCAAAGAAGACCTTTCTCTCTGTTTCTCTCACTGTCTGTAACTCTACCTCTCAAATAAGTAAATAAATAAAGTCTATAAAAATAAATAAATATAAATTTCCAAAGTACAACTTTTGGATTATAGCAGTTCTTCCCTCTGTAACCTCCCTCCCACCTGCAACCGTCCCATCTCCCAGTCCCTCTCCCATCCCATTCTTCATCAAGATTCATTTTCAATTATATTTATATATGGAATATCAACTCAGTATATACTAAGTAAAGATTTCAACAGACTGCACCCACACAGACACACAAAGTGTAGAGTACTGTTTGAGTAGTAGTTTTACCGTTAATTCACATAGTACAACACATTAAGGACAGAGAGATCCTACATGGGGAGTAGGTGCACAGTAACTCCCATTGTTGATTTAACAATTGACACTCTTATTTATGATGTCAGTAATCACGTGAGGCACTTGTCTTGAGCTGCCAAGGCTATGGAAGCCTCTTGAGTTCACCGGATCCGATCTTATTTAGACAAGGCCACAGTCAAAGTGGAAGTTCTCTCCTCCCTTCAGAGAAAGGTACGTCCTTCTTTGATGGCCTGTTCATTCTGCTGGGATCTCATTCACAGAGATCTTTTATTTAGTTCCTCTTTTTTTTCCAGAATGTCTTGTCTTTCTATGCCTAAATCACTCTCATGGGCTTTTTAGCCAGATCCGAATGCCTTAAGGACTGATTCTGAGGCCAGAGTGCTGTTTAGGGTATTTGTCATTCTATGAGCCTTCTGTGTATCCTGCTTCCCATGTTGGAGCATTCTCCTCCTTTTTAAGTCCATCAGTTATTGTTAGCAGACACTAGTCTTATTTATGTGATCCCTTTGACATTTAATCCTATCATTATGATCAATTATGAACTGAAACTGATCATGTTGACTAGTGAGATGGCATTGGTTCATGACACCTTGATGGGATTGAATTGGAATCCCCCAGCACGTTTATAGCTCTACCATTAGGGGTAAGTCTGAGTGAGCAGGTGCCGAACTGTACATCTCCTCCTTCTCTTATTTCCACTCTCATATTTAACAGGGATCATTTTTGAGTTAATTTTAAATGCCTAAGAATAATTTTGTGTTAATTAAAGAGTTCAACTAATGATATTAAGTAGGACAAAAAAAATACTAAAAGTAATAAAATAGTAAGTTGTTCCTTGACAGTCAGGCAAGGGCTGATCAAGTCATTGTTTTTCATAGTGTCAGTTTCACTTCAACAGGTTTCCTTTTAGCCCTTTCAATAGTCAGGCTTTTTAATGTACCATGTCTCATTTCTAAATAAGAACACAAAGAGGGAAAGCAAGAGTTTTATTTAATTACACCACATTGTACTGTCTAATCCTCTTTAAAGCTCTGTGAGGAAGGCACTGCTGATCCCCTTTCAAATACGAAACTGTATGAGGTGGGAACCTGCACTAGGCCATATATCAAGAACAATAAAGCCCCAGTTCAAAACCTGCTCTGTTTGCCCCAGAGCCATGTTCCTCCTGGGGTTGGAACCCTAGGTTCTAGCAGTTAGAGACATGGGGTATGAGAGGGGTGGTAGCTGGTGAAAACCGGTGGTCCTTTTCTTTGGGCTTACCTTTGTTGGGTGCATCACCACAAGGACTTGTCCTGTGTCACTAAGGACATTTCATACTAACTCTGTGGCCTCATGCTGTGATTTGTTAATATAGGTCCTGTGTCCTGGTTCACACTAATGGTCATCTTAAGATTTACTTTGCTGTTCTAGTGTTTTAAGGTAAAATTTAGTTTACTGATCTGATATCTGTATTCCTTAATATATACCTGTATAGCAATAAAATTCCTCATGTGAAATTAGGCCTGTCAACATGGAAAACTCTAAGGATGTACCCACTACTGGGAACATACTGAAGGAAATTAAATCATTATGTAACAGAGGGATGCACAAGCCTACGCTTATTGCAGCAAGATGCACAATAGCCAGGCTATGCAGTGTGTATATGCATGTATGGTATACATAGACCAGAACTTCTTAATTCACTTTACAGTTGCACAGCATTTTGGTTCATTGAAATATGCCTGTTGAGGCATGGAAAGCCAAGACACTCTGGCAAAAGATCTCTGTGAGTGAGATCTCAGTGGAAAGAACAGGTCTTCAAAGAAGGAGGTACCTTTCTCTGAAGGGAGGAGAGAACCTCCACTTTGACTATGACCTTGTCTAAACAAGATAAGAATCGGAGAACTCAGAGGGCTTCCATAGCCTTGGAAACTCATGACTGGAGCATAGGGAGATTACTGATGCCATAGACAGGAGTGTCAATTGGTAAAGTCAACAACAGGAGTCACTGTGCACTTACTCCTCATGTAGGATCTCTGTCCTTAATGTGCTGTGCAATGAGATTTAATGCTATAACGAGTACTCAAACAATATATTTCACTTTGTGTTTCTATGGGGGTGCAAACTGTTGAAATCTTTACTTAATGCATACTAAACTGATCCTCTGTAAAAAAAAAAAAAAAACAAAAAAAAAAAGAAATTATCAACTCCCAACTTGACTCTCACTGGGATTAAACATGACAACAGGTCTGATCTGATTTCATCATCATTTAAAAAAATCATCTATTATTTTTCACTTTATGTTTCTGTGTGGGAGCAAACTGTTGAAATCCTTACTTAATGTATACTAAGCTGATCTTCTGTATATTAAGATAACTGAAAATGAATCTTGATGTGAATGGAAGGGGAGAGGGAGTGGGAAAGGGGAGGGTTGTGGGTGGGAGGGACGGTATGGGGGGGAAGCCATTGTAATCCATAAATCGTACTTTGGAAATTTATATTCATTAAATAAAAGTTAAAAAAAAAAAGATTAAATTACTGAACAACAAAAAAAAAGAAATATGCCTGTTGAAGCCATTTGCCCATTTCTTGAGTGGGTGGTTTGTTTTGCTGTTGTTGAGTTTCTTGAAAATATCTGGTAGTAAACCCTTTATCAGCTGCATACATTGCAGATTAAGTTCTACCATTCTGTTAGTTGCCGCTTCACTTTGTGGAGTATTTTTTTTTTTTTTGGTGTCCTCTTCATTAATCTTTTATAGTTCTCAGATATTGGACATCCTTGGTTAAATTTATTCCAACCTATTTTATTTTCTTTGTAGATATGTGAATGGGATTAGTCTTCGAAATCCTTTCTCAATCATGACCTTGTCTGTGTATACAAAAGCTGTTGATTTTCTATCCTGCCGCTGTACCAAACTCTACTCTGAGTTTTGATATCCTCTTAGTGGAGTCTTTTGGATCTCCTATATACAGGAGAATAGAAAATGTCAACAGTGACCTCAGAGGCTACCTTTCTGTATTCTGTGTTAATGGGGTATGTAATGCATATAGAATCAAATTCTAGATAAACTTTAGTAGTTGGCCTTGATGTAGTATTTTCTTTACAATGAGCTAGGTTTTACTTTTTTAAAAAGTCTTATTTATTTATTTGAAATTCAGAGTTACACACAGAGAGGATGAGAGGCAGAGGCAGAGTGGCAGAGAGAGAGGGAGAGGTTATCCATGTGCTGGTCCACTTTACAGTTGGCTGCAATGGCTGGCGCTGAGAGGATCCAGGGTGAGGAGCCAGGAGCCTCCCTGGGGTCTCCTGCATGGGAACAGGTCCCCAGGACTTGGACCATCTTCAACTGCCTTCCCAGACCATAGCAGAGAACTGCATCAGAAGTGGACCAGCTGGGACTCGAACCTGCGTCATATGGGATGCTGGCACTGCAGGTGGTGGCTTGACCCGCTACCCCCAAGTGCCGGCCCCTCCCGGAAGCCATTCACGGTGGGATCCAGCTGTCTGCTAACATGCCTGGGAAAGCAGAAGGAGACGGCCCAAGGACTTAAGCCCCTGAACCCAGAATGGAGCACCAGAAAAAAGTCCTTGGCTTCTTCTTTGGCCTGTCCCAGCCCTGGCCTTTGTAGCCACCTGAGGGGTGAACCCGCAGATGGACGATCACTGAGAGAGAGAAAGAGTGCTGGTGATGCCCCCTGCACTGCTTCTCTCCCGAAACTGCTTTGACAGCCAGCACTGGATCAGGCAGAAGTCAGGAGGCAGGAGCTCCATTCAGGACTCCCACGAGGGAGGGAGGGAGGCAGGGAGGCAGGGAGGCAGCGAGCCAGGGAAGAGTACCCAGGCCTCAGCGGCTGCCTCCCTGGATCACAACCTGGAGCAAGAGCAGCTGACTGAAGCGGGCCTGTGGTTTCGGGCGCTGGATGCGGCAGCGCACAGATGTGTCCCGTGGCGCCATGGCGATGGCCAGTGAGGAGTGCGCCTGCGCCCGGTGCTTTGACCCGGAAGTGCACCCACTGGCGCGGCCACTTCTGCCCTCGGTGCAGGGGTGGGAGTCAGCACCGTGCCCACTCCTGCCCACGGCTTGAGCGAGCCTTGAGGAGCCATCTTTGACGCTGGTGGCCAAACCTGAGGAGCCCAGGGCCCCCCAGGCTCAGGCCAGGATCAGGTGAGGCTGCGGCCCGAGGCGGCCGTATCAGTTCCTTGGGCTTCTGGAAACTTCCAGGCGCGGTCCTCTGCTTCGGCCCCTTCCCGAAGACTACACCTCAGGACTCGGTTCCTGTTCCTGAGGAACAGAAATGCTCTTTGTGAGGGGATTCGCACGGTGAACTTCCCGTCACGGGGTAGGCGTGGCTCAAGGTGCAGAGTGCGGGGAGGGGGTGTGTGTGGGGTGTCACTGGGTAGAAGGTGGAGGAGAGGGAGGACAAAGGGGAGGCGGGAGAAGAGAGGAAGTGGAGAGAATGAAGGTGGGGAGGCGAGGAAGGGAGGGAGAGAAAGGCGTGTGGGGGAGAGGAAAGGAGGGAGAGAGTGACGGGAGCCCTGGGGGGTGTGTGGGAGGGGGGTTGGGAGCTGGGTCGGTTTGGGGGGTTTTCTGTGCCTGGCCAGATGTAGCCTTGGCGTCCTTAGAAGAGGCCTTGACTCACGGCCTCTCTGCTCCAGGTTGTTCAGCAGTGTAAGGTTGTGTGTGCAGGAACACGGTGGCACGGGGTGCTCAAGTTAATTGGAATGTAATCCAGTGAATTTTCAGACTGCACACATGGAGGAGAAAGCAGAAGCTTAGAGAAACGCCAAGAATCCCTCTGTGCTCTGTTCCAGCCTGTCCAAAATTCTGACACCTCAGAGTAAGTACTAGATATTTTTTTTCTATGGAACAATTGGTTTGCAAGGCAGAGTTCTAGATGAGGCGGTGCAGGAGAGATCTTCAGGGTATGGATTCACACCCCAGGTGGCTACAATGGCCGGGGCTGGGCCAGGCTGGAGGTGAGGCCAGGTACTTTATCCAGTACTGCAGTGCGAGTTAAGGTGGCCCAGGTCCTTGGGGTGCTTCCTCTGCTTTCCTAGGCATTTGAGCAGGCAGGTGGATCTCAAGTGGGAACAGCCTGGGTTGATGGGGGTTGGGGGGTGGGGTGGGAGCAGCCATGGCATAGTGGATGAAGCCACCCCTGCATGTACCAGCATCCCACATGGGCGTCGGTTCGAGTCCCAGCAGCTCCACTTCCGATCCAGCTCTCTGCTGTGGCCTGGCAAAGCAGTAGAAGAGGGCCTAAGTCCTTGGGCCCCTGCATCTGAGTGGGAGTCCTGGAGGAACTGCTCCTGGCTCCTGGCTTCAAATCTGCTCAGCTCCGGCTATCGCTTCCATCTGCGGAGTAACCCGTGGATGGAAGACCTTATCTCTCTTTCTCTCTCCCTCTGACTCTCTGTAATTCTACTTTTGAAATGAATAAATAAAGCTTTAAAAAAAAAGCATAACTGGCAGGAATCCAGTTGGCATCTACATGGAATGACATTGTTCCAGGCAGTGTCGTAACCTACCGTGCCACAAGGCAGGTCTCATAAGTACTTTTCTGCCCACTGTTTCTTTTTACTGAGCAGAAATGGGGTATGTGAATACAGTAACTCATATCTAATACATTTTCTGATACTTTATAATTATGTGTTACTCTAGTTATTATAAATTATAACTTCCTTAGTAATTATGGAATCATTCCCGTTTTTCCTTTCCCTTTGTGTGGATTTTAGCATATTCTGTGTTTCAAGGCATTCACACAGTTCATTTATCTTATATAATTTTTGGTCACAGAGTCGTTCATACTATTCCTTTACAGTTGTCTTGTCCGTGGAGTCATGGTGGCACCGTTTCATTAACCAACTCATTAACTTGCACCGTTTTTCTTGGTTGGTGCTGAGAAGAGGTTCACGAATTTTGTGAATGTGTTCAAAGAACCAGATGTTAGTTTTATCAACGTTTTTCTGTGATTGAGCTTTTTTCAGTCCCGTCGACTTGTGCTTGTATGTCTCCTTGATTGATTTGATTTTCCTCACCTTGCTTTAAGTGTTTAAGTTGCTGTTTTTCCTCTGATCTCCTGGGATCAGATCAGCTCATGGATCTTGGTGGTTCTTTTCTAAAATATGCATCCATTACTGTAAATGGGCAGGATACAGTTTCCATTTAGTTTGAATGATTTTTTATTTGAGATTCATAAATGTGTCATTTTGAGGTTCGTTGATTATTCTTCTCGCAAGTATTTGGGATTTTCCAGCCTTTTCTTTTTTTTTTAACAGGCAGAGTGGACAGTGAGAGAGAGAGACAGAGAGAAAAGTCTTCCTTTGCCTTTGGTTAACCCTGCAATGGCCACCGTGGCTGGCACACCGCGCTGATCCGAAGGCAGGAGCCAGGTGCTTCTCCTGGTCTCCCATGGGGTGCAGGGCCCAAGCACTTGGGCCATCCTCCACTGCACTCCCAGGCCAATAGCAGAGAGCTGGCCTGGAAGAGGGGCAACCTGGACAGAATCTGGCGCCCTGACCAGGAATAGTGTGACCGGTGTGCCAGCGCTGCAGGCAGAGGATTAGCCTATTGACCCGCGGCGCCGGCTGGATTTTCCAGCCTTTTCATACTGACCTCTCAGTAGAGAGGTTGCATTGTGATCTGAGACCTTACATTGTGTGGGGACTCTTCCTTAGGAGTTGAGGTCTGTTGTACAGCAGCGAACGTGGTCAGAGTGGATGTGCTGTGTGGGTCTGAGAAGAGTGTCGTGTTGCGTTGTTGTGGACAGAGCATCCTCGAAGGATCCGTTCAACGCTTGGTTGATTCAGGTGCTATTCTGTTCAGCTACATCCTTACTGATGGTCTGACTGCTGATCTGATAACGAAAGAGATGTCTTGACGTCTGTGAGTGTAATAGTGCCTTTGTTTATTTCTCTTTGTAGTTTTAACAATGGTCGCTTATGTATTTTGGGATGAAGTTTACTTTTGGATTCACTATCCTACTCCATTGAAACGTGTTTCTTCTGTTCTTTCAGGAATCCCAAAGCAAGGTCTTGGTTATTGTAGGTTTATTGAAAGTCTGGAAAGACAGTTGTCATTTCACAGAGTTCCTTGTTTTTCATGGTGGAGTTGATAGTCAATTGTCTTGAGTTTTCCTAACTACATTCAGGTTTGTTTTTTTTTTCTCAAAACCTCTTGCTGGAGGTTTTTTTGGTTGTTTGTTTTTTGTTTTGTTTTGTTTTTTCATTTAGATGGTGTTAAACCTAGAACCATTTTAGAAGAAATGTTATATTAATAATATTCAGTCTTCCAGTCCTATGCACAGCGTATTTACTTAGATCTTCTTTAGTTTCCTTCATCAGCATCTTAGTCTTCAGCCAACATACTGTGTATTTTATTGATAGGGTTTACGAGTTTTCATTTCAGTAGGCTATTTTAAATTTCAAATCAGTGTCTACCTGTTGATGATGGTAGCATACAATTGATTTTTTTAACTTTTATTTAGTAAATATAAATTTCCAAAGTACAGTTTATGGATTACAGTGGCTTTGCCCCCATAACTTCCCTCCCACCCACAACCCTCCCTTCTCCCGCTCCCTTTCCCATTCCATTCATATTAAGATTAATTTTCAATTATATTCATATACAGAAGATCAATTTAGTATATACTAAGTAAAGATTTCATCAGTTTGCACCCACACAGAAACACAAAGTGTAAAATACTGTTTGAGTACTTGTTATAGCATTAATTCACATTGAACAACACATTAAGGACAGAGATCCTACATGAGGAGTAACTGCACAGTGACTCCTGTTGTTGACTTAACAATTTGACACTCTTGTTTATGGCGTCAGTAATCTCCCTAGGCTCTAGTCATGAGTTGCCAAGGCTCTGGAAGCCTTTTGAGTTTGCCGACTTCGATCTCATTCCGACAGGGTCATAGTCAAAGTGGAAGTTTTCTCCTCCCTTCAGTGAAAGGTACGTCCTTCGTTGATGGCTCCGTTCTTTCCACTGGGGTCTCACTTGCAGAGATCTTTCATTTAGGTCTTCTTTTTTTTTTCCAGAGTGTCTTGGCTTTCCATGCCTAAAATACTCTCATGGGCTCTTCAGCCAGATCCAAATGCCTTAAGGGCTAATTCTGAGGCCAGAGTGCTGTTTAGGACATCTGCCATTCTATGAGTCTGCTGTGTATGCTGCTTCCCATGATGGATCGTTCTCTCCCTTTTTGATTCTATCAGTTAGTATTATCAGACACTAGTCTTGTTTATGTGATCCCTTTGAATCTTAGACCTATCATTATGATCTATTGTGACCTGAAATTGTTCACTTGGACTAGTGAGATGGCATTGGTACATGCCACCTTGATGGGATTGTATTAGAATGCCCTGGCACATTTCTAACTCTACCATTTGGGGCAAGTCAGCTTGAGCATGTCCCAAATTTCACATCTCCTCCCTCTCTTATTCCCACTCTTATATTTTTTTTTTTGACAGGCAGAGTGGACAGTGAGAGAGAGAGACAGAGAGAAAGGTCTTCCTTTGCCGTTGGTTCACCCTCCAATGGCCGCCGCGGCCGGCCGGCGCACCGCTCTGATCCGATGGCAGGAGCCAGGAGCCAGGTGCTTTTTCCTGGTCTCCCATGGGGTGCAGGGCCCAAGCACCTGGGCCATCCTCCACTGCACTCCCGGGCCACAGCAGAGGGCTGGCCTGGAAGAGGGGCAACCGGGACAGAATCCGGCGCCCCGACCGGGACTAGAACCCGGTGTGCCAGCGCCGCTAGGCGGAGGATTAGCCTAGTGAGCCGCGGCGCCGGCCCCCACTCTTATATTTAACAGAGATCACTTTTCAGTTAACGTTAAACCCCTAAGAATAATTGTGTGTTAATTACAGAGTTCAACCAATAGTATTAAGTAGAACAAAAAAATGCTGAAAGGGATAAAGTATTAAATTGTACATCAACAGTCCGGACAAGGGGTGATCAAGTCACTGTTTCTCATAGTGTACATTTCAATTAACTAGGTTTCCTTTTTGGTGATCTGTTAGTTGTCACCGATCAGGGAGAACATATGATATTTGTCCCTTTGGGACTTGGCTTGATTCACTCAGCATGATGTGTTCCAGATTCCTCCATTTTGTTGCAAATGACCGGATTTCATTGTTTTTGACTGCTGTATAGTATTCTATAGAGTACATGTCATATAATTTCTTTACCCGGTCTACTGTTGATGGGCATTTGGGTGGATTCCAGGTCCTAGCTATTGTGAATTGAGCTGCAGTAAACATTAAGGTGCAGACAACTTTTTTGTTCACCAATTCAATTTCCTTTGGGTAAATTCCAAGGAGTGGGCTGGCTGGGTTGTATGGTAGGGTTATATTCAGGTTTATGAGGAATCTCCAGACTGACTTCCAGAGTGGCTTGACCAGTTCGCATTCCCACCAACAGTGGGTTAGTGTCCCTTTTCCCCCGCATCCTCACCAGCATCTGTTGTTGGTGGATTTCTGAATGAGAGCCATTCTAACCGGGGTGAGGTGAAACCTCATTGTGGTTTTCATTTGCATTTCCCTGATTGCTAGTGATCTTGAACATTTTTTCATGTGCCTGTTGGCCATTTGGATTTCTTCTTTTGAAAAATATCTATTAAGGCCGGTGCAGCGGGTCACTAGACTAATCCTCCGCCTAGCGGCACTGGCACACCAGGTTCTAGTCCCAGTCGGGGTGCAGGATTCTGTCCCGGTTGCCCCTCTTCCAGGCCAGCTCTCTGCTGTGGCCCAGGAAGGCAGTGGAGGATGGCCCAGGTGCTTGGGCTCTGCACCTCATGGGAGACCAGGGGAAGCACCTGGTTCCTGCCTTCGGATCAGCGCAGTGCGCTGGCTGCAGCGCGCCAGCTGTGGCGGCCATTGGAGGGTGAACCAACGGCAAAAGGAAGACCTTTCTGTCTGTCTCTCTCTCTCACTATCCACTCTGCCTGTGGAAAAAAAAAAGAAAAATATCTATTGATGTCCTTGGCCCATCTCTTATGTGGGTTGGTTGTTTTGTTGTCGTGAAGTTTTTTGATCTCTTTGTAGATTCTGGTTATTTACCCTTTATCTGTTGCACAGTTTGCAAATATTTTTTCCCATTCTGTCGGCTGCCTCTTCAACTTTCCTGTTTCCTTTGCAGTACAGAAACTTATCAGTTTGATGCATCCCGAATGTTAACTTTGATTTTGACTGGCTGTGCTTCTGGGGTCTTTTCCAAGAAGTCTTTGCCGGTGCCAATATCTTGCAGGGTTTCTCCAATGTTCTCTAATAATTTGATGGTGTCGGGTCGTAGATTTAGGTCTGTAATCCATGTTGAGTGGATTTTGTGTGTGGTGAAAGGTGGGGTCTTGCTTCATGCTTCTGAACATGGAAATCCAATTTTCTAGCACCATTTATTGAATAGACTGTCCTTACTCCAGGGATTGGTTTTGGATCCTTGATCAAATATAAGCTGGCTGTAGATGTTTGGATTGATTTCTGATGTTTTCATTCTGTTCCATTGGTTTATCATCTGTTTCTCTTTTTTTTTGTATATATTTTATTTTATTTAATGAACATAAATTTCCAAAGTACAGCTTATGGACTACAATAGCTTCCCCCCGCCATAATTTCCCTCTCACCCACAGCACTCCCCTCTCCCACTCCCTCTCCCCTTCCATTCACATCAAGATTCATTTTCAATTATTTTTATATACAGAAGATCAATTTAGCATATATTAAGTAAAGATTTCAACAGTTTGCACCCACACAGAAACACAAAGTGTAAAATACTATTTGAGTACCAGTTATAGCATTAATTAAACACCTAGGAGTAATTGTGTATTAATTACAGAGTTCAACCAATAGTTTTAAGTAGAACATAAAAAATACTAAAAGTGTAAAGTATTAAGTTCTTTTTTTTCTTTTTCTTTTTTTTGTTTGTTATATAGTTATTTTTTTATTTAATAAATGTGAATTTATAAAGTGCAACTTTTATATTGTTGTGGCTTCCCCCCCCAACCTCCCTCCCTCCCGTGGCCCTCCCCTCTCCCACTCCCTCTCCCATCCTGCCCTTAATCAAGTTTCATTTTCAATTACCTTCATATTCTGAAGATCAGCTTAGTATATACTAAGCAAGGATTTCACAGGCTGCACTCACACAACCGCACAAGGTATAGGATATTGTTTGACTAGTAGTGTTGTTTTTAAGTTTCATAGTAAAACACATTAAGGACAGAGATCCTACGTGGGGAGCATGTACCCAGTGACTCCCGTTGTTGATTTAACAATTGGCACTCTTATTTATGATGTCAGCAATCACCGGAGACTCTTGCTATGAGCTGTCCCGTTGATTCTGAGGCAGGAGTGCTGCCATTCTATGAGTCTGCTGTGTGTCCTGTTTCCCCCGCAGGATCATTCTCTCCCTTTTAATTCTATCCTTCATTATTTGCTTACACTGGTCTTATTTGTGAAATCTAATTGACACATACCCTATCTTTTTTATCAGTTTTGTATTTATACTTATCACTTTACCAAGTGTGCTGGCATTGGTACCTGCCTCCATGGTAAGATTGAGTTGAAATCCCCTGGCACATTTCTAGTTCCACCATTGGAGGTAAGTCCGAGTGAGCATGTGCCAACCTATATATCTCCTCCCTCTCTTATTCCCACTCCTATGTTTAATAGAGATCACTTTTCTGTTAATTTTAAATGCCTAAGAATGATTGTGCATTGATTACAGAGTTCAACCACTGGTCTTATGTAGAACAAACAGAGCAACAACAACAACAACAATACTAAAAGGAATAAAATAGTAAGTTGTTCCTCAACAGTCTAGACAAGGGCTGATCATGTCATTGTCTCTCGTATTGTCCATTTCACTTCAATGGGTATCATTTTAGATGCTCGTTTAGTTGCATTGATCAGGGAGAACATATTATATTTGTCCCTTTTGGACTGGCTTATTTCACTCAGCATGATGTGTTCCAGATTCCTCCATTTTGTTGTAAATGCCTGGATTTCATTGTTTTTTTTTACTGCTGTATAGTGTTCCATAGAGTACATATCCCATAGTTTCTTTATCCAGTCATCCGTTGATGGACATTTAGGTTGATTCCATGTCTTAGCTATTGTGAATTGAGCTGCAACAAATATTGAGGTGCAAATGGCTCTTTTTTTCTCCCCTTTAATTCCATTTGGGTAAATTCCAAGGAGTGGGATGGCTGGGTCCTATGGTAGTGCTATACTCAGGTTTCTGAGTATTCTCCAAACTGTCTTCCATAGTGGCTTTACCAGTTTGCATTCCCACCAATAGTGGATTAGTGTCCCTTTTTCCCCACATCCTTGCCAGCATCTGTTGTTGGTTGATTCCTGTATGTAAGCCAATCTAACCGGAGTGAGGTGAAACCTCATTGTGGTTTTGATCTGCATTTCCCTGATGGCTAGGGATCCTGAGCATTTTTTCATGTGTCTGTTGGCCACTTGGATTTCCTCTTTTGAAAAATATCTGTTAAGGTCTTTGGCCCATTTTTATTGGGTTGTTTGTTTTGATTTTGTGGTGTTTGTTGATCATTTTATAGATTCTAGTTGTTAATCCTTTATCTGTTTTGTAGTTTGCGAATAATGTCTCCCATTCTGTTGGTTGCCTCTTCACTTTCCTGACTGTTTCCTTTGCTGTTAAGAAACTCTTCTATTTGAGGTAATCCCATTTGTTTATTTTATCTTTGATTACTCGTGCCTCTGGGGTCTGCTTCAGGAATTCTTCACCTGTTCCAATATCTTGAAGGGTTTTCCCTATGCTCTCAATTAGTTTCAGGATGTCGTGGTGCATCTCTAGTTCTTTGATCCATGTTGAGTAGATTTTTGTATAAGGTGTAAGGTAGGGGTCTTGCTTCATAGTTTGACATGTGGACATCCAGTTTTCCCAGCACCATTTGTTGAAGAGGCTGTCCTTGTTCCAGGGGTTGGTTTTAGGTCCTTTGTCTAATATGAGTTGGTTAAACTCATATTCATCTGTTTCTGTACCAGTACTATGCTGTTTTCATTACAACGGCCCTGTAGTATGTCCTGAAATCTGGTCTTGTAATGCCTCTGGCTTTGTTTTTGTTGTACAAGATTGCTTTAGCTATTTGAAGTCTCCTGTATCTCCATATGAATTTCAGCATCATTTTTTCCAGATCTGAGAAGAATGTCTTCGGTATTTTGATTGGTATCGCATTGAATCTATAAATTGCTTTTGGGAGATTGGATATTTTGATGATATTGATTCTTCCAATCCATGAGCATGGAAGATTTTTCCATTTTTGGGTATCCTCTTCTATTTCTTTCTTTAAGATTTCTCATCATAGAGATCTTTATCATCCTTGCTTAAGTTTATTCCAAGGTATTTGATTGTTTTTGTAGCTATTGTGAATGGGATTGATCTTAGCAGTTCTTTCTCAGCTGTGGCATTTCCTATGTATACAAAGGCTGTTGATTTTTGTGCATTGATTTTATATCCTGCTACTTTGACAAATTCTTCTATGAGTTCCAATAGTCTCTTAGTAGAGTTCTTTGGGTCCCCTAAGTAAAGAATCATATCATTTGCAAACAGGGATAGTTTGAGTTTTTCCTTCCCGATTTGTATCCCTTTAATTTCTTTTTCTTGCTGATGGCTCTGGCTAAAACTTCCAGAACTATATTGAATAGCAGTGGTAAGAATGGGCATCCCTGTCTAGTATCAGATCTCAGTGGAAATACTTCCAACTTTCCCCATTCAATAGGATGCTGGCCGTGGGTTTTTCATAAATTGCTTTCATTGTATTGAGGAATGTTTCTTCTATACACAGTTTGCTTAGGGTTTTCATCATGAAAGGGTGTTGTGTTTCATCAAATGCTTTCTCTACGTCTATTGAGATAATCATACGGTTTTTCTTCTGCAGTCTGTTAATGTGGTATATCACATTGATTGGTTTGCGAACATTGAACCAACCCTGTATACCATCTTCATGGTGAAGATCTTTCTGGTCATGTGTATTAGGATTTCCATGTGCTTCCTGTGCTCCACCATTCCTTTCTTCAAATTAAGCAAGTTGTCTGTAACTACTTCAGTAAAAGGGCCTTCTCGTCGACTGTCTTTCTACGCCTTCGCCTACTTGTTCTGATAATATCCCTTAGCTGAGGCCTAACAGTAAAAATATTCTTAGTGGGTGACATGCTAGGGAGAGAATGACAAGGCCCATTCAGAGCAGCTGTCACTCCTGTTGCAGTCCCTCGGCTCCAGCTCCCAAGCGCTTGGCTTGGCCAGAGGAGGATAAGGCTGCTCATGCAGTGACAGGTGCAGATAAAGTGTCCTCCCTGTTGCCACTACCACCTCGTGTCTGGCCACAGTTGAACCGTGGCCCCAAGGCTGGGAATGGCATCCAGGAGAGGAGTGATGTGTACCACATTTCTGTTGGCTGCAGACCAGTGCAGTCCCTGCGTGCTGTTTCACGCCAGGAAGAGCAGGGCTCCTGCTGTGGCAGTGGCGAGAAGCTCTGGGGTGCATCCTTGCTTGGCCTAGGAGAGAAGATGAGCTGTTATGACAGCTGTGTCACCGGCATCTGGTGGCTGTGCCAGGGCTGGGTCTTGAATTGGTTTCCTCTGAGCAGTGGCTCGCACTGTCATCGCACTGCTCACACCCCCTGTGGTTCAGACTTGCAGCCCACCTTTGGCAGGATCCGTGGCCTCTGTGGTGGTCTTCATGTCCTCAGCTGTCCTGAGCATGAGCCCCCCTGGGATCTGTAGCTACTCTGGTCAGGTCTGAGTGTGGTTTGGTTGACTTTAGGGGGACAGACTTAACAGAGAGGATCTGCAGCTTGAGCTGTGAAGGGCAAGATTTAGTGAAAGGATAACTCTTCCCTGACTGAGCGTCCACCAGGACAGAAAGGCCAGAGTGTTGGCTCACGTCTTTGCTTGGGATTTCTTCCAGCCATGCAGCTTGACCTGTGTTAAGGCGGTGGGCAAGGGGAGGGTCTGGAGGGAGATACTGGCCTTGAACATGGGTGGTCCTCTTGCTGAGATACTTACCGCCAGGGAACCACAGCCGATCTTTCTTTATCTGTCACCACAGGGCCACACTGACTCATGGAAGCAAGAAGCCAGAGGCCCTTATTCATTCATTCCTACCATACCCTCCCATGTTCCTCTGTGTGCATTGCACATGTGTTCCCAAAGTGCTCCTGCTACAAGGCTCTGCCTGGATGCGGAGGCCCCCCACGTGGAGCCAAGAAGTCCTTGTAATTTGTTGTCTGTCAAGGTCACCTGATGGCATTAGTGGCTGTACTAAGTGGCACCAGGTGTCCTACAATTTTCCCAGCCTGCCTCGCTGGGCTGTTTAATGGTGAGAAGGAGGGAATGTAGAGGGCACAGCCCCATGGGGCAGCTCCCTGCAGACTAGGGCCACACAGGTCACGTGCAGTGAGGGTGGCCTGGCCGGGCAGGAATCCACACACCTTCATGCACTCCTGTGCCCCTCGGTACAGCATGTAAGGGTGTAGCTGAGGCGGTGGCCCCTTCATGATGGGTTCAGGAGGCACCCAGGATTAACCCTGAGCCTTCTGGTCAAGTGATGGTGACCCTAAACTCTGCAGTCAGGTGTTTTGGGACAGCAGTCTTCTGTCTGTATATGTGTATTTGTGTACTCATGTGTGCCTGTATGTAACAAACTACTTACTCACTTACTTACATCTTTAAGCATCTTTTGCAGGGCTGGATGAGTAACGACAAATTCTTTCAATTTCTGTTTGTTATGAAAGACCTTTATTTCACCTTCATTCACAAATGGGAGCTTTGCGGGATATAATATTCTGGGCTGGCAGTTTTTCTTTCTAGTCCCTGGGCTATGTCTTGCCATTCCCTCCTAGCTGGTGGGTTTTCTGATGAGAACTCTGCTCTGAGTCTAATTGGAGATCCTCTGAGAGTAATCTGACATTTCTCTCTTGCACATTTTACAATCTTTTCTTTATGTTTTACTGTGGTGAGCTTGATTACAACGTTTGGTGGTGAGGATCTCTTTTGGTCATGTTTATTAGGGGTTCTGTGATCTTCCTGTACTAGGATGTCTCTGTCCTTTTCCAAACCGGGAAGTTTTCTGCTAGTATCTCACTAAAAAAAAGGCCTTCTAATCCTTTTTCTCTCTCCATGCCTTCTGGAACTCCTAGAACCCGAATGTTGGTTTTTTAAATAGTATCCTGTAGATTCCTGGTAATTTTTTTTAGATTTCTAATTTTCTCTTCTTTTCTTTGGTTTGGCTGTATATCTTCCTGTGCTCTGTCTTCTAAGTTTGGTATTCTCTCTTCTGCTTCACTGATTCTGTTTTTAAGGCTCTCTAATGCGTTTGTCATTTGATCTATTGAATTCTTCATTTCATTTTGATTTCTCTTCACTATCACACTTTCCTGTTCTACTAGTTGCTTCATTTAATTTTGATTCCTCCTTAAGATTTCATTTTCACGAGATTTTGTATCCTGTCCCTTAAGGATTTCTGTAGTTCAAGAATTTGTTTTTGAGAACTTCTAAATGTTCTTATAAATTTTTTGAAATCTGTATCTTGCATTTCTGTTATCTCATCATCTTCATTATCTTGAATTGGGGTGTCTTGTTCATTTGGGCACATCATAATGTCTTTTTTGTTCTTGTTTCCTCGGTTTCTGCGTTTGTTGCTTGGCATTGTGGAGATATTCTTTGGTTTCTTCTTTTTTTTTTCCTTCGCTGTGGTGGTTTCTTTCATTATTCTGTGACTCTAGATTAAGTGGACTGTCTGCTTTTGATGGCTCCTTAGAGGCATGTGATGTCTTCCTTCTTTAATTTTTTAACTTTTTTAAAGATCGTATTTATTTATTTGACATTGAGAGTTACACACAGAGAGGATGAGAGGCAGAGAGAGAAAGAGGGAGACAGAGGGGGAGAGACAGATGGAGGTTCTCCAACTGCTGGTCCACTATGCAATTGGTTGCAAAGGGTGGAGCTGAGCAGATCTGAAACCAGGAGCCAGGAGCCTCGCCAGGTTCTCCTCATGTGTGCAGAGGCACAAGGACTTGGGGCCTCTTCTACTGCCTTCCCAGTCCACAGAAGAGAGCTGCATCGGAAGTGCAGCAGCCGGGACTCGAACTAGCGCCCATATGGGATGCCGGCACTGGGGGCAGTGGCTTTACCCACACCTCAAAGTGCTGATCCTCCCGGAAGCCATTCCCCTGGGATCCAGCTGTCTGCTAACACACCTGGGAAAACAGGGAGGCGGCCCAAGGATTTAGGCCCCTGAACCCAGAATGGAGCACTGGATAAAGTCCCAGCTTCTGCTTTGGCCTGGCCCAGTCCCGGCCTTTGTAGCTACCTGGGGGGTGAACCCTCAGATGGATGATCACTCAGATCAAGAGAGTGTGCTGGCGATGCCGCTTGCACTGCTGCTCTCCCCAAGAGGTGGCAAGGGCCAGTGCTGGGCCCGGCAGAAGCCAGGAGGCAGGAGATCCATTCAGGACTCCCACAAGGTAGGGAGATGGGGTCCAGGGTACCTGGACCATCAGCAGCTGCCTCCCTGGGTCACAACCTGGAGCAGGAGATGCAAACTGGAAGTGGCCCTGGATGCAGCAGTGCAGTGAAGTGTCCTGTGGAATCATTAAAATAGCCCATGGGAACTGCGCCTGTGCCCTGCCCTGTGACCTGGAACTGCACCCACTCACGCAGCCCCGAATGCTCCACAGTGCTCAGGTGGGAGTCAGCGCTGCATCTGCTCCTGCCAAGGAGCATGCATAAGCTGTGAGGAGCCATCCCCAATGCTGTTGGCTGAGCCTGAGGGAAACCCAGCAGCCCCAAGGTCAGGCTGGGATCAGGAGAAGCTGTGAGTCCTAGGCAGCCGCGGCATTTCCCAGGCTCATTTTTCTTCTTCAGCCCCTTCTGGAAGCAATGGCTGTCCCGCCAGCAGACCAGACCCCTTGGAGGTAAGTGACGCGCGGCTGTTGCGGTGTCCCACTTTGGGTATTGGCTGTCAGTGTGCCTGTTGCTCTTGGGTCCCAAAGGTGCAGGTGGAGTCACAGTCAGTTGTGCTGTGTGGACAGTCTGGAAGGGTCCCCAGTGTGCGAGCAGCTGTGTGAGAGCAGAGGTGGCTGGGTCTCCTCCCTGAAGGGCCATGCATTCCCTTCTGTTTGCTTTTTGAGGGCCCAGCTGCCCTGCTCTAGACCTCTGAGACTGTTGATGGAACGAGAGCAAAAATGCATGTATGTGTCCTGGTCAGGACAGTTTCGGGTTCCTGGCATTGGGTGTGATGTTAGTGCTCTGTGGGTTTTTCATGAAAGAGCCTTGTCAGGCCAAGGTGTACCTTCCGTTCCTAATTTGATGATTTTTTTTTAATATCGGAGAAAGTAATGGAAGTTTTTGTAAAATAGTTTTTCCGTGTCTGTAGGGATAATGTGTGGGCTTTTCTCTTGTTGATTCTGTTCTGTGATACATTATTTTGTATGGTAGCCATCCTTGAATTCCTGGAGTAACTCTCAGTTGCGCACTGTGAGCTAAGCTTTGGTTGTGCTTCTGGATCGCATTTGGCAATTGTTCAGGATTATGACAGATTCATGACAATATTTATATGCCACTTTCTTTATTATGTGTTTGTTTTCGATGTTGGGATAATGCTGTTCTGATGGAAGAAAATTGGATGTTTTCCCTCTTAATCTCCTTTTTGGAAGGATTTGTGAATCATGGATTTTAATTACCCTGTAAGTGGGAGTTCTCACTGGTGAAGCCTTGTGGTGCTGGAATTTTATTCATTTTTTTGTGTTTGTTTTTTTGGTTTCCCTGCTAATACAGTCTAATTTCAATTTAAAAGTATATTCACATTTTCTAGTTTGACTACAATCATTTTTGGGGTTTATTTCTTTCTGAGAATCAATCCACTGTATCTACATTGACCAAATTCTTGTGCCTTCGTTTTCCCATAGTGTTTTTTGATTATTATTTTAGTAAGGTTGTTAGTAATGTCCTCTCTGTCATTTCTCTTCTTAAGTCACTTGAGTCTGTTCTCTTTTTTGCTTGTTTCATGTGTATAAACGTAGGGTCAGTTTCACTGAGTTTTCAAGAACTGTATTTTGGTCTCACTGAATGTCTTTTGTGATATTTTCTATGCCATTGACTTTATTTGCATTTGAATCATTTTCCTGCTTCCAGTTTCTTAAGATTTACTTTGCTGTTCTAGTGTTTGAAGGTAAAATTGGGTTTATGGGTCCGATGTCTGTATTCTGTAATATATACCTGTAGAGCAATACAATTTCTCATGTGAAGTTGGTCCTGTCATCATGGAAAACTGTATGGGTGTACCCACTACTGGGAACATATTGAAGGAAATGAAATCATTGTGTAGACAGAGAGGCTTTCACAGGCCTATGCTTATTGCAGTAGGATGCACAATAGCCAGGCTATGCAGTCTGCAGACGCATGTATGGTGTCCATAGCCCGTAATGTCTTTATTCAGTCTTGAGGGGATCGGCATTTTGGCTGATGGTGTATCTTTGCTCTTGTGAATTGAGCTGTAGTAAATATGGGGGCAGAGAGAACTTTTTTGTATGCTGATTTCATTTCCCTTGGGTACATTCCCAGAGCTGGAGTGGATGGCTCCTATGGTATGTGTATATTTGGATTTCTGACTTATCTCGATACTGTCTTCCACAGTGACAATACCAGTTCACATTCCCACCAGCAGTGGATTAGGGTGCCTTTTCCCTCACATGCTCAAGGCCATTGTAGAAATGATTTGCATTTCCCCGATGGCTAGTGATCCTGAGCATTTTTTTAAATTTAAATTTTTATTATTATTTAATGAATACATTTTTACATAGATGCAACTTTAGGACTATAGTGGTTCTTTCCCCATATCCCTCCAACCCCCATCCCAGCTCCCATTCTCTCTCCCATCTCGTTCTTCATTATGGATCATTTTTAGTATGACTTTATATATAGAAAACCAATTCTATGCTAATCATAGACTTCAGCAATTTGCACCCACGCAAACATACAACATAGAGTACAGTTTGGGGAGAGAATTTGCAGTCAATTCTCATATTACTATTCAATAGGGACAGAGGTCCTACCTGGGGAGCAAGTGAAAAGTGAGTATTGTTATTCTTTTAAATTTTTTTAACTTTTATTTAATGAATATAATTTCCAAAGTACAGCTTATGGATTACAATGAGCGTGGGCTCCAGAGAACGTGGGCTATCAGCGTCTGCGTCCCTGGATCACTGCGTGGATGCAGCAGTGTGCAGATGTGTCCTGGGGTGCCATGGTGACGACCCGTGGGGAGTGCGCCTCCGCTTGAGCCTGGCGCTGTGACCCGGAAGTGCACCCACACACCTGGCCCCAACTGCCCCGCAGTGCTCCGCTGGGAGTTAGCGCCGCGTCTGCTCCTGCCCGGGAGCCCACGCAAGCGGTGGGGAGAGGAGCCCTCCTTGATGCTGCTGACAGAGCCTGAGGGAGACCCAGCGGCCCCAGGGTCAGGCCAGGAACAGGAGAGGGTGCAGGTCCGAGGCTTCCGTGCCATTTCCCAGGCGCATTTCTCTTCTTCGGCCCCTTTGGGAAGCAACGGCCTTCGCGGACCTCTGTCCCACCGGCAGACCGCCCCCCCACTCCCCTTGGAGGTGAGTGATGCGCGGCTGTTGGGGTTTCCCACTGGGGGTCTTGGCTGCAGGCGTGCCTGTTGCTCTTGGGTCCCAAAGGTGTGGGTGGAATCGCGGTCATGCTGTGCGGAGGGTCTGGAGGGGTCCCCAGGGTGTGAGCAGCTGTGCGAGAGCAGAGGTGGCTCCGTCTCCTCCCGGAAGGGCCCTGCATTCCCATCTGTTTGTTTTTTGAGGCCCAGCCACCCTTCTAGACCTGTGAGTGTTGTCGGGAGGAATGAGAGCGAAAGTGCGTGTCTGTGTCCTGGTCTAGGAGGACAGTTTCGGGTTCCTGGCATTGGCTGTGATGTTAGCGCTCTGTGGCTTTTTCATGAAAGAGCCTTGTCAGGCCGAGGTGCACCTTCCGTTCCTAATTTGATGAATTGTTTTTTAGTATCGCACAAGTCACGGGAGTTTTTGTGGAATAGGTTTTCTGTGTCTGTCGGGATAGTTGCGGGTTTTCCCCATGTTTGGTCTGTTCTGTGATAGATTGATTTTGTATGGTAGGCATCCTTGCATTTCTGGAGTAACTCTGAGTTGCGCACAGTGTGCTAAGCTTTGGTTGTGCTTCTGGATGGCGTCTAGTCATATTTTGTTGAGGCATATGACACATTCATGACGAATATTTGTGTGCCATTTTCTTTGTGATGTGCTTGTTTGTGATGTTGGGATAATGCTGGTCTGATGGAATGAAATGGAAGGCTTTTCCTCTTCATCCCCTTTTTGGGAGGGTGTGCGAATCACGGATTTTAATTATCTTTTAAGTGGAGTTCTCACCTGTGGAGCCATCTGGTCCTGGACTTTTCTTCTTGTCTTTTTTTGTTTGTCTCTGTTTCCGTGCAACTACAGTCTCTTTTCAAATTATAAGTGTATTCAGAGTTTCTTGTTTTACTGTATTCAGTTTTAGCGGTTTGCGTCTTTCTGAGAATCAATCCACTCTATCTAGGTTGACCAAATCCCCGTGCCTGGTTTTTCCCTAGTATTTTTGGTTTATTATTTTGGCAAGGTTGGTAGTGATGTCCTCTCTGTCCTCTCTGTTGTCCAGTCATTTGAGTCTGTTCTCCTTTTTTCCCCTGCTTCCTCTTTTGTCAGTTTCACTGAGTTTTCAAGAACTGTATTTTGGTCTCACTGAATGTCTTTTGTGATATTTTCTATGCCATTGACTTTATTTGCATTTGAATCATTTTCCTGCTTCCAGTTTCTTAAGATTTACTTTGCTGTTCTAGTGTTTGAAGGTAAAATTGGGTTTATGGGTCCGATGTCTGTATTCTGTAATATATACCTGTAGAGCAATACAATTTCTCATGTGAAGTTGGTCCTGTCAACATGGAAAACTGTATGGGTGTACCCACTACTGGGAACATATTGAAGGAAATGAAATCATTGTGTAGACAGAGAGGCTTTCACAGGCCTATGCTTATTGCAGTAGGATGCACAATAGCCAGGCTATGCAGTCTGCAGACGCATGTATGGTGTCCATAGCCCGTAATGTCTTTATTCAGTCTTGAGGGGATCGGCATTTTGGCTGATGGTGTATCTTTGCTCTTGTGAATTGAGCTGTAGTAAATATGGGGGCAGAGAGAACTCTTTTTTTGTATGCTGATTTCATTCCCCTTGGGTGCATTCCCAGAGCTGGTGTGGCTGCCTCATATGCTACGTCTGTATTCAGATTTCTGACTTATCTCGATACTGTCTTCCACAGTGACAATACCAGTTCACATTCCCACCAGCAGTGGATTAGGGTGCCTTTTCCCTCACATGCTCAAGGCCATTGTAGAAATGATTTGCATTTCCCTGATGGCTAGTGATCCTTAGCATTTCTATATATGTTTGTTGGACATTTAGATTTCCTTTCTTTTTTTCTTTTTTCTTTTTCTTTTTTTTATTTAGTAAATATAAATTTCCAAAGTACAGTTTATGGATTACAATGCCCCCCCCACATAATTTCCCTTCCACTTACACCCCTCCCATCTCCTGCTCCTCTCCCATTCCATTAAGATTAATTTTCAATTATCTTTATATACAGAAGATGGATTCAGTATATATTAAATAAAGATTTCATCAGTTTGCACCCACACAGAAACACAAAGTGTAAAATAATGTTTCAGTACTAGTTATAGCATTATTTCACATTGGACAACGCATTAAGACAGATCCCACATAAGAAGTAAGGACACAGTAACTCCTGTTGTTGACTTAACAATTTGACACTCTTGTTTATGGTGTCAGTAATCTCCCTAGGCTCTAGTCATGAGTTGCCAAGGCTCTGGAAGCCTTTTGAGTTTGCCGACTTTGATCTCATTCCGACAGGGTCATAGTCAAAGTGGAAGTTTTCTCCTCCCTTCAGTGAAAGGTACGTCCTTCGTTGATGGCTCCGTTCTTTCCACTGGGGTCTCACTTGCAGAGATCTTTCATCTAGGTCTTCTTTTTTTTTTCCAGAGTGTCTTGGCTTTCCATGCCTAAAATACTCTCATGGGCTCTTCAGCCAGATCCAAATGTCTTAAGGGCTAATTCTGAGGCCAGAGTGCTGTTTAGGACATCTGCCATTCTACGAGTCTGCTGTGTATGCTGCTTCCCATGATGGATCGTTCTCTCCCTTTTTGATTCTATCAGTTAGTATTAGCAGACACTAATCTTGTTTGTGTGATCCCTTTGACTCTTAGACCTATCAGTGTGATCAGTTGTGAAGTGAAATTATCACTTGGACTAGTGAGATGGCAGTGGTACATGCCACCTTGTTGGGATTGAATTGGAATCTCCTGGTATGTTTCTAACTCTACCATTTGGGGCAAGTCAGCTTGAGCATGTCCCAAATTGTACATCTCCTCCCTCTTATTCCCACTCTTATATTTAACAGGGATCAATTTTCAGTTAAAATTTAAACCCCTAAGAATAATTGTGTGTTAATTACAGAGTTCAACCAATAGTACTAGAACAAAACAAAAAAATACTAAAATGGATAAAGTATTACATTGTACGTCAATAGTCAGGACAAGAGCTGATCAAGTCACTGTTTCTCCTAGATTGCCTTTCTTGAAATATGCCTGTGGAAGCCTTTTGCCCATTTCCTGAGTGGTTGGTTTGTTTTGCTGTAGTTGAATTTTTTGAAAGTTTCTTGTAGTTTAGTTTATGCTTTATCAGTTGCATACTTTGCATATAATTTCTCCCATTCCGTTAGTTGCCTCTTTACTTGGCTGAGTGTTTTCTTTTGCAGGGCAGAAGCTTCTCCATTTTTTTTTTTTTTGGTGTCCTCTTGTATCTCTCTCTTTAATCTTTTGTGATTCCCAGATGTTGAACATCCTTGGTTAAATTTATTCCAAGCTTTTTATTTTCTTTGTAGCTATGTGAACGGGATTGGTCTTTGAATTCCTTTCTCAGCCATGACATTGTCTGTGTATACAAAAACTTGATTTTTTATCCTGGCTCATTACCTAACTCTACTCTGAATTTCAATAGTCTCTTAGTGGAGTCTTTTGGATCTCCTATATATAGAATTATGTCATCTGCAAATACGGATAGTTGGACTTCCTCCCTCCCAATTTGTATCTACAATGAGAAATTAGAGAAGAAGTACCAACATGATCGTGTGCATGTAGAAAATGTGAATAGTGACCTCAGATGCTACCTTTCTGTATTCTCTCTTGCTTTGTGGGACATGTGATTTGGCCTGTTTCCAACATGATCCGTACTTTAAATGCAGGGCTAGACTGTGCAGGGTGGTGTCTGGGAAGTAGACCTGTGTTCCATGGAGAACTCTGTAGATCACAGGTGTTTCAAGTCCTTGTGTGAGTGGGTACATAAGTGTCTGAATAAATAAATTACAAAGATTTCCTCATGCGTAAGTCAGAGATAATGCCACACAGAATGTTTGTAAGGAAGAAGAGAATGAATGGGTACTAGAATCTTTTCTAAGACTGATTTAAATTCTTTTTCAAATTCTGTGTCTATTTGGTATGCAATACCTATAGTATCAGTTTGTAAATAAACTCTAGTAGTTGGCCTGTATTTTATTTACAGCTATGTCTTCCTTTTTTAATTTTTACTTTTTCTTAAATATTTATTTATTTGAAATTCAGACATATACACAGAGAGGATGGGAGGCAGAGAGAGCGAGAGAGAGAAAGAGAGAGACAGATACATAGGTTTTCCATCTGCTGTTCCACTTCCTATTCGGCTGCATTGGCCAGAGCAGAGGAGATCTAAAAGCAGGAGCCCGGAACCTCCCCGTGGTCTCCTTCATGGGTACAAGGGCACAAGGAGTTGGGCCATCTTCTACTGCCTTCCCAAACCACAGCAGAGAGCCACATCAGAAGTGCAGCATCCAGGACTCGAACTGGCACCTAGATGGGATGCGCGATGTGGGTGGTGGCTATAGCCACTACCCCACAATGCCAGATCCTCCAGAAGCCATTGCCCATGGAATGCTGCTGTCTGCTAACATTGCTGGGAAAGCAGAGGGAGAAGGCCCAAGGTCTTAGGACTCTGAACCCAGAATTGAGCACCGGATAAAGTCCCTGGCTTCTGCTTTGGCCTGGCTGAGCCTTGGCCTTTGTAGTCACCTGGGGGGTGAACCCCCAGATGGATGATCACTCAGAGGGAGAAAGAGTGCTCACGATGCTGCTTGTACTGCTGCTCTCCCCAAACAGCAGCGAGGGCCAGCGCTGGTCCAGGCAGAAACCAGGAGGCAGGAGCTCCATTCAGGACTCCCACTAGACAGGGTGACTGGGTCCAGAGTGCCTGAGCCGTCAGTGGCTGCCTCCCTGGGTCACAGCCTGATGAGGCAGGAATGGAAGTGGTCCTGGGGCATCAGGGCGTAGCTGCATCCCTTGGTGCCCTGTTGGTCACCGGTGAGGAGTGTGCCTGTGCCAAACACTGTGACCCAGAAGTGCACCCGCAGGTGCATCTGTTTCTTCTGCACGGTGCTCCGGTGGGAGTCAGTGTCGTGTCTGCCCCAGCTCAGAGCTTGTGCAAGCCCTGAGTTGCTGATTTCGATGCTGGTGGCTGAGCCTGAGGAGATACAGTGCCTCTCCCCCCCACCCCCCCAGGGTCAAGCCAGGATTAGGTGAAACTGTGGTGAGGCAGCCACTCAGTTATCTTGTGCTTCTGGAACTTTCTAGGCACAGTCCTCTTCTTTGGCCCCTCTGAAAGACTACACCTCACGTCTGGATTCCTGTGTCAGAGGAACGGAAAGGCTCTTTCTGTGGAGAGTTTGGCATGGTGGCCTTCCTGTCACTGGGTAGGAGGGGCCCGGGGGACAGTGAGTGGGGAGGGTGTGTATGAGGGGTAGCTGAGATAGAAGGTGGAGAAGAATGGGTGTTAAGAGGAGGCTGGAGGAGAGAGGAAGGGGGGAGAATGAAAACGTGGCATGAAGGTGGGGAGGCAAGGAAGGGAGGGGCAGAAACCCGTGTGGGGGAGAGGAAAGGGAGGGGGAGAGTGACAGGAGTGCTGGTGGGCGTGTGTGGTGGGGGGGATTGGGAGAGGTAGAACTTTTCCCACAGGCCTGGTTCTGTCTTGGGGGTTTTCTGTCCCTGGCCGGAAGTAGCCTTTGCCGCGTCCTTGAGAGGAGGACTTGACCCACACAGCCTCTCTTTTCCAGGTTGTTCTGAAGTATAAGGTGTGTGTGCAGGAAAACGGGGGCACGGGGCGCTCTAATTAATTGGCACATAATCCAGTGAATTTTCACAGGCTGCACACACGAAGGAGAAAGCAGAAGCTTAGAGAAACACCAAGAATCCCTCTGTGCTGTGTTCCAGCCTGTCCCAAGATTCTGACACCTCATAGTAAGTACTGAATATTTTTTCTATTTAAATACTAATTTGAAAGGCAGAATTATAGATGAGGAGGTGTAGGAGAGATCTTCGTGTATGGGTTCATCCCCCAGGTGACTACATTACCAGGGCTGGGCCAGGCGGAGCAGAAGCCAGGTACTTTATCCAGTACTCCAGAGTGGGTTCAGGGGCCCAAATCCTTGGGGTGCTTCCTCTGCTTTCCTAGGTGTTTGAGCATACAGCTGGATCACAAGTGGGAACAGCCTGGGAGTGCGGGAGTGGCAGACAGAACAGTGGCATAGTGGATGAAGCTGCCACCTGTAGTACCAGCATCCCATATGGGTGTCTTCCTTCTCTATGATACTTTTCTCTCATTCCCCCCCCCAGCAGAACTAAGTATCCAGAGCTTCTGTAACACACTACCTATACATGTAAATTGCTTACCCATTTCATCACCATTTATTTGCTAAATATCTATATTCTGTATAAGACTGTGAGCTTGTCCAGGGCAGGACTTTGTCTCTCTGCTTTCATTCCTGTAGTCCCTGATACACAGTTGGAATTCAGCTTATGCAGAACTAACAATGCACTCACTGTTGGATCTTGGGACAGGAACTGTTGGTTATAGAAAGGTCTGTTTACAGGAATAAAGGTAGAAGGGACAAGAAAGGATGTTTAAGAGAATCAGCATTAATGAAGCACTTTCAGCGGTCAGGCTTCTTAATGTACCATTGTCTCATTTCTAAATAACAACACAAGGAGGGGAAGCAAGAGTTTAATTATACAACATTGTCCTGTCTAATCCTCTTCAAAGCTCTGTGAGGAAGGCACCACTGATACCCTTTTAAATATGAGTTAAGGGCCAGTGCCACGGTTCAATAGGCTAATCCTCCACCTTGCAGCACTGGCACACCAGGTTCTAGTCCCGGTCGGGGCACTGGATTCTGTCCCGGTTGCCCCTCTTCCAGGCCAGATCTCTGCTGTGGCCTGGGAGTGCAGTGGAGGATGGCCCAAGTGCTTGGGCCCTGCACTCATGGGAGACCAGGATAAGCACCTGGCTCCTGCCTTCAAATCAGCGCGGTGCGCCAGCCGTGGCAGCCATTGGAGGGTGAACCAATGGCAAAAGGAAGACCTTTCTCTCACTGTCCACTCTTCCTGTCAAAAACAAAATATGAGTTAAAGGAAGTGGGAACCAGCCCTAGTCCATATATAGAGATCAGTGAAGTTCCAGTTTAAATCATGCTGTGCTTGCCCCAGAGTTGTGTCCCTCCTTCGGTTGGAACCTCAGCTTCCAGTAGTTCCAGAGTTGGGGTATCAGAGAGGTGGTAGCTGGTGAAAACCAGTGCTCCTAGTCTTTGGGCTTGTCTTTGTGTGCAGCATAACTATAGGGACTTGAGCTGTGTCACTAAGGACCCTTCTTCCTAATGCTATGGCCTCATGCTGTGATTTGTTAATATAGGTCTTGTGTCCTGGTACACACCAGTGGGGAGTCTTGAGCTGTTGGGAGAGTCTGAGGAGGACACCTTGCCACCCTGGGACTGGAACTGACTTTAAGAGGGACCCTGAGGTATGAAAGGAGATTTGCTGGTAGGGTTAGGACCAGAGGGTTTGAGGAATCCTCAAGGTCCCTGGTGATTAGACTTTTTTTTATTATTCTTTATTATTTATTTCAAAAGAAGAAAGAAATATTTCATGCGTTAGTTTACTTCCCTAATGCCCATAACAGCTGGAAAGGTATGTAAAGCCAGGGTCTGGGAACTCAATCCCAGTCTCCTATGTGAGTAGCAAGAATGTAAGTATTTGAGCCATCACCTGTTGCCTCCCAGGTTGTAGTAGTAGGAAGCTGGAACCAGGACTTCAGCCAGGACTTGATCCTGGGTACTCTAACATGGGCTGTGGGGATTCCAGTAGTGGCTTAGCTGCTATACCAAAAGCCCATCCCTGAATAGTTCTTCCTTCAAAGTGTGGCTGGCTACTTGTGAGGGGTTTACCTCACCACTGCTCACTGGGCCTGCTGCACAATTTTGTGAGCACCTTGTTCCAAAGGCAGCGGTAAAGTGCCACTAAAGATACTAAAACATAAAGCTCTTTCCTTTCTTCCATGTATCTCCTTGGCTCAGACTCATGTTCTTTTGACTCGCTTACAAAACATAAGTTCAAAGATAAAATTTTGAGGCTTTTTAAGACACCACCAGCAGAGGCTTAAACCCAGTGCAGGCCCTTCTGAGTGTGTGACTGTTCCTATGTGACTATGTAGGCTGCACGCCCATGAGGTTATCCCTGGCTGCTGAGTATAACCCATTGGCTTTAATCCATCCAGGTCTAGTCATAGGATCTCCAGGGCACCTGGGCAGACTTAATGTCTTATTAAGTCAGCTCCCTGAGGATTGTGTGGACTAGCTAGTCATACTGTCTCATGATCAAACTCCTTGATTTTCTTAGAGACCTCTTTTCCAGCTAGGGCTGGTATCTTTTTCCAGTGTAAGGCTCCTCATTCCTGGCCTTGAGCACTGAGAGGAACTGGAATGCTGCTGTGGCAGAGACCTCCTATAGGTTCTCTGAGCATTCTGAGTCCCCACGACTCTTCTTAGTGCTTCTGTGGTACCACACTGTCAGAACTGTGTTCACAAATGAGTCAGGGGACAGTCTGTCTCTGCTGTATTCCTGCTCTGAGCCTGGCAATCAAATTTCACACAAGGCCGATGACAGAAATGTTGCATCCAGGCTGGTGCCATGGCTCACTTGGCTAATCCTCCACCTGTGGCGCTGGCACCCCGGGTTCTAGTCCTGATTGGTGTGCTGGATTCTGTCCTGGTTGCTGCTCTTCCAGTCTAGCTCTCTGCTGTGGCCCGGGAAGGCAATGGAGGATGGCCCAGGTGCTTGGGCCCTGCACCCACATGGGAGATCAGGAGGAAGCACCTGGCTCTTGGCTTCAGATCAGCGCAGCACGCCGGCCATAGCAGCCATTTGGGGAATGAACCAACGGAAAATGAAGACCTGTCTGTCTGTCTGTCTCTCTCTCTCTCTCTCTCTCACTCTCACTGTCTAACTCTGCCTGTCAAAAAAAAAAGTTGCATCCAGAACAGCCCCCTTATAACTAAGGTCACCTTAAGAGCTCCACAAATGGATCTTGGACAGGAGGTCAGGACTTTATGTGCAACTTGAACTTTTCCTTCCTTGGGAAGTTTACTGCCCCAACCCCCAGGACATGTTCTGAGCTGCTTGGTCCTAGATGTAGAGGCTCTGGCCTCTGGAAATGTTGTACTGAGTTGACCTCTGAGTTTCCAGATGCCAGAAAACATGTAACAGAGCTCCCTGGATCTGTGTGACCACTTGTATATCCAACTGTGATCACAGACCCGCATGGTGGATTTATGAGTGCTGCCTCAGGGTGGAGCTGAGTGCTTCCTCCTGGGACTGCATGATCTTCCTTGGATTCCAGGGTGGCACAGCAACCCATGGTGCTCTGGAGGCTCTCGCTGAATCTGTGTGTAGCTTAGTAGGTAAAACTGTGTCTTTTCACTAGTATGGAGCAGAGTCTCAGAAGGACAAGGGGATGGTCCTATAAGAAATTGATGCTGGGGCCGGCGCTGTGGCACAGCAGGTTAAAGTCTTGGCCTGCAGTACTGGCATCCCATATGGGTGCCACTTCATGTCCAAGCTGCTCCACTTCTGATCCAGCTCTCTGCTAAGTCCTGGAAAAGCAGTAGAAGATGGCCTGAGTCCTTGGGGCACTGCACCCATTTGGGAGACCCAGAAGAAGATTCTGGCTCCTGGCTTTGGATCATCTCAGCACTGGCTATTGCAGTCATGGGGGAGTGAACCAGCTGTTGGAAGACCTCTCTCTCTCTCTCTCTGGCTCGACCTCTCTCTAACTTTTTCAAATAAAATAAATCTTTTTTAAAAAATAACTTAATGCTAATGGGTGCATTTGTTCTAACTTGGAAAGGAAATTTCATTCCTCTGCTTCAAGTCAGCTTGCAATTCAGGAAGGGCAGCATTTTGGTGCATTTGGAGAATCTTTAGGCTTCTTGCTTCTTCTCTGCTGGCCTCTCCCTTGTAAATTATCAGGTAGCATCGTTCTTTGCTCTGGTAGGATCCGTATTTTTAAAATTTATTTGACAGATAGAGTTAGGGAGAGAGAGAGAAAGAGAAAGGTCTTCCTTCTGTTGGTTCACCCCTCAAATGGCCACCATGGCTGGAACTATGCCAGTCCAAAGCCAGGAGCCAGGTGCTTCTCCAGGTCTCCCATGCAGGTGCAGGCACCGAAGCACTTGGGCCATCCTCCACCGCCTTCCCGGGCTACAGCAGAGAGCTGGAACCAAAGAAGAACAGCCAGGACTAGAGCCCGGCACCCATACAGGATGCCGGTGCCACAGGCAGAGAATCACCCAAGTTAGCCACAGCGCCGGCCCCCGGATCCATCTTTAAAGCCGTGTTTTTTCTCTTCTTCATGAGAATACTTCAGAAAGTTAATGGAAAATGGAATCAAAAGATAACTTTATTTTGGTGTAAAATTTTTTAAACCCATGCATATTTCTTGTAACACATATTTTCTATATAATGTTTGCAGATCCCTCGTTTATCATAACAAGTCTTTACAAATTTTTTGTCATTGTCTTGTTTCTTTAGTTATTAGGAATAAATTATTTTTGTTAGGTTGAAATTAGCCTATTTGAATTAGTGTCAGATCTCATTTGCTGTGAAATAAAGAATTACTTTATGGATAATGAAAGCAATTTAATGATGTGGTGTAAAGGAGAAAACAGTATTACTCAAGCTGTTAACACCAGGGGACTTCTCGCTGACCTCTTACAGTGCCCTGCAGACTGTACATTATTGCACTCTTGAGGATCCAGGGCTGAAGTCTGGCCTGAAGGTATTTTAGAGAATTCTCCATGTGGAAAAGTCGTAAAAAGGCAGAGGAATATAATTAGCAATAAATGAGAAGGCAGAAGAGACTTCTAGAATTGAATGGACCACAAGGTTTGCTGGGATGTTTTGAGCAGTACAGCACTAGGTAGTCTGTACTGGGCACCAGAAACAATCACTACAGCCTTGTGAAATTAAAAACTCTATGAAGTTCTGCAGAATGGTGTTTGAGACTCACTATAGGACTCAACCTACAAGGAATGCAGATGAGACAGAGCATCTCTGACCTTAACAGTGGCGGTCTTTACTTTCCTTTTATATTGCTGTAGCAACCTTAAAATGCCTTTTTTTAAAAACCTGAGGAAATGTATCTGGAAAGTCTTTTTGGTCATCTTTTGTTATCAGTAAATTCACCATCTTAAGTTTGTTATAACTTACTGAACCTGTGGTACTAGGAACTAGATAGAACTTTGCAGCATTAGACTACAATTTGCTGCTTGCTCAAAACCAAGGGAGTTGGAGCTTACCCAGCATAATTAGAAATGTACCCTCTATTTGAAGCCTTGGCAAGAACCATAATTTAGGATTGTGGCTGTGTGTCACTGGTAGAACGTGTTGTTCAGTCCTGAGTTTGGACACCTTGTTTGTATATGACAGAAAAATAGCTTTCAGAAACTTCCTGGTGGATAAAGTATCCTTTTCACAATCTGGTAGTTTCACTGCTTTTTTCTAAAGGTTTAATTTTCCCTTCAAGTGCAGGCATGTTCATTTTATCAAAGCTGGCATTTTCTCTTCTTTAAAAATAAATCTTGAGTATTCTGAAGAAATTTTCCAAACCACTAGGGTATATAAAAGCATGTTGTGTGAGCATAATTACAAGGGTGAAATGCTTTGCTTTTGAGTAGCAATGGACCAATACTTGGTGTGATAAGAAACATAGCTTTTATTCCATTTTATGGTTGAAAGCCTGCTTACTACTGCTCCTGATCGTAATCTTAGTCCTTTTTGTCAAATGGATTTAGAGCCCACAGCACCTTTTTATCCACCTTCTCTCTGAAAAGCAGTGGGAGATAGAGCAAATTTTTTAGATTTATTTATTTATTTGTGAAGTAGGTTACAGACAGAGAGAGAGGTCTTCCATCCACTGGTTCACTCCGTAAATGGTTGCAATGGCCAGAGCTGAACCGATTCCAAAGCTGGAGTCAGGAGCTTCTTCAAGGTCCCCTGCATGGTTTCAGGGGCCCAAGAATTAGGCTATCTTCTGCTGCTTTCCCAGGCCATAAGTTTCACTTTTAATTCTTCCTATGGCTTTAATTTAGCTACCTGGGAACCCTGAGCAGGGGATAGGACAAGTGTTCCCAGCCTCATTCTATGGGTCAGGAATAAATAAAGCCTCAGGTAGTGGTTGCATTTGTTCATCTGGAACTTGATACCAGAGCCCAGAATTTTAGTTTCATAAATATTGAAGATTTTTGGCTCCAGAGTTTAAAAGTTCAGCATCTTTACTTGTCATTGTTCTGAATGTGATTTACTTGTCCCTAAAGTGTGCACATTACACAATTTATGATTTAATAAGTGGAAGTTGAAAAAAAGAAAATGGAAGTTAGCCCTCAGTTCTGTTTGGAGATGTCCGAAACACTGGTGACAGTTGGGTGTGTCCTCTTACAGGTGCTTTCCCTGCCTTAAAGTGTGTGTGGGGGAGTGTGGGGGTATATTTGTGTGTGTACTGTGCTCACATGCACATAGAAATGACTTTGTGCAGAACTGTGTTCTTAATAGGATGGTTTTCCATCTTCCTTTTTATACTTGACAGTAGAGTAATTTTTGTATCATTATAAACATACAGATCAAATTCTCTTCAGTGACTGTATAAGATTACATTTTATTCCAACACAAATGGTTGCTATCTTGTGTGATAATTCTGATTTTTTACCATTAAAATAATGCTGGAGTGAGAAACCTGGAATATCCATACCTGAGTATCCCTTGAACTGTTTTGATGACCTGTATTATCTGAGAATCACTAGGTCAAGTACATTCCTGTTTAAAATGTTGCTAGGTCCTTCTGAATTATCCTCCAGGATTGCATCCGTCTAGACTTCCACAAACAGTGTGGTAAATCTCCTGTGTTTTCCATCAACACTGGGTCTTTTATAATTCACATTCCTTTCAGTGAATCATCTCTGCTTCAACACAAGACATTTGGAAGGGAAGAGCTGTCCTTCCATCATTCCCTGTTGGTACACCAAGGGCAGGCGGTGTAGAGGAGTCCATTAAAGCTAACAGGGAAGTGAGCATCTGTTAAGCTAGAAACAAAGGTGTTTGGCTTCCATTCCTGTTTATTAATGCAGATAGTGGTTATGGAAGGAAGTATGTTACTGGCCAGGGACCCTGGGAATAGCATGATAAACAAGACCATGCTCTGCCTTCACGAGCTTGCATTTTAGACTGGGTCAGTCTTGAGCACTTCCAGTAGAATATAATGTCAAGTGTGGTGAAGACTTCAGATGAAAAATAAAGCAGAGAAAAGGACAAGGGAGGAGGTGTGTGGGGCGAGACCAGGTGCAGGAGAGGCTGCCACTCGGATGGTCTTGGAAGGTTCTCTGCTGATGGGACTCTTGAATAGAGACCCACGTGCAGTGAAGTCTGAGCCCCACTGATAACCTGCAGAAGGCCCCATCCTGCTGGAGCTGGCAATAGCAAGCACAGAAGGCCTGAGAAAAGAGCCAGTCAGGCAGGTTCCAGAAGAAACCCCAGAGCTGCACTGACTTTTGATTTGCTAGAGGAAGATAATTGAGCTACTTACTTTCTTTGTTGAATGCCGTGTTCAGGCGAATGAAACCTTGAACCACATATGTGAGTCTTTGAAGGAGTGAAGCTGTTCATGTACAGTAGCCCTTGAACTACTAGATCACAGCATTTAACCACTAGACAGCAAGTCAGCATTCTGCATAATGAAGTGGCATTGCATGCCAGCTCTTTCACTACCAGAAGGATGACTTTGTTGAAATATACACAGGAGTTGAACAGACCTCTGCACCTTCAGTGTGGAAAAGACTAGAGCAGTACACTCTTGTGCCTAACTGCCTTTCATTCTGCCTCTTTGTGTTGGACATGATTAAATGTGCTTTCAAAGCTCTGGTGCTCACAGCTGAAAACAAAGTAGGTTGGTGGGCAGTCACAGACAGCACTGTCCAGTCACCAGGCCAGGTAGTTTCTCCTTAACCACTGTGCCAAATGCCCTACTCCACCCATTATTAACTCTAGTCCTTTCAGAGTTATTGGCTATGTTATAAAATTTCTAGATTTCTAAGGGGTTTTGTAAATCTTTAAAGTAAAAAATAAGAACATGTGTTGCTGCCGTTGTGGCTTAGCTGGTAAAGCCGCACCCATGATACCAGCATCCCATATGGACACTGAGTCAGAGTCTCAGCTACACTTCCAATCCAGCTGTCTGCTAATGCACTTGGGAGGGCAGCACAAGATAGCCCAAGTGCTTGGGCTCCTGCACCCCCGTTCCTGTCTCCTGGCTTTGTTCTGGCACAGTCCTGGCTGTTGTGGCCATTTGGGGAATGAACTAGTGTATGGAAGACCTCTCTCTTTTTTTTTTGTTTTTTTTGTTTTTTTTGTTTTTTTGTTTTTTTTTTTTTTTTTGACAGGCAGAGTGGACAGTGAGAGAGAGAGACAGAGAGAAAGGTCTTCCTTTGCCGTTGGTTCACCCTCCAATGGCCGCCGCGGCCGGCGCGCTGCGGCCGGCGCACCGCGCTGATCCGATGGCAGGAGCCAGGAGCCAGGTGCTTTTCCTGGTCTCCCATGGGGTGCAGGGCCCAAGCACCTGGGCCATCCTCCACTGCACTCCCTGGCCACAGCAGAGGGCTGGCCTGGAAGAGGGGCAACCGGGACAGAATCTGGCGCCCCGACCGGGACTAGAACCCGGTGTGCCGGCGCCGCTAGGCGGAGGATTAGCCTAGTTAGCCGCGGCGCCGGCCGACCTCTCTCTTTCTCTGTCTCTCCCTCTCTATATGTAACTCTGCCTTTAAAATAAATGAAATGTTTAAAAGAACCTTTATCCATTCAAAGAAAGCCTCAAGTAGAAAGAAAAAGAATCTTGCAGACCCACGGTATAAACTGACCTAAAACCTTGACTGAAATTTTTGTTGAAGTTTGCTGATAGTGTTCTTCAGAAGTGACACATACTGACTGTGTGAAGTGAGCTGATTGATATTCTTGAAACTGTGTAAAAATTAATCTGCTGGTTTTTACATGATGTACCTGTTATACCCCTGAGCTACTCAAGAGCTGTTGGGTAGAGATGTTATTACTGCAAAGTGGTCACACTGCACAGCTCCCATGGGCACCATTACACTCTGTGACTGGCACTTCCAGGGCTAGTGCTGTGCACACCTGGGAAGCCTTACCCACAGGTGGTGTGGTATGCGCACAATGTCTACATGATGGTTCTCTCTTCGTTTAGATGGTTGGTAGGGTTCCATTAGTACACAGTCCCTCAACTTGTGACTTTTCAATTCAGTGTTGCTCACTAACAATTGCAGCCCTGAGGGGTTGCCCACTTTTCCAGAGATAAGGACAGGCCTAACCTTGCCTCCTGGAACTTTCTCTGAGTTATAAACTTCTTAGAGTTATTATACAACCTTGACATTTTGTATTTAATGGTGTATTTTTAAGCAGAGGTATCTTATAAGCATAGTGCAGCAATCATAGACTTATTTTTATTATTCTTTTTTTTATTAAGGAGGAGGGAGTAAAGCATTGTTGGTCAGTGCACATGGTGCTTAATGTGGAGTCTGGAGGTGGAGATGGTGTTTTCTTACTTCTATAGTTTCTGATTTCCAACTATCTCCAAGAGGTAAACACTAGAATTAGGTCTAGGCTGTGGTTCTAGATGGTATGGCTCTGTTTTAAATTTCATCTCACAGCTGCTTGGCATCAAGATTTCCAGCTTTCCAAGGCTGGCCACACATTTAAAGCAAGCATCTAAACCAGTTGTTAGAGGAAAAGATACAGCCATGGTAACGATGACACTAAATGAATCATTTGTGTGATATCTGACACCTCATCAACTAGTTGAAATATCTATGTGTTTTCTTGTTTTCTGAAATAAAAATAATTTAGACTTACTGAAACTATACGTTTCATTCCTTCCACATATGAGACAGTCTATTTTCTGACTCATTGGGCTTCTAAAATTCTGTGGTTAGGGGCTAGTGTTGTGGTGCAGTGGGTTAAGCCACCACCTGTAATGCCAACTTCCCATACTTGTTTTCTTTCTGTAATCCAGTAGATGAAAAAAAGCCACCACTCCCAATACATGAGTCATATAAAAACAATTTCACTTTATTTGAACACTCTAAGGAGAAAAAGCAGATGAGTATGCACTGTACCCAAAGAGAAAAACTGTCAAATTTTAGATCGAATGTTGGAATAAATTCCATGACAAAAGTGAAACAAACAATCGACTTGTGGCCCCACTGCACTGGAGCCTGGCTTCACTGCCTACTTGGGACAAACAGCAGGAGCTCAGGAGAAGCCTGGAGCCACACCCCCTGTGCAAGCCTACACAGGCTTGGTCTTTGTTTTCTGATTGGTGGGAGCCTGGAGGTAATCCAATCAGACTTGATGTATGCCATTGAATACTGAGTTTATAAAAAGGGTACTCAGTGCTGCTGTTTCCCTTTTCTCTTCTTGGTGTCCAGCATCGTGGAGTTCTTCATTGGAACATGTGCTAAGCCATGGCCCTAAGAACAAGGAGGTGAGCAGCCAAGAGCAATACCTGCAGGGAGGGCCGGGAAGCTGGTGTCAAAGGAGTGGCAATGGATTCAACAGGACCCTCAGGTTTGTCCATCCTTGCCTGGTGAGTCTTCTTGAAATGCTTGTGCATATCATTCATATATTTATATATTATAAATTTAATATCATATGTGCTAAATAGATTGTAAATTGTATATTGTAAAACGTATATGTACTAGGGGTATCACATACAGTTCCAGGAGGTGTGAGCCTACCTGGCTGAATTCTGATGCCAGGGTGGGTGAACCAGCAGCAGGTGAGTCACCTTCTTTTGGGTGGGTGATTTAGATGCCCAGCGACTGTGTTAATTTCCAGGTCTCTTGTTTCATTTTCTGGATTTATAGTTTTACTTAGTGGATAGGAGCTGAGAAAATGGATCTGGTCATCCAGCAAGGAGGTTCCTGCTCACAGGCTTTGCTTCCTGGTTTTCCTAATTTGCTAAGATTGTTTATCTCAGTTTGCATTGAGGGTTCTCCAACACAGCAGTGATAGCATTAACTGGTACACCCAAAACAATGGCTTAATAAGTGTCCTTCCCCCACTGAATTCTAATCCTGTCTCTGTGATATCCAGTGTTTCCCTAATTTTATGAAAAAGTTCCTGAGGAATATATTCTTATATTGTAATGAATGCAGTTATAAGGGGAGACATATCATGTAAAATTTACATAGTCCAGTCATATTATTGCATTAACTAAGCATATGGGGACTCTGTTTATCATCAGAGGCACCTAGATCCCAGGGCTCTGGGTCCATTTGGGGGGTTTTCTGTGCCTGGCCAGAAGTAGCCTTGGCTAGCTGCGTCTGTCGAAGAGGCCTTGACTGACAGCCTCTCTGCTCCGGGTTGTTCGGCAGCATAAGGGATGTGTGCAGGAACACGGGGACACGGGGCGCTCAAATTAATTGGCACGTAATCCGGTGAATTTTCACAGACTGCACACACGGAGGAGAAAGCAGAAGCTTAGAGAAATGCCAAGAATCCCTCAGTGCCCTGTTCCAGCCTGCCCCAAGATTCTGACACCTCACAGTAAGTACTAGATATTTTATTCTATTTAAAGAATGGTTTGCAAAGCAGAGTTCTAGATGAGGCAGTGGGGGAGAGATCTTCAGGGTATGGGTTCACACTGCAGGTGGCTATAATGGCTGGTGGTGGGACATGCTGAAGCTAAAGCCATGTACTTTATCTAGTACTCCAGTGTGGGTTCAGGAACCGACGTCCTCGGGCAACTTGAGTTTGTGTAACACACTACCTGTATATTTAAAGTGCTTACCCCTTTTATCACCATTTATTTGCTAAATACCAATATCACGTATAAGACTGTGAGTTTGTCCAGGGCAGGACTTTGTCTCTCTGCTTTCATTCCTGCAGTCCCTGGTACACAGTTGGAATTCAGCTTATGCAGAACTAACAATGCACTCACTGTTGGATCTTGGGACAGGAACTGTTGGTTATAGAAAGGTCTGTTTACAGCAATAAAGGTAGGAGGGCCAAGAAGGGATGTTTAAGAGAATCAGCATTAATGAAGCACTTTCAGTGGTCAGGCTTCTAAATGTACCATTGTCTCATTTCTAAATAACAACACAAGGAGGGGAAGCAAGAGTTTTATTTAATTATACAACATTGTCCTGTCTAATCCTCTTCAAAACTCTGTGAGAAAGGCACCACTGATACCCTTTTAAATATGAGTTATAGGAAGTGGGAACCAGCCCTAGGCCATATATTGAGATCAGTGAAGTTCCAGTTTAAATCCTGCTGTGCTTGCCCCTCCTGGGCTGCAGGGTGTGGGCTAATGTGAGAGGTGAGTGTGTGAGGAGTGCAGGGAGGGTCCTGGAGGTGCAGTGCGACTTGCCTGCTGGGAGTGTCTCTGCAGGGCCAAAAGCCTTGACCTTTCAGGGTTGCCTGGATTTCAGCTTGGGCTGTCTGGAGTTGAGATTCTGAGGGCAGGAGTGTGGTGGGTCTTGCCAGTTCCTGCCTTCCTTCTCTGAGCAAAAAAGTAGCTAAGATGAGGCTGAGGGCCCTGTGAGTCCCTGCCCCACAGGCAGGTGCAGTGGGGGCCTGGGCTGTGCTTGCTAGCACAGGTGCCTCTGCCACACTTGATCTTGTGGCGGTTGCAGTGATTAGTAAAGTGGGTTCTTTGCAGACCCCTGGGAAGTGGCATTTCTCAGCTTCCCAGTTCCACGTGTGGTATGATGGCATGCCCCTGAGGGATCAGTGGGAACTATGCACAGGCATCTAAAGATAGGAGAAAATAGTGATTGTTAACTAGCCTCAGGCTGGCGGCTGTGCTGGGTTAGTGAGGAGTCCCCGGCCAACCCCCACAGCACCTTCAGGCAGAAGTGCTTTGTTCATCGCTGTGTTACTTTATTGCTTTCTGTCCCTGAGTTACAGCTACCCCGAATGGCTTAGAATTTTCTCAAGCATGTAATTAGAGGAGTGGCTGTGAATCTAGGAAACAGTTTGGTCTTACTAAGGTAATCATTAAAAGTCCCTGAAAAGCATTTGTAGGTCAATTTTTCACTATTTTTTGCTCACTGTTTCCTCCGGTTTGTTACTCCTCTTTGTGAATCGCCTCCCCGTACCTCCCCATGACATGGTCATCTTGGAATTCACTTTGGAAATGAAGAGCATGTCTACCTCTTTGGGTTCCACCTTGGTGAATGTCACAGGCAATCCCTTCTTTACCAGTTGGGCGGTTCCATGCATGGTACTTCATGAGTGCATGAACATTTTGTCTTGCTGAAGGAGGCTTGTTGGCAGTGAATACTGTGTATCAGTGCTTGTGAACCCTGCTTCCTCTGAGACCTTGGGACTGATTGGGGTGGTTGTGTGTGCCTGATTAATGACATTTCCCTCTTTCTCAACAAGGAGTGATACAGTTAGAAGCATACAGGCTTGGATCTGTTCACACCAAGCATTTTTAAACAAACTAGCCTTTCTAAAAAGTCCAGCATGCAGACCCTCCCAGTGAGGGTTGTGTACGTGAGATGAGGTTCTCTTGGCTCTGGTGTTTTGAGATGTTTGGACCTTGTGTCATCCGAGGACATTGGCATCCAACCATCTGGCATCCAACCATCTCAACAACTAATGAAATTGATCATTTTAGCAAACTTTTCTTATTTATTCATTTGTTATCTTTAGAACTCAAAAGTTTGGAGCTTTGCTTTAGTTTCAAATGATGCTTACCTTATTTCTAAGTCTGACAAAATGCATACAGACTCTCTCATTGAAATCAGATGCAGTTTAAGGGTCTGTTTTATAAGCTGTTTGATAGAACAGGTCTGTTTGTGTCTTCAATGAATGAAGAAAGGTGAAAATATTAAAAGATAAGACTGTCCTTTTTTTAAAAGTTTTCTTATTTCTTTGAATGGCAGAGTTAACAGAGAGAGGAGGAGAGACACACAGAGATCAACTGCTGGTTCAGTCCCCAAATGACCCCAATCGCCGGTATTGGGCCATGATAAAGCCAGGAGCTTCCTCTGGGTCTCCCATGTGGATGCTGGGGCCCAAGCACTGGGGCCATCCTCTGCTGCTTTCCCAGGTGCATTAGCAGAGATCTGGATTTGAAAGTGAATTAGCCAGTGGGTCTCAAACCAACACCCAAATGGGATGCCGCAGGCAGAGGCTTAACCTGTTGGGACACAATACCAGCCCCATGACAGTTTTTTATGTATGTCCATCAAAACCTATTTGAAACATGACAGCATGTTAACTGTCAGTTTTCAAAAAACCACATGCACAGAGGAACAAATGCACACACAGCACTGTAGCCAGGCAGCCACAGAGTGACACAGTCTCAAAGTCCCATGTGCACGCATGCAAGGCTGGCTGTGCTTGTTGGGTTTTCCAGCTTCCTGCGGAGGAGCAGTAATCCCCATAACTCAAGCCCAACCTCTTATTTCTTTGGGCTGGGGCAAGGGGATTCATGAGAACTAGATCAGAATGAATGCTAACTCACATTACTCATTAGCAGTTCTCTTTGGTGTATACCTTGGTTCCTTTATACCATTTTAAGGTGAACATTCACTAGCAGCACATGTGCAAAGTTGTGCAGCCAGCACTGGCATCTGATTCCAGAACTTTCTTCTTACTCCTCACCCCCCCAAGATACATCGTCGGCTGTCACAGACAACTTGACAAAAGTAAGCTGAATCCAGGAACAAAGCTTCTTTGGATATGACTACACTAAGTATCATGAGAGATTTGCCAGGAGTGATGGATTCACTGGTTTACAATATGCCTCATTGGAACCCAGGGAATGTTTTTTACTCTGAGATTAGAGGGCTATCAGATCCAATTTAAGAGAGGTAATAGAATTACCTCTTAAAAACCTAGAATTATCCCAGCATGTAGGAATAATACCTCCAAAAGGCTGTTTGTTATATGGAACTCCAGGCACAGGAAGAATGCTTTTGGTGAGAACTGTTGCTAGTCAGCTGGATTGTAACTTCTTAAAGGTTGTATCAAGTTCTATTGTAGACAAATAGATTGGTGAAAGTGCCTGTTAGATCAGAGAAATGTTTTATTATGCCAGAGACCGACCATCAAACATGCATCATTTTTATGGATGAAATAGATGTGATTGGTGGTCATCGGTTTCCTGAGAGTACATCAGCTGACAGATTAAGAGAACTTTAATAGAGTTGCTAACTCAAATGGATGGGTTTGATACTCTGCATAGAGTTAAAATGACCATGGCTACAAACAGACCAGATACACTGGACCCGGTTTTGCTACGTCTGGGAAGATTGGACAGAAAAATACATATTGATTTACCACATGAACAAGCAAGGTTAGATATATTGAAAATCCACACAGCTCCCATTACAAAACATTATGAAATAGATTATGAAGCAAGCATGAACCTTTTAGATGGCTTTATTGGAGCAAACCTAAAGTGTTTGTACTGAAGCTGGTATGTTTGCAATTTGTGCTGATCATAATTTTGTAGTACAGAAAGACTTCATGAAAGCCATCAGAAAAGTGGGTTATTCTGGTTGGCACCATGATTCATTAGGCTAATCCTCCGCCTGTGGCACCGAAACCCCGGGTTCTAGTCCCACTTGGGGCGCTGGATTCTGTCCCGGTTGCTCCTTTTCCAGTCCAGCTCTCTGCTGTGGCCCGGGAGTGCATTGGAAGATGGCTGAGTCCTTGGGCCCTGCGCCCACATGGGAGACCAGGAGAGGCACCTGGCTCCTGCCTTTGGATCAACGTGGTGTTGGAGGCCGCAGTGGCCATTGTGGGGTGAACCTAAGGAAAAAGGAAGACCTTTTTCTCTGTCTCTCTCTCTCTCACTGTCCACTCTGCCTGTCAAAAAAAAGGTGGGTTATTCTAAGAAGCTAGAGTCTAAATTGGACTACAAACCCGTATAATTTAATTTTTTGATTGCTGCATGACAGACATTGGCTTAATGTAAAAATAAAGCTAAGCAAACAATGTGTGTACTGGCAATGATCTCATTAAAAATAAGAGTAAAATATGTATGAGTAACATAAATTAGTATATAAGTCAGTGACTCCACTTTTAAGATGGGTACAGAAGAAATCGGTATGTTGTTCATGTATTTATTGCAGCAGAAATTAGAAAAGAAGAATGTGTTGAAGCTTTTCATATTTGCTATGTGAACATTTTGTAAAACATTGAAAATGGTCTGGGAGTAGTACAAGAGAGTATTTCTTATGATTTATATCATTTGAGTATTGATTTAGATAGGCTATGGGAGGAAGTGAAACATCAGACCTTTGATATTTAAGATCCTCCATAATATGTTGCATTAATAGTCTTTTTTTTGACAGGCAGAGTTAGACAGTGAGAGAAAGAGACAGAGAGAAAGGTCTTCCTTTACATTGGTTCACCCCGCAAATGGCTGCTATGGCTGGCGCACTGCGCTGATGCGAAACCAGCAGCCAGGTACTTCCTCCTGGTTTCCCATGTGGGTGCAGGGCCCAAGCACTTGGGCCATCCTCCACTGCCTTTCCAGGCCACAGCAGAGAGCTGTTCTGGAAGAGGAGCAAGTGGGACAGCATCCGCTGCCCCAACTAGGACTAGATTGCCGGTGCCACAGGTGGAGGATTATCCAAGTGAGCTGCGGCGCCGTCCAACATTAATAGTTTTTCAAAACTGTTACTTAGGAACCCAAGAATCTGCACAATAAATTTGATTTCACCACCAAAATATATCTTCAACCTGCCTATATCTGCCACCACTCTAAGCCAAGGCAAAGCTGAACTCTGTTCTTGCATGGCTCATAGAGCAGGTGCCTACATAAATTCTGTACCCTGGATGCCCCAAATGCCTGGTTATAACCCCAACCGTAGCCCAGCCCACCATAATTCTCTTGACTGAATTCAGTGACCTCTGAGCTGATTTCTTCTATCAGTAATCTTTTCCTCTGTAATATGTTTTCCACTCAGCATCCAAAGAAATCTTTCTGTACAAATGTATTTTTAAAATTGTTTGAAAGGGTGGGAGCTGGTTGGGAATGGATAGGAGGGAGAGAGGAGAGAGGATGGAGGACAGAGGACAGAGGGGAGGGGAGAGGGAAGCAGGGAGAGGAAAAAGGCGAGGGAGGAGGGAAGAGGGGATAGTAGAGAGGGAGATTCTCCATCCACTGGTTTATTCTACAAATATAACCCTGTGACTTGACTCCTTGTGTGTGGCTGCCTACTTTGTGCTATCCTTGATGGATTCTTTGTACTTCTCTCCCTTCTCTCTTACTTGTGCATTACCTATCATTTCAGACCACATCTGAAATGCTTTGCTCCTTTTGGGTGCCCCATTTCTCTTGAGGTGATCTTACTCTTGTGGCTTCAACCAATGTTTTTATGAGACTACCTTCCAAAGTAGTGTCTCCATCATCAGCCTTCACCATGAGATCCAAATCTCCATTGCCACCTGCCTGTTAGAGACACACACTTGAGTGTCTTGTGGGTACCACAAACTTCCTCTTCCCTTTTTTTTATTTTTTATTTTTTAATTTTTTAAAATTTTTTTTATTTATTTATTTTTTATTTTATTTTATTTTTATTGACAGGCAGAGTGGACAGTGAGAGAGAGAGACAGAGAGAAAGGTCTTCCTTTGCCATTGGTTCGCCCTCCAATGGCTGCCGCGGCCGGCGCGCTGCGGCCGGCGCACCGCGCCGATCCGATGGCAGGAGCCAGGAGCCAGGTGCTTTTCCTGGTCTCCCATGTGGTGCAGGGCCCAAGCACCTGGGCCATCCTCCACTGCACTCCCTGGCCACAGCAGAGAGCTGGCCTGGAAGAGGGGCAACCGGGACAGAATGCGGCGCCCCGACCGGGACTAGAACCTGGTGTGCCGGCGCCTCTAGGCGGAGGATTAGCCTAGTGAGCCGTGGCACCAGCCAATTTTTTTTTATTTTTGACAGGCAGAGTGAATAGTGAGAGAGAGAGACAGAGAGAAAGGTCTTCCTTTGACTGTTGGTTCACCCTCCAATGGCCGCCGCGGCTGGCGCACTGCGGCCGGCACACCGCGCTGATCCAATTGCAGGAGCCAGGTACTTCTCCTGGTCTCCCATGGGGTGCAGGGCCCAAGCACCTGGGCCATCCTCCACTGCACTCCCTGTCCACAGCAGAGAGCTGGCTTGGAAGAGGGGCAACCGGGACAGAATCCGGCGCCCCGACCGGGACTAGAACCCGGTGTGCTGGCGCCACAAGGATTAGCCTAGTGAGCCATGGCGCCGGCCTCCTCTTCCCTTTAAACCTGCTCCACACATTGCACTGGATCTCTGCAGTGGTGGCTCCATCTGACTTGCCTCAGACCAAAGCTGAACATCTGCTGATAACTATTACTTCTGTCTGGATTCTTTCTTCCAGGCTTTTTCTGCTTCAGGCCTGCACACCACCTGCATTTTCCTAGAAATCACAGGTGACTCTGTCTGATCTTTTCTCATCTCTTGCATACTTGCCAAAGCCCTAATCCCTTAGAGGGGATTCCAAGGCCTCATTCTCAGATCTGTTCACAACTTCCTATTCCAAGCCGCCCTCCTCCCAAACAGCCCATGCTTCTGTCATGCCAGACTTGTCATGGTTCTGCATATAGGCAGTCACTACTTGATGTTCCTCAATGTTTTCAGCTTGAGAAACTCCTAGCCATGTTTCAAGATATCCAACTCAAGGGTCTTCCTTCTCTTTGATACTTTTCTCTCATCCCCCCAGGCAGAGCTAAGTATCCAGAGCTTCTGTAACACACTACCTATATACATAACGTACTTAACCCATTTTATCACCATTTTTTTGCTAAATACCCATATCTTGTATAAGACTGTGAGCTTGTCCAGGACAAGACTTTGTCTCTCTGCTTTCATTCCTGTAGTCCCTGGTACACAGCTGGTGTTCAGATATGCAGAACTAACAACACACTCACTGGTGGGCCCTGGGACAGGAAGTGATGGTTAATGAAGGGTCTGGTCACAAGAACAAAGGTAAGATGGACAAGAAAGGAGATTGTAACAGAGTGGCATTCATGAAACCCTTTCTTTTTTTCCAACTTTTATTTAATAATTATAAATTTTCAGGGGCTGGTGCTGTGGCTCACTTGGCTAATCCTCCGCCTGCGGCGCCAGCATCTCATATGGGCACCGGGTTCTAGTCCTGGTTGCTCCTCTTCCAGTCTGGCTCTCTGCTGGGCCCAGGAGTGCAGTGGAGGATGGCCCAGGTGCTTGGGCGCCTGCACCCACGTGGGACACCAGGAGGAAGCACCTGGCACCTGGCTTCAGACTGGTGCAGTGCACCAGCTGTAGTGGCCATTTGGGGGGCGAACCAATGGAAGGAAGACCTTTCTCTCTGTTTCTCTCTCTCACTGTCTGTAACTCTACCTCTCAAATAAGTAAATAAATAAAGTCTATAAAAAATAAATAAATATAAATTTCCAAAGTACAACTTTTGGATTATTGCAGTTCTTCCCTCTGTAACCTCCCTCCCACCCGCAACCGTCCCGTCTCCCAGTCCCTCTCCCATCCCATTCTTCATCAAGATTCATTTCCAATTATATTTATATACGGAATATCAACTCAGTATATACTAAGTAAAGATTTCAACAGACTGCACCCACACAGACACACAAAGTGTAGAGTATTGTTTGAGTAGTAGTTTTACCGTTAATTCACATAGTACAACACATTAAGGACAGAGATATCCTACATGGGAAGTAGGTGCACAGTAACTCCCGTTGTTGATTTAACAATTGACACTCTTATTTATGATGTCAGTAATCACGTGAGGCACTTGTCTTGAGCTGCCAAGGCTATGGAAGCCTCTTGAGTTCACCAGATCCGATCTTATTTAGACAAGGCCACAGTCAAAGTGGAAGTTCTCTCCTCCCTTCAGAGAAAGGTACGTCCTTCTTTGATGGCCTGTTCATTCTGCTGGGATCTCATTCACAGAGATCTTTTATTTAGTTCCTCTTTTTTTTTTTTTCCAGAATGTCTTGGCTTTCCATGCCTAAATTACTCTCATGGGCTTTTTAGCCAGATCCGAATGCCTTAAGGACTGATTCTGAGGCCAAAGTGCTGTTTAGGGTATTTGTCATTCTATGAGTCTGCTGTGTATTCTGCTTCCCATGTTGGAGCATTCTCCTCCTTTGTAAGTCTGTCAGTTATTGTTAGCAGACACTAGTCTTGTTTATGTGATCCCTTTGACATTTAATCCTATCATTATGATCAATTATGAATTGAAACTGATCACTTTGACTAGTGAGATGGCATTGGTTCATGACACCTTGATGGGATTGAATTGGAATCCCCTAGCACGTTTATAGCTCTACCATTAGGGGTAAGTCTGAGTGAGCAGGTGCCGAACTGTACATCTCCTCCTTCTCTTATTCCCACTCTCATATTTAACAGGGATCATTTTTGAGTTAATTTTAAATGCCTAAGAATAATTGTGTGTTAATTAAAGAGTTCAACCAATGATATTAAGTAGGACAAAAAAATACTAAAAGTAATAAAATAGTAAGTTGTTCCTTGACAGTCAAGCAAGGGCTGATCGGGTCATTGTTTTTCATAGTGTCGGTTTCACTTCAACAGGTTTCCTTTTAGCCCTTTCAATAGTCAGGCTTCTTAATGTATCATGTTTCATTTCTAAATAAGAACACAAAGAGGGAAAGCAAGAGTTTTATTTAATTACACCACATTGTACTGTCTAATCTTCTTCAAAGCTCTGTGAGGAAGGCACTGCTGATCCCCTTTTAAATATGAAACTGTATGAGGTGGGAACCTGCACTAGGCCATATATCAAGAACAATAAAGCCCCAGTTCAAAACCTGCTCTGTTTGCCCCAGAGCCATGTTCCTCCTGGGGTTGGAACCCTAGGTTCTAGCAGTTAGAGACATGGGGTATGAGAGAGGTGGTAGCTGGTGAAAACCGGTGGTCCTTTTCTTTGGGCTTACCTTTGTTGGGTGCATCACCACAAGGACTTGTCCTGTGTCACTAAGGACACTTCATACTAACTCTGTGGCCTCATGCTGTGATTTGTTAATATAGGTCCTGTGTCCTGGTTCACACTAATGGTCATCTTAAGATTTACTTTGCTGTTCTAGTGTTTTAAGGTAAAATTTGGTTTACTGATCTGATATCTGTATTCCTTAATATATACCTGTATAGCAATAAAATTCCTCATGTGAAATTAGGCCTGTCAACATGGAAAACTCTAAGGATGTACCCACTACTGGGAACATATTGAAGGAAATTAAATCATTATGTAACAGAGGGATGCACAAGCCTATGCTTATTGCAGCAAGATGCACAATAGCCAGGCTGTGCAGTGTGTATATGTATGTAAGGTATACATAGACCAGAACTTCTTAATTCACTTTTCAGTTGATCAGCATTTTGGTTGATTGAAATATGCCTGTTGAAGCCATTTGCCCATTTCTTGAGTGGGTGGTTTGTTTTGCTGTTGCTGAGTTTCTTGAAAATATCTGGTAGTAAACCCTTTATCAGCTGCATACATTGCAGATTAAGTTCTACCATTCTGTTAGTTGCTGCTTCACTTTGTGGAGTGTTTTTTTTTTTGGTGTCCTCTTCATTAATCTTTTATAGTTCTCAGATATTGGACATCCTTGGTTAAATTTATTCCAACCTATTTTATTTTCTTTGTAGATATGTGAATGGGATTGGTCTTCAAAATCCTTTCTCAATCATGACCTTGTCTGTGTATACAAAAGCTGTTGATTTTCTATCCTGCCACTGTACCAAACTCTACTCTGAGTTTTGATATTCTTTTAGTGGAGTCTTTTGGATCTCCTATATACAAGAGAATAGAAAATGTCAACAGTGACCTCAGAGGCTACCTTTCTGTATTCTGTTTTGCTTTGTGGAAGACACGATTTGTCCTATTTCAAAGGCAGGGCTAGAATGTGGAGGGCAGAGATGGGGAAGCAGACCTGTGTTCGGTGAAGAACTCTGCAGATCACAGGTATTTCTACCCCTTGTGTGTTGGGTACATAGTCTGAATAAATAAATTACAAAGATTTCCTCATGTGCAAGTCAGAGATAATGCCACACAGAATGTTTGTAAGGAAGAAGAGAATGAATGGGTACCAGAATCTTTTCTAAGACTGAGTTAAATTCTTTTTCAAATTCTGTGTTAATGGGGTATGTAATGCATATAGTATCAAATTCTAGATAAACTCAAGTAGTTGGCCTTGATGTAGTATTTTCTTTACAATGAGCTAGGTTTTACTTTTTAAAAAAGTCTTATTTATTTATTTGAAATTCAGAGTTACACACAGAGAGGATGAGAGGCAGAGGCAGAATGGCAGAGAGAGAGAGAGGGAGAGGTTATCCATCTGCTGGTCCACTCCACAGTTGGCTGCAATGGCTGGCGCTGAGAGGATTCAGGGTGAGGAGCTAGGAGCAAGGAGCCTTCCTGGGGTCTCCTGCATGGGGACAGGTCCCCAGGACTTGGGCCATCTTCGACTGCCTTCCCAGACCATAGCAGAGAACTGCATCAGAAGTGGACCAGCTGGGACTCGAACCGGCGTCATATGGGATGCTGGCACTGCAGGCAGTGGCTTGACCTGCTATCCCTCAGCGCCGGCCCCTCCCAGAAGCTGTTCCCCCTGGGATCCAGCTGTCTGCTAACACGCCTGGGAAAGCAGAGACGGCCCAAGGACTTAAGCCCCTGAACCCAGAATGGAGCACCAGAAAAATGTCCTTGGCTTCTTCTTTGGCCTGTCCCAGCCCTGGCCTTTGTAGCCACCTGAGGGGTGAACCCGCAGATGGACGATCACTGAGAGAGAGAGAAAGAGTGCTGGCGATGCCCCCTGCACTGCTTCTCTCCCCAAACGGCTTTGACAGCCAGCACTGGATCAGGCAGAAGTCAGGAGGCAGGAGCTCCATTCAGGACTCCCACGAGGGAGGGAGGGAGGCAGGGAGGCAGTGAGGCAGCGAGCCAGGGTCCAGAGTACCCAGGCCTCAGCAGCTGCCTCCCTGGATCAACCTGGAGCAAGAGCAGCTGACTGAAGCGGGCCTGTGGTTTCGGGCGCTGGATGCGGCAGCGCACAGATGCGTCCCGTGGCGCCATGGCGATGGCCAGTGAGGAGTGCGCCTGCGCCCGGTGCTTTGACCCGGAAGTGCACCCACAGGCGTGGCCGCTTCTGCCCTCAGTGCATGGGTGCGAGTCAGGGCCGTGCCCACTCCTGCCCACGGCTTGAGCGAGCCTTGAGGAGCCGTCTTTGACGCTGGTGGCCAAACCTGAGGAGTCCAGGGCCTCCCAGGCTCAGGCCAGGATCAGGTGAGGCTGCGGCCCGAGGCGGCCGCATCAGTTCCTTGGGCTTCTGGAAACTTCCAGGTGCAGTCCTCTGCTTCGGCCCCTTCCCGAAGACTACACCTCAGGACTCGGTTCCTGTTCCTGAGGAACAGAAATGCTCTTTGTGAGGGGATTTGGCGTGGTGGACTTCGCGTCACAGGGTAGGCGTGGCTCGAGGTGCAGAGTGCGGGGAGGGGGTGTGTGGGGGGTGTCACTGGGTAGAAGGTGGAGGAGAGGGAGGACAAAGGGGAGGCGGGAGAAGAGAGGAAGTGGAGAGAATGAAGGTGGGGAGGCGAGGAAGGGAGGGGAAGAAAGGCGTGTGGGGGAGAGGAAAGGAGGGAGAGAGTGACGGGAGCCCTGGGGGGGTGTGGGAGGGGGGTTGGGAGCTGGGTCAGTTTGGGGGGTTTTCTGTGCCTGGCCAGATGTAGCCTTGGCGTCCGTAGAAGAGGCCTTGACTCACGGCCTCTCTGCTCCAGTTTGTTCAGCAGTGTAAGGTTGTGTGTGCAGGAACACGGTGGCACGGGGTGCTCAAATTAATTGGAATGTAATCCGGTGAATTTTCAGACTGCACACATGGAGGAGAAAGCAGAAGCTTAGAGAAACGCCAAGAATCCCCCTGTGCTCTGTTCCAGCCTGTCCAAAATTCTGACACCTCACAGTAAGTACTAAGTATTTTTTTTTTCCTATGGAATAATTGGTTTGCAAGGCAGAGTTCTAGATGAGGCAGTGCAGGAGAGATCTTCAGGGTATGGATTCACACCCCAGGTGGCTACAATGGCCGGCGCTGGGCCAGGCGGGAGCACAGGCCAGGTACTTTATCCAGTACTGCAGTGCGAGTTAAGGTGGCCCAAGTCCTTGGGGTGCTTCCTCTGCTTTCCTAGGCATTTGAGCGGGCAGCTGGATCTCAAGTTGGAATAGCCTGGGTTGATGGGGGGTGGGGGGTGGGGTGGGAGCAGCCGTGGCATAGTGAATGAAGCCGCCCCTGCATGTACCAGCATCCCACATGGGCATCGGTTCGAGTCCCAGCAGCTCCACAGAGTGGATGTGCCATGTGGGTCTGAGAAGAGTGTTATGTTGCGGTGCTGTGGACAGAGCATCCTCGAAGGATCCGTTCAACACTTGGTTGATTCAGGTGCTGTTCTGTTCAGCTACATCCTTACTGATGGTCTGACTGCTAATCTGGTAACGAAAGAGATGTCTTGACGTCTGTGAGTGTAATAGTGTCTTTGTTTATTTCTCTTTGTAGTTTTAACAATGGTCGCTTATGTATTTTGGGCTGAGGTTTACTTTTGGATTCACTATCCTACTCTGTTGAAACGTGTTTCTTCTGTTGTTTCAGGAATCCCAAAGCAAGGTCTTGGTTATTGTAGGTTTATTGAAAGTCTGCAAAGACAGTTGTCATTTCACCCAGTTCCTTGTTATTCATGGTGAAGTTGATAGTCAATTGTCTTGAGTTTTCCTAACTACATTCATGTTTGTTTGTTTTTTCTCAAAAACCTCTTGCTGGAGGTTTTTTTCCGTTCGTTGTTTTTTTGTTTTGTTTTGTTTTGTTTTTTATTTAAATGGTGTTGAACCTAGAACCATTTTAGAAGAAATGTTATATTAATAATATTCAGTCTTCCAGTCCAGTGCACAGCGTATTTACTTAGATCTTCTTTAGTTTCCTTCATCAGCATTTTAATCTTCAGCCAACATGCTGTGTATTTTATTGATAGAGTTTTCATTTCAGTAGGCTATTTTAAATTTCAAATCAGTGTCTACCTGTTGATGATGGTACTATACAATTGATTTTTTTTAAACTTTTATTTAGTAAATATAAATTTCCAAAGTACAGTTTATGGATTACAATGGCTTTCCCCCATAACTTCCCTCCCACCCACAACCCTCCCATCTCCTGCTCCCTCTCCCATTCCATTCACATGAAGATTCATTTTCAATTATCTTTATATACAGAAGATCAATTTAGTATATACTAAGTAAAGATTTCATCAGTTTGCACCCACACAGAAACACAAAGTGTAAAATACTGTTTGAGTACTTGTTATAGCATTAATTCACATTGAACAACACATTAAGGACAGAGATCCTACATGAGGAGTAACTGCACAGTGACTCCTGTTGTTGACTTAACAAATTGACACTCTTGTTTAAGGTGTCAGTAATCTCCCTAGGCTCCAGTCATGAGTTGCCAAGGCTATGGAAGCCTTTTGAGTTCGCTGACTTCAATCTTATTTCGACAAGGTCATAGTCAAAGTGCAAGTTCTGTCCTCTCTTCAGAGAAAGGGACCTCCTTCTTTGATGGCCGGTTCTTTCTACTGGGATCTCACTCACAGAGATCTTTCCTTTATTTTGTTTTTTTTTCTTTTTCTTTTTCCTTTTTTTTTTTTTTTAGCCTGAGTGTCTTGGCTTTCCATGCCTAAAATACTCTCATGGGCTCTTCAGCCAGATCCAAATGCCTTAAGGGCTAATTCAGAGGCCAGAGTGCTGTTTAGGACATCTGCCATTCTATGAGTCTGCTGTGTATCCCGCTTCCCATGTTGGATCGTTCTCTCCCTTTTTGATTCTATCAGTTAGTATTATCAGACACTAGTCTTGTTTGTGTGATCCCTTTGACTCTTAGACTTATCATTATGATCTATTGTGACTTGAAATTGTTCACTTGGACTAGTTAGATGGCATTGGTACATGCCAACTTGATGGGATTGTGTTAGAATGCCCTGGCACATTTCTAACTCCAGCATTTGGGGCAAGTCAGCTTGAGCATGTCCCAAATTGTACATCTCCTCCCTCTCTTATTCCCACTCTTATATTTAACAGGGATCACTTTTCAGTTAACTTTAAACCCCTAAGAATAATTGTGTGTTAATTACAGAGTTCAACCAATAGTATTAAGTAGAACAAAAAAATGCTAAGAGGGGTAAAGTATGAAATTGTACATCAACAGTCCGGACAAGGGCTGATCAAGTCACTGTTTCTCGTAGTTTCCATTTCACTTCACCAGGTTTCCTTTTTGGTGCTCGGTTAGTTGTCACCAATCAGGGAGAACATATGATATTTCTCCCTTTAGGACTTGCTTGATTCACTCAGCATGATGTGTTCTACATTCCACCATTTTGTTGCAAATGACCGGATTTTATTGTTTTTGACTGCTGTATAGTGTTCTATAGAGTGCATGTCCCATAATTTCTTTATCCAGTCTACTGTTGATGGGCATTTAGGTTGATTCCAGGTCTTAGCTATTGTGAATTGAGCTGCAATAAACATTAAGGTGCAGACAGCCTTTTTGTTTGCCAATTTAATTTCCTTTGGGTAAATTCCAAGGAGTGGGATGGCTGGGTTGTATGGTAGGGTTATCTTCAGGTTTCTGAGAAATCTCCAGACTGACTTCCATAGTGGCTTAACCAGTTTGCATTCCCACCAACAGTGGGTTAGTGTCCCTTTTTCCCCACATCCTCGCCAGCATCTGTTGTTGGTAGATCTCTGAAAGTAAGCCATTCTCACCAAGGTGAGGTGAAACCTCATTGTGGTTTTGATTTGCATTTCCCTGATTGCTAGTGATCGTGAACATTTTTTCATGTGCCTGATGGCCATTTGGATTTCCTCTTTTGAAAAATATCTATTGAGGTCCTTGGCCCATCTCTTAAGTGGGTTGTTTGTTTTGTTGTTTGGAGTTTCTTGATCTCTTTGTAGATTCTGGTTATTAACCCTTCATCAGTTGCTTAGTTTGCAAATATTTTTTCCCATTCTGTCGGTTGCCTCTTCACTTTCCTGACTGTTTGCCTTGCAGTACAGAAACTTCTCAATTTGATGCAATCCCAAATGTTAACTTTGATTTTGGCTGCGTGTGCTTCTGGGATCTTTTCCAAGAAGTCTTTGCCTGTGCCTATATGTTGCAGAGTTTCTCCAATGCTCTCTAATAATTTTATGGTGTCGGGTCATAGATTTAGGTCTTTAATCCATGTTGAGTGGATTTTGTGTATGGTGAAAGGTAGGGGTCTTGCTTCATGCTTCTACATGTGGAGATCCAGTTTTCCCAGCACCATTTATTGAATAGACTGTCCTTACTCCAGGGATTGGTTTTAGATTCTTGATCAAATATAAGTTGGCTGTAGATATTTGGATTGATTTCTGGTGTTTCAATTCTGTTCCATTGGTCTATCCATCTGTTTCTGTACCAGTACCATGCTGTTTTGATTACAGCTGCCCTGCAATATGTCCTGAAATCTGGAATTGTGATGCCTCCGGCTTTGTTTTTGTTGTACAAGATTGCTTTAGCTATTCGAGGTCTTTTTTGCCTCCATATGAATTTCAGCATCATTTTTTCCAGATCTGAGAAGAATGTCTTTGGTGTTTTGATTGGTATTGCATTAAATCTGTAAATTGCTTTTGGGAGAATGGACATTTTGATGATACTGATTCTTTCAATCCATGAGCATGGAAGATTTTTCCATTTTTTGGTATCCTCTTCTATTTCTTTCTTTAAGATTTTGCAATTCTCATCATAGAGATCTTTAACATCCTTGGTTAAGTTTATTCCAAGGTATTTGATTGTTTTTGTGGCTATTGTGAATGGGATTGATCTTAGCAGTTCTTTTTCAGCCGTGGCATTGCTTGTGTATACAAAGGCTGTTGATTTTTGTGCATTGATTTTATATCCTGCTACTTTGCCAAACTCTTCTATGAGTCCCAATATTCTATTAGTAGAGTTCTTTGGGTCCCCTAAATGAAGAATCATATCATCTGCAAAGAGGGATAATTTGAGTTCTTCCTTCCCAATTTGTATCCTTTTAATTTCTTTTTCTTCCCTAACAGCTCTGGCTAAAACCTCCAGAACTATGTTGAATAGCAGTGGTGAGAGTGGGTATCCCTGTGTGGTACCGGATCTCAGTGGAAATACTTCCAACTTTCCCCATTCAATAGGATGCTGGCCGTGGGTTTTTCATAAATTGCTTTGATTGTATTGAGGAATGTTTCTTCTATACACAGTTTGCTTAGGGTTTTCATCATGAATGGGTGTCGTGTTTTATCAAATGCTTTCTCGGCGTCTATTGAGATAACAATATGGATTTTCTTCTGCAGTCTGTTAATGTGGTGTATCGCATTGATTGATTTGCGCACATTGAACCATCCCTGCATACCAGGGATAAATCCCACTTGGTCTGGGTGGATGATCTTTCTGATGTGTTGTTGCATTCTCTTGGCCAGAATTTTATTAAGGATTTTTGTATCTATGTTCATCAGGGATTTTGGTCTGTAATTTTCTTTCAATGCTGCATCTTTTTCCGGCTTAGGAATTAAGGTGATGCTGGCTTCATAGAAAGAATTTGGGAGGATTCCCCCTTTTTCGATTGTTCTGAATAGTTTGAGAAGAATTAGAGTTAGTTCTTTAAATGTCTGATAGAATTCAGCAGTGAATCCATCTGGTCCTGGGCTTTTCTTTGTTGGGAGGACCTTTATTACTGTTTATTTCTGGTAGATTTCCCTGTTTGCTGGCATACACGTCCTTGTAGTACTTTCTGATGATTCTTTTTATTTCTGTGGTGTCTGTTGTTATTTTTCCTTTTTCATCTCTGATTTTATTGATTTGAGTCTTTTCTTTTTTTAGTTAGTTGTGCCAATGGGGTGACAATTTTGTTTATTTTTTCTGAAAACCAGCTCCTCGTTTGGCTGATTTTTTTGTAAATTTTTTGGAGTCAATCCTATTGATTTCTTCTCTGATTTTAATTATTTCTCTTCTCCTACTAGATTTGGGTCTGGTTTTCTGCAGTTTTTCTAGATCCTTGAGATGAATCGAAAGCTCATTTATTTGGTGCCTTTCCAATTTCTTGATGTAGGCACCTATTGCTATAAACTTTCCTCTCAACACTGCTTTTGACATATTCTATAATTTTTGATATGTTGTGTCTTTATCCTCATTTACTTCCAGAGAGTTTTTGATTTCTCTTTTGATTTCTTGAATGACCCAGTGTTCATTCAGGAGCATGTTGTTCAATCTCCGTGTGTTTGCATATGCTCCAGGGATTCCTGAGTTGCTAATTTCCACCTTCATTCCACTGTGGTCTGAGAAGCTCATGGTATGATTCTAATTCTTTTGAATTTGCTGAGATTTGCTTTATGGCCTAGTGAAGTGGTATTGGATATGAGGGCTTATCATTTTCGTTGTTGGAGGATTTATAACTGGATTCAATGTCTTGAATAGATACAGGTGGATACTTCAGAAAGTCACAGGAAGCTGAAGTGGAAAGTTTATTGTGGAGCAGAATAAGTGTGTTTCAAGAGGCCAGATATGTCCTCACCAGGCTCTAATTTTTTATTTCATCTTGTTTCATAAGTGAGAGATTTGCAAAGTACTTTATTTTTGGTTAACAGCTCTTTTTTTTTTAAGACTTGGCATACATCTCCCCACTTTCTCCTAGCCCGTATAGGGTGTCTGATGAGAAGTCAGATGTGATTCTAATCAGAGATCTTCTAAAAAGGGTCTGGTGTTTCTCTTGTATGATTTTAGAATCTTGTCTTCATGTTGAAGTGTGAAGAATTTGACTGCAGTGGGTCACAGTGAAGATCTTTCAGGTCATGTGTATTAGGACTTCCATGTGCTTCCTGTGCTCCAGCGTTCCTTTCCTCAAATTAAAAAAGTTGTCTGTAATTACTTCAGTAAAAGGGCCTTCTTGTCAACTGTCTTTCTATGCCTTCACTTACTTGTTCTGATAATATCCCTTAGCTGAGGCCTAACAGTAAAAATATTCTTAGTGGGTGACATGCTAGGGAGAGAATGACAAGGCCTATTCAGAGCAGCTGTCACTCCTGCTGCAGTCCCTTGGCTGCAGCTCCCAAGCAGTTGCCTGGCCAGAGGAGGATAGGGCTGCCCATGCAGTGACAGGTGCCGATAAAGTGTGTGCTCCCTGTTGCCACTACCACCGTGTGTCTGGCCACAGTTGAACCGTGGTCCCAAGGCTGGGAATGGCATCCAGGAGAGGAGTGATGTGTACCACATTTCTGTTGGCTGCGGACCAGTGCAGTCCCTGTGTGCTGTTTCACACCAGGAAGAGCAGGGCTCCTGCTGTGGCAGCGGCGAGAAGCTCTGGGGTGCGTCCTTGCTTGGCCTAGGAGAGAAGATGAGCTGTTATGACAGCCGTGTCACTGGCATCTGGTGGCTGTGCCAGGGCTGAGTCTTGAATTGGTTCCCTCTGAGCAGTGGCTCGCACTGTCATCGCACTGCTCACACCCCCTGTGGTTCAGAC